>NC_134303.1:353157-706315 GCF_949628215.1 Phalacrocorax aristotelis | reverse complement strand
CGGGGCGGACAGACGGACGGAGCTGGAGGCCCCCGTGCCGCGTCCCGGCCGCGGTGGGACCCCACGGTGTCCCCGTCCCGTCCCCGTCCCGTCGCAGCGAAGCCCGTCGTGTCCCAGAAATGGATTTTCTGGCTGTTTTGGCTCCTGGCAGCTCCAGCGGCCCCGGGACCAGGCAGGGTCCGTGCGGACGGGGGGCGGCTGCCCTCAGCTTCGCCCCGGGGCCAGATCCTGGGGCTGGGGCTGCCCCAGGACCCTTGGGTGCTGCCCCCGAAAGCGCCAGGCGTGTGCTGAGCAGGGTGCGTCCCCGCGATGCCCCGGCGATGGGGATGAGCGCGGCGGTGGCTTCCCCAGCCCCGGGGGGGGACGCACACGGGGCTGCCGAGGACCGGGCACTGGCACCAGGTTTGTACTGGGGGGAAACGAGCCAGGGCTGCGGAGCTGGAGGTGCCGGGCTCGGAGGCGGTGCAGGATGCGGCCGCAGCGGGGTGACCGGGCTGGCACGGCCGGGGCGCCCCGGCTCCGCTGCGCGGCTTCTTTGGGGCCGGGTCCATCCCTCTCCGCGCCCGCCGTGCCGGCCTCTCCCTCCCCCAGCCCCCTCCATCCCCCCGGCCTTGGAGAAACCCCCTCCGGCCGCCCTGGCAGCGGGGCCGGATCCAGCGCGGGGCCAAGGGGCTGCGGTGCCCCGGCACTGCCCGCACCGGCTGCCGGCACCGCGGGACGCCCATCTGCACCGGCTGCGCGGGGGCACGGGGCCAGGCCCTGCGGCCGCATCCTGCCCCGCGGAGCTGGGGCTGGTCGCGGGGCTCCGCCACCCACCGGGGCAGCGGGAGCCAGGCCGGGGTCACCACGGCCGGGCAGGCGGGTGGCGTTGGCACCCGCTCCGGCGCCGGCCCCCAGCTCCGGCCCCCGGCCAGGGAAATCGGGGAAGTGCTGAGCCCGGAGTCTGGCAGCGCTGCCCGCGTTAACCCCCCGCGCTCCGCCCTGCCGGCACGCGCCTGCCCGCGGCGCGCACACGTGCCGGGCCGGTGCGGGCGTCGGGCCTCGCCCGCACCTCCCGCGGCACGCACACGCGCGTGGGGCCGTGCACACGCCCGCTGGGCGATGCTGGAAGCCGTGCGGGTGGCCGAGGATGCCCCCCGGCCCCTCCTCGCCGGGTGCTTTGGGGTCCCCGTCGCTCGGAGGCGACGCTCAGGGTCACCCCGGGTGGGGACGGTCCCGGTGGTGGCGCATCCCAGCTGTGGGGCTGGGGAAGGGCTGTGGTGGGGGCACCGCGGCTGTGGGGCTGGCAGCGCTCCCGGCTCGACGCCCGCTGTGGGGGCTGAGACCGATCACGCTCGGTGCATCCCCCAGCGCCGACTCGGTGACGTCCCCATGGCCGGGGACAGCGGGGACTGGGGGTGGGGAGCAGGGATGGAGCCCCGGCCCCCCCGGCCCTGCCAGCCCCCCCCGTCCTGGCTCTGGCTCCTCGCTGCATCTGCGGCTCGGCCGGAGCCAGCGCCGCCGCCAAGGGCTGCTGCAGCCCGGCACCGCCGGCACAGCCCGGCGTGCGGCCGAGCAGGGGGCTGGGGAGGCTGCTGGGGGTGTCCCTGGGTCACCAGCAGCGGAGGGCACGGGGAGACGGTGTCCCCGTCCCAGCCTGGCATTGTCACCCCTCCCTGAGCACCCCCCGGCATCGTCTGCAGGTGTGGGCCTGGGGCAGCACGTTTTGGGGGGAAAGGGGGCCAAAATGGGAAAGATGCCCTGCGCTGGGCGGGGGGCTGCGGTGGGGCTGTGGTGGGGGGCTCTGCCCCACCTTTTCCCCCTCCTCATGCTGGGGGTGATGGAGACACGGCCCTGAGCATCCCCCGGACTGGGGGTGCAGGAGGGTGGGGGGGCCGCAGCCCCGCTCCCCCCGCAGCCACCCCCTTGCCGGCGGCGCCGAGCCGAGCGCGTGGCACAGCCGCGGGTGCCAGCACAAAAGCGACGCCCGGACAAAAGGCCCTGACGTCAGGCGCGGGGCTGGGGGCACCGGGCGACCTACTTCCCTCCACGCTGGGGGGGGGCGGCTGCGGCTCAGGGGGCACGAGGGGACCCCACGGTTCTGGCGCTGCCCCCCCACATCCCACCCCCTTCCTCAGGGGTGGGCCCCGCCGCCCCCCCAGGATGGGGTTGGGGCGAGAGGGGGGTCTCCCTTTGGGGAAACTGAGGCAGGTGGTGAGGGTTGTGCACGCGGTCGCAGCCGTGGTCACACGTGTCGGCCACGGGGGCCTGCTCGTGCATGTCGGCTGCACGAGTGTGCACAGACACACACTTGGCCGGGCACGTTGGTACCGTGGGGCACGGGGGGGGTCATGGGTGATTGTGTGTGCCCTCACACAGGTCGGCCCCGTGGGTGTGCACGGCCTCACACACTGACGGGCCCGTGGCATGCTTCTGTCCCTGGGCTCGTGCACAGCCTTGCACGCAGCAGTGCACACCCTTGCACGCTGACCGGCCTGTGGCGTGCTCCCATCCCCGTGCTCAGTGCACAGCCTTGCACGCGGCAGCGCCCACCCTTGCACACCAGCTGTTGGCGTGCATTTGGCCTGCAGTTGTGCACACCCGTGCACGCTGTCCTGCTTGTGCACACTTGTGTGTGCCGTCCTGCCTGCTCTTGCACAAGGCCGTGCACGCGCCTCTGCAGCCGCCCTGCTGTGGTTTTTACACACTTGTGCCCACCGTCCCGCCCGTGTCTGTGCCCCCCCGTGCCACCCTCCCGCCCGTGGCCGCCGGTGAGCCGGGGCCGGGGCCCGGTGGGTGCTGGGGGTGCTGCGCTCTCGGGGTGCTGCACCCCACCTGCGCTCCCCCGCCCGCCGCCCCCTCCCCAGCACCGCGCTCCTTTTAGCCCTAAGCCGGGCGGCGGCGGCGGCGGCGGAGGAGGAGGAGGCGGGGGGAGGAAGAGCCCCGCGGGCAGGCAGGGGGAGGAGGAGGAGGAGGAGGAGGAGGAGGAGGAGGAGGAGGAGGAGGAGGAGGAGGAGGAGCAGCGCGGAGGCTCTGCCGCAGCCCGGGCCGATGGGCCCCGCCGCCCCGCTGCTGCCGGGGGGCTGACGGCGACCCCCGCCCGGCCCGAGGGGGGGGGACGCGCCCGCAGCGCCGCCGCCTCCGCCGAGATTTTTTTTTAAATTTTTAATTCTTTTTATTTTTGGGCGATTTTGGATTTTTTTGGGGGGGGATTTTTTTCTCCCTCCCGCCCATGCTCCGGGCTGCCCGCGGCGCTGCTCGGCGGCGGCTGCCGGGGGCGGCGGGACGCGCTGACCGGGCGCGGTTTTCTCGCCCCCCCCCCGCCCCCCCCGCCCCCCCCCCAACCGGGCCGCTCGGAATTGGCGCAGCCGGAGCCGCCGCGCTGGGGGAGCTGCCGCCGCCCCCCCCCCGCTGCTGCATCGGGGCACCTCGGCACCCCCCCGCCGCCCCGGGCACCGCGAACCGCAGCGGCGGGACACCCCCCACCCCCAGCCGGGGGTGCCGCACCCCCCCGCGCCCCCCCGCGCCCCCCCCAGCCGGATCGGGGGGGGGCGGCCCCCGCCGGCCCCCGCCGCGGGGGCGCAGAGGAAGGATGCCCGGGCCGGTCCCCGCTGCCACCGGCCCCGCCGCCGCCTGAGCGACCCCCCCCCCGCCCGGCCGGGACCCCCCCCCATCCGGCGGCGGCCCATGGGATGTGATGAGCTTCTCGCCGGTGCCGGCCTCAGCAGCGTAAGCCCCGGCCCGTCGCTCTCTGCAGGATGGCTCGCTTCGGAGACGAGGTGCCGGCCCGCTACGGGGCCGGGGGCGGCGGGCCCGGCGGCCCCGGGGCCGCGGCGGGGGGCCGGGTGCGGGGGGCCCGCGGCAGGGCGGCCCCCCCGGGGCGCAGAGGATGTACAAGCAGTCGATGGCCCAGCGAGCCCGCACCATGGCTCTCTACAACCCCATCCCCGTCCGGCAGAACTGCCTGACGGTCAACCGCTCCCTCTTCCTCTTCAGCGAGGACAACGTGGTGAGGAAATACGCCAAAAGATCACCGAATGGCCATATCCTTTGGGGGGGCCCCCGCGCCCCGCGGCATGCCGCCCGCGCCCGGCCCCGCACACAGCTCCGCTCCCGCCCCCATCCCCCTGCCCCGCAGCGGGTCCCCGGTCCCCCAGCCCGCCGTCCTGCGCCAGGTCCTTGGCCCCAAGCTGGGGTCCCCGGCCCCGTGGCCTGCGCCAGCACCCCAGCCCCGTGCTGGGGACCCCGTTTCCGTGCCCTGCGCCGGCTGCCTGTCCCACGTCCCCCATCCCTGACCTGCCTTGGGGTCCCCATCCCATGTCCTGCAGCAGCTCCTGTCCCCATGCTGGGGTCCCTATGCTGGGGTCCTCATCCCCCTGCCCTGCATTGGGGTCCCTGTCCCCATGCTGTGTCCCCATTCCCTGCCCTGCATTGGGGTCCCATCACCCTGCTGGGACCCCATTCCCTGCCCTGCATTGGGGTCCCATGCTGTGTCCCCATTCTCCTGCCCTGCATTGGGGTCCCCATCCCCCTGGCATGTCCCCATTCCCTTGCCCTGCATTGGGGTCCCCATGCTGTGTCCCCATTCCCCTGCCCTGCATTGGGGTCCCTGTCCCCATGCCAGTGTCCCCATTCCCCTGCCCTGCATTGGGGTCCTGGTGCCCCTGGCATGTCCCCATCCCCCTGCCCTGCATTGGGGTCCAGTCCCCATGCTGGGGACCCCATTCCTCTGCCTTGCATTGGGGTCCCTGTCCCCCCACCATGTCCCCATTCCCCTGCCTGCATTGGGGTCCCCATCCCCCTGCATGTCCCCATTCCCTTGCCCTGCATTGGGGTCCCCATGCCGTGTCCCATTCCCCTACCCTGCATTGGGGTCCCCCGGCCATGTCCCCATTCCCTGCCCTGCATTGGGGTCCTGGTGCCCCTGCCATGTCCCCGTTCCCCTGCCCTGCATTGGGTCCTGTCCCCCTGCCCTGCACCAGGTCCCGGTCCCCACGCTGTGTCCCTGTCCCCATCCCTGCCCCTTCCCCAGCCCTGCACCCACCCCCGTCCATCGCCCCCGTGGCCATGCCATGTCCCAGTCCCTGGCCCTGCCTGGCGGGTTTTGGGGGGTCCAGCTCACCCTGGGGGGCTGGGGGCAGGGGGACCCCATTGCACTAGCGTGTCCCGGTGCCCTAATTGAGCGGGGGGATGGCTGACCTGGCACCCCTGCGTCCCTGCAGCCCTCGGTGCAGGGCTCAGCCCCCCCCCCGATGCCAGCAGAGCCCATCTCCATCACCCAGGGTCCCCCCCGGACTCGGGGTGTCCCCAGGTCCGTCCCGCCCCCAGGGCTGACCCGCTGGGGCTTTTGGGGGTCTGGGGCCATTTTGGGGCATCACCGTGGGGCTGCAACTCCTGCCCTGCTGCCCTTGGGTGCCTCCTGGCCCGTGTCCTCCCCGGCACCCCAAAACCCTCGGCTGGCAGCGGCACCCCAAAAAGGGCCACTGTCACCCAAAAAGGGCCACTGTCACTGCTCCTCACGGCCATGAGGGCCCTGCCACGGGCTGGGGGGGGGCACCGCGCGGTTTTGGGGTGCTGCCGAGGGAGCCGCAGGCTCGCCGCTGGGTCCGGCCCTGCCGGGTGGCTCCCCCGAGCCTTTCGGGGACCCCCCCGACACCGGGGAGGGTTTGGGCAGCGGGCGCCGCCGGTGCCCCACTGGGCATGTGCGCCGCAGCCGCGGTGCCGGGCGATGGGCGGCGGGGGGACGCAGCGCCGAAATGTCGGCCCCGGTGCGGGGCCGGTGCTGCCGGTGCAGGGGGCAAACCGCGGCGGGGGTTTGTCCGCGTGGAGGCAAAAACCCGCCGGTGCGTGGCCGTGGCGTGCCGCAGCGGGACGGGCACCACCGGCAGCACCGTCCTGGCTGCCGCGTCCCTGGGGCGGGAGCCGGTGCGGGGCACACCGAGCCCCGCCGTGCCGGGCCCTGCCGTTGGCACCGAGCGGGCGCCCCGCTGCCGCGTGCGAGCCAGGGCCGCCGTGCCGTGCCGTGGGGAAGGGGCTTCGCGGTGGCGGGGGGGGGGGCGAGCGTGGCGGGGCCGCGGGCCAGGGCTGCCGCTGTCGCAGCGGGTCGGTGGCCGGCGCTGACGTCCTGGCGAGCGGCCGGAGCTGCCGGCGAGGCGGGAGCGAGGCCGGGGGGGCCGGGGGTGCCGGGGGGGCCGGGGGCGAGGGCAGCCCTGCCGGCAGCCGCGGAGGGGGGCGAGGAGGGTGATGCATCGCGCCGCCCACCCCGAGCCCCCGTGGGCCCAATCCTGCGGGCGCGCAGAGCCTCCCCCGCTCTCACGACAGCCCGGGCGCGAGGAGGCGGCGGGCTCCGGTTGGCCGCGGGGGTGGGGGGTGGGGGGGATGCTCCTACGGTGCCCCCAAGCCCCTTCCACCGGGCACCCGCGCTCCGGCTCCCCGCAGCGGGCGGTGACACGGCCCCGCTCGTGGCCGGCGTGGCATGGGGGGCCAGCGGGCGCTGCCCGACCCCCGCGGGGCTGCCCCGGGGGGGCCGTGCCCCGGCTCGGGGGGGCAGAGCTGGCCCTGGGTGCCCATGGCCAGAGAGCTGCGCCGTGCCGGAGAGCTGTGCCGATTAGCTGCGCTGTGCCAGATAGCCGCGCTGTGCCAGATAGCTGTGCTGCATCGCTGTGCTGTGCTGGATGGCCGTGCCGGAGAGCTGTGCTGCCCCGGATAACTGTGCCGTGCCAGATAGCTGTGCCGGATAGCTGTGCCATGCCGGATAGCTGTACCGGATAGCCGTGCTGTGCTGGACAGCCATGCCGTGCCAGAGAGCTGTGCTGTGTCCGATAGCTGTGCCAGACACTGTGCCGGATAGCTGTGCCGGATAGCCATGCCGCGCTGGATGGCTGAGCGGAATAGCCATGCCAGGCAGCTGGGCTGTGCCGGGTAGCCCTGCCATGCCAGACAGCCGTGCCAGGGCACAGAGCCATGCCAAACGTCCACGCCACGCAGGCACGCCAGGCCGGATAGCCGTGCCGAAAAGCTGTGTGTGATAACTGTGCCGGGCCAGATAGCTGGGCTGTGATGGAGGGTTGTGCCAGGCCGCGTAGCCGTGCCGAATCGCCAGGCTGGACAGCCTTGCCGTGCCGGAGAGCTGTGCCGTGCTGGACAGCCATGCCAGACAGCCGTGTGTGCCGGGTAGCCGTGCCATGCCAGATAGCCGTGCTGGGTAGCTGTGCCACGCTGGATAGCCTTGCTGGACAGCCATGCCGCGTCTGGCAGCGGGGTCAGCAGCCGTTCCCCACACCTCGGTCGCGCTGCAGAGGGGTGGGGAGCAGGATCCAGTCCCAGCTTTGCATCTGGTGTTGCCACCGGCGCAGCCTTGTCCGAGCCCTCGGCCGTGGCCATGGGGCAGCTCTGTCGGGGTGCCGGGGAGCTGCGGCACCCGGCAGCTGCGCGGGGCTGGTGGCACAAACCGGGTGCGAACGAGCTGGGTCCCGCTCTGCGGCCACATAACGCGGTGCAGGACTTGCTGTGGGGCAGCAGGATGGGGGTTCTCGAACCCCCCCAGCCTGCCCCAGCCCCTGCTCAGCCGTCACCACAGCCGCCGCCACACCCCCACGCCCGCTGCCCGCACCCGCGGTGCCGGGGCCATGGCGCAGGGTCCCGGCACTGCCGGCCGGGATGGGGGATGCGCTCACCGAACGCAGACCCCAAAGCGTGTACGGGCCCCGGCGGTGGCACCGCACGAGGACGGCATCCCTGCTTGGGAGCCGGCGGGGCCGGGCGGGTGCCGTGTAGGTCTCCCCAGGTCCCGCTGTCGCCGAGGCGCTTTGATCGCTGCCGGCTCCTGCCGGGCGAGAGGCTTCGTGCCAAGGAGCCGGGGCCGCTGGGTCGCGCCTTTGATGGGGAAATTAATGAGCCGCAGAGCACGTGGGCACTGGTGGCAGCTGGGCCCCCACGTCCCTGCCGCCAACCGCCACCAGCACGGGGGGGTCCCGAGCCCCTCTTCCCTTTGGCTCCCCGGTGGCCCCTTTCCTGCCTCGGTGTCCCCAGCCAGCCTGGTCTGGGGGGACCCCAGTCCCCTGCAGGCTTGGCCCAGCTGGGTTTTCCTTGACTTGGCCGTACTCCTTTTGAATACATGATTTTAGCCACCATCATCGCGAACTGCATCGTCCTGGCGCTGGAGCAGCACCTGCCTGACGAGGACAAGACCCCCATGTCGGAGCGGCTGGTGAGCGCGGGGCCAGTGGGGGGCTCCGGCGAGGGTCCCCAGCCACCCTGGGGGCACCGGAGAGGGTCCGTGGCCACGTTGGGGGCTCTGGCGAGGGTCTCTATCCATCCTGGGGGCTCTGGCAAGGGTCCCTGACCACCCTGGCGTGGGTGGCAGGGCCAGGGCTGGCTGCCAGCCTGCACCGCGAGCAGCTGGCACCCGGTGGCCGCGGCTCCCAGTCCCCCCCGGACCTGCTGGCGTCCCAGTTTCCTCCTTGCTGGGAATCTGGGCCATGCCGGGAGCGGCGGCCGCCTCCACCCTGCGGCACCTGGGGAGGGTGGGGGGTATGGGGCCAGCGGCCATCCTGGATGCGCCCTCACCCCACAGGGTGGGAGCGTGCGGGGGGTGTCCCCGCACCCCCCTATCCAGCGGCCTCACGCCTGTCCCTGTCCCCAGGATGACACGGAGCCGTACTTCATCGGCATCTTTTGCTTCGAGGCGGGGATCAAGATCATCGCGCTGGGCTTCGCCTTCCACAAAGGCTCCTACCTGCGCAATGGCTGGAACGTGATGGACTTCGTGGTCGTCCTCACCGGGTGAGGCCCCCGTCCTGCCCGCCCGGGGACGCGGGGGGGGGATGCGCCGCCCCCCCCGCTGCCGTGGGGCTGCGTGTGCGTGTGCACACGCGTGCCAGCCCTGCACCCTTCCCCGCATGTAGCAGACCCACGCGTGTGCGCGCAGGCGTGCAAGCTGCAGGACCGTCGTGGAGCTTGTGCGTGCAGACGGCGTGTGCGCACACACGTGTGCGTGTACATGCGTGCACACGCGTGCGCCGGGGCTGCACCCGCCCGGCGGTCCCGGGCGTCACCAGCGCCTGCCGGGCCGGGGCCGGGTGAGACGTTAATTATCGCCTGCGGCGCTCGTCCCCCTTCCCGGCGGCAGCAAGTGCCTCTTAGCGCTGTCACAATATTTCCCCGAGCCGCCACTCACCGGCCCGGCACCCGCACCCGCCACCGGCGCTTCAGCAGCAGCCCCGACTCCCCAGCCCCGGAGCCCCTGGCGGGGTGCTGCCCCCTGCCCGCGGCACCCCGGCCCCAGCCCCTCCGACGGCTGCCACGTGCCCGGCGTTCGCCCTCCTGCCGGGAGAGCCAGCGGGGAAACTGAGGCAGGGAGCAGCGGGGCTGTCGTGGGTTGGAGACTGGGCTGTCCCTTCCGTGCCCTGCGTCCCCTCGAGCGCTCGGCCACATCGGGGGCTGTTCTGGCTGCTTCCTCCTGCTCTGCACCCCCTCACTCCCCTCCTGCACCCCACCGCTCCCACGTGCAACCTGCTCCCTCCTTGCATGCTCCCTCCTTGCACCCTGCTCCTCCCCTCACCCCCCCTTGGTACCCCCTGCATCCCCTGCTCCTCCCCACACCCCCCCTTGGTACCCCCTGCATCCCCTGCACCCCCCAGTCCCCCTCTATTTCCCCCTGCACCCCCCCATACCCCCTGCACCCCCCATGCTCCCCCCCTGCTCCCACTCTGCTCCCCACATACCCGCTGCACCCGCCTCTGCTCTCCCCCTACACCCCCCCTACACCCCCCCTGCATCCCGCTGCTCCCTCTTGCACCCCCCGCACCCCACTCCCCCCTTGCATCCCAGCACCCCCCCTTGCACCCTACCCCCCCCCAAAACCCCCATGCCCAGCCCCACCCGTGTGAATGAGCCCCCACGTCACCGGGGCAACGGGGATGAATGAACCGGGGACCCTCGGTGGGATGAATGGGGATGAAGGGGATGGATGGGGGCCGACCGGTTGCCATGGCGACAGGCAGCAGCGGAGGGGACCCTCGGTGGGGCCGTGGGGGCTGTGGGGACGGCAATGGGCCCCTGGGGTGCCTCCAGGTGCCTGGGTCCCTCCACTGCCACCCGGGTCCTTGGGGACCCCCGGGCTGGTGCTGGCCGGGAGCTGTGACCCCCCGGGCTGGGCCCGGCTCCGGCATCGGCTCCGGCATCAGCACCGGCAGCGCTGCCGCGCTCGGCCCAGAAAGGCTAAATATAGCTCAGCGCTCCCGCCCGCGCTGCCAGCACCGGCTCCCGGCCCTGACGGCACGGCCGTGGGCACGTGGCCATGCGGCGGGGACATGGGGGCTCACCGGGGACGTGGGGGGGGGCTCACCGTGGCCACGCGGCGGGGACGTGGGGGCTCACTGGGGACGTGGTGGGTCACTGGGGACGTGGGGGCTCATGGTGGCCATGGTGGCACAGCCGTGGGCACGTGGCCACACGGCGGGATGTGGGGGCTCGTGGTGGCCGTGATGGCACAGCCGTGGGCACGTGGCCACACGGCGGGATGTGGGGGCTCATGGTGGCCGTGGTGGCACAGCCGTGGGCACGTGGCCACACGGCGGGATGTGGGGGCTCGTGGTGGCCGTGGTGCATGGCTGTGGGCACATGGCCATGTGGTGGGGATGTGGGGGCTCGTGGCGGCCGTGGTGGCACAGCCGTGGGCACGTGGCCACACGGCGGGATGTGGGGGCTCGTGGTGGCCGTGGTGGCACGGCCGTGGGCATGTGGCCACACGGCGGGATGTGGGGGCTCGTGGTGGCCGTGGTGGCACGGCCGTGGGCATGTGGCCACACGGCAGGATGTGGGGGCTCGTGGTGGCTGTGGTGGCACGGCCGTGGGCATGTGGCCACACGGCGGGATGTGGGGGCTCGTGGTGGCCGTGGTGGCACGGCCGTGGGCATGTGGCCACACGGCGGGATGTGGGGGCTCGTGGTGGCCGTGGTGGCACGGCCGTGGGCATGTGGCCACACGGCGGGATGTGGGGGCTCGTGGTGGCCGTGGTGGCACGGCCGTGGGCACATGGCCACACGGCGGGATGTGGGGGCTCGTGGTGGCCGTGGTGGCACGGCCGTGGGCATGTGGCCACACGGCGGGGATGTGGGGGCTCGTGGTGGCCGTGGTGGCACGGCCGTGGGCATGTGGCCACACGGCGGGATGTGGGGGCTCGTGGTGGCACAGCCGTGGGCATGTGGCCACACGGCAGGATGTGGGGGCTCGTGGTGGCCGTGGTGGCACAGCCGTGGGCATGTGGCCACACGGCAGGATGTGGGGGGCTCGTGGTGGCCGTGGTGGCACAGCCGTGGGCATGTGGCCACACGGCGGGATGTGGGGGACTCGTGGCGGCCGTGGTGGCACAGCCGTGGGCATGTGGCCACACGGCGGGGATGTGGGGGCTCGTGGTGGCCGTGGTGGCACAGCCGTGGGCATGTGGCCACACGGCAGGATGTGGGGGCTCGTGGTGGCCGTGGTGGCACGGCCGTGGGCATGTGGCCACACGGCGGGATGTGGGGACTCGTGGCGGCCGTGGTGGCACAGCCGTGGGCATGTGGCCACACGGCGGGATGTGGGGGGCTCGTGGTGGCCGTGGTGGCACAGCCGTGGGCATGTGGCCACACGGCGGGATGTGGGGGCTCGTGGTGGCCGTGGTGGCACAGCCGTGGGCATGTGGCCACACGGCGGGATGTGGGGGCTCGTGGTGGCCGTGGTGGCACAGCCGTGGGCATGTGGCCACACGGCAGGATGTGGGGGCTCGTGGCGGCCGTGGTGGCACAGCCGTGGGCATGTGGCCACACGGCGGGATGTGGGGGACTCGTGGCGGCCGTGGTGGCACAGCCGTGGGCATGTGGCCACACGGCGGGATGTGGGGGCTCGTGGTGGCCGTGGTGGCACAGCCGTGGGCATGTGGCCACACGGCGGGATGTGGGGACTCGTGGCGGCCGTGGTGGCACAGCCGTGGGCATGTGGCCACACGGCGGGATGTGGGGGCTCGTGGTGGCCGTGGTGGCACGGCCGTGGGCATGTGGCCACACGGCGGGATGTGGGGGCTCGTGGTGGCCGTGGTGGCACGGCCGTGGGCATGTGGCCACACGGCGGGATGTGGGGACTCGTGGCGGCCGTGGTGGCACAGCCGTGGGCATGTGGCCACACGGCGGGATGTGGGGGCTCGTGGTGGCCGTGGTGGCACAGCCGTGGGCATGTGGCCACACGGCGGGATGTGGGGGCTCGTGGTGGCCGTGGTGGCACAGCCGTGGGCATGTGGCCACACGGCGGGATGTGGGGGCTCGTGGTGGCCGTGGTGGCACAGCCGTGGGCATGTGGCCACACGGCAGGATGTGGGGGCTCGTGGCGGCCGTGGTGGCACGGCCGTGGGCATGTGGCCACACGGCGGGATGTGGGGACTCGTGGCGGCCGTGGTGGCACAGCCGTGGGCATGTGGCCACACGGCGGGATGTGGGGGCTCGTGGTGGCCGTGGTGGCACGGCCGTGGGCATGTGGCCACACGGCAGGATGTGGGGGCTCGTGGCGGCCGTGGTGGCACGGCCGTGGGCATGTGGCCACACGGCAGGATGTGGGGGCTCGTGGCGGCCGTGGTGGCACAGCCGTGGGCATGTGGCCACACGGCGGGATGTGGGGACTCGTGGCGGCCGTGGTGGCACAGCCGTGGGCATGTGGCCACACGGCGGGATGTGGGGGCTCGTGGTGGCCGTGGTGGCACAGCCGTGGGCATGTGGCCACACGGCGGGATGTGGGGACTCGTGGCGGCCGTGGTGGCACAGCCGTGGGCATGTGGCCACACGGCGGGATGTGGGGGCTCGTGGCGGCCGTGGTGGCACGGCCGTGGGCATGTGGCCACATGGCAGGATGTGGGGGCTCGTGGTGGCCGTGGTGGCACAGCCCATGGTGGGGCACGTGGCCAGGCTGGGACATTGTGGCTCTTGTTGGTCGTGGGGGCACGGCTGGTGGGGGTCCCCGGCTGGGTCGGGGTGCTGGCCGTGGCGGGGGGTCTCCACTCGCTGACCCCCCTCTCGCCCGCAGCATCCTGGCCACGGTGGGCTCCCAGTTCGACCTGCGGACGCTGCGGGCTGTGCGTGTGCTCCGGCCCCTCAAGCTGGTCTCGGGGATCCCAAGTGAGCGGTGTGGGGATGCTGGGGGGTCCGGGGGGGGTCCGGGGGGGCCGTGGCTGCTCAGCCCCGTCTGGCGCAGGTTTACAAGTCGTCCTGAAGTCCATCATGAAGGCGATGATCCCGCTGCTGCAGATCGGCCTCCTCCTGTTTTTCGCGATCCTCATTTTTGCAATCATAGGATTAGAGTTTATATGGGCAAATTTCACACCACCTGCTTCGACCTGGTGACGGGTAGGTCTGGCCCCCTCCCCCAAGCCCCCCCCATCCCCCCACCCCACCCCTCCCTGCCCCGCCGCTGTCTCCCCACTGGGGAGGGCTCAGGGCTCGCTGTGGGGCCGCCGTGGGGCCGGGGCCGCCTCCTCCGCAGCCCCCCCCCCAGCTCCCTGGGCCCGTGGCCCGCGCCCGATATGGAACGGCCTAATTACTCCTCTCCCCTGATGAAGATGCCGTTAATTGGCGGGAGCTATTTCTGCCCGGCAGCCGCGTCAGCACCGCGGTGGAAGGAGGGGGGCGGTGGGTGAAGGAGGCTGGGGGGGGGGGGGGGACACGGGTGGGTGGGGGGACACGGGGTGGGTCCGGCAGCCCCGCGGGGGAGATGGGAGGGGTCCGGGCTGAGGAGCGACCCCCGGACCCGTGTCGCCGCCCCCCCCCCACTCCAGACGAGATCAAGGTGGAAGTCCCCTGCGGGACGGACGAGCCGGCCCGGATCTGCCCCAACGGCACCAAGTGCAAGAAGTACTGGGAGGGGCCCAACTACGGCATCACCCAGTTCGACAACATCCTCTTCGCCGTCCTGACCGTCTTCCAGTGCATCACCATGGAAGGGTGGACAGACCTCCTCTACTATGTGAGCCCTGGCGCCGCGGGGACGGGCACCGCCGCGGGGCTCCCCCCCCCACCAGCTCCCCCGTTTCTCCATGGGAGCTGCCTTCTGTCCCCCTCCGGGGCTCGCCGGTCCCCCCCCCCGCCCGGGGGGTGTCGCCAAGGCGTCCCCTGGGGGGTCCCCGCTCGCTGCTCCCACGCTCTGACCCTACCAGGTGCACATGGATGAAGAGAAATGGGGTGCAGCCCCCTCCCCCACCCAAAAGCAGGAGGTGGTTTGCAGAGGGAGGGGTCGCTGTGGAGCAGGAGGGTACCCCCAAAAAAGGACGCTGGGGTCCCCCCCTCTGCCGGCAGCCCTGACTCCTGCAGGGATCTCTGCATCCCCCTGCCCCCCCTATCCTCTCGTGCCCCCCCCATGTCCCCCATGTCTCAGCGTGGGGTGGGGAGCACAGCTGGGGGATTTGGGGTGCTACCAGCCCCGGGGGGGGGGGGATGCTGGAGCCGCTGTGCTGCCCTCCCTCCCTTGGGCTATATCCAGCTGCAGAAACGGGGCCCATACCCCCACCCCCAGCTCATGGGACCCCCCACCCCTGACCCTCCTCCCCCCCCCCCCAGAGCAACGATGCCTCAGGGAACACTTGGAACTGGCTGTACTTCATCCCCCTCATCATCATCGGCTCCTTTTTTATGCTGAACCTAGTGCTGGGGGTGCTGTCCGGGTAAGCGGCGGGGGGGGGGGTGCTCGGCGGGGGGCTGGGAGGGAGCGGGGTGCCCACCCCAGCCCCCCCCTGACGCCGGCCCCACAGGGAGTTTGCCAAAGAGCGGGAGCGGGTGGAGAACCGCCGGGCCTTCCTGAAGCTGCGGCGGCAGCAGCAGATCGAGCGGGAGCTCAACGGCTACATGGAGTGGATCTCCAAGGCGGGTGAGGGCTGGGACCCCCCCCACCCCGGGACCCCCGAGACACCCCCCACCCCACCCCACTGAGCCCCCCGCTTTTCTCTCAGAAGAAGTGATCCTGGCGGAGGACGAGACCGAGGGAGAGCCCCGGCACCCCTTCGATGGTAAGTGCCCTGCCCCGGCGCGGGCCCCGGCGGGGGGGGCGGCCACCCCCGGGGGGGGGTCCCGGCGGGGACCCCCGGGTGACGCCCGCCTCCCTGTGCCCCTCGCCCCTGCGGGAGCTCTCCGGAGGGCCACCATCAAGAAGAGCAAGACGGACCTGCTGAGCCCTGAGGATGCTGAGGAGCAGCTGGCCGACATCTCCTCCGTGGGTGGGTGGGGCGCGGGTGCTCCCTGGCAGGGGCGGTGGGTGGGGGGGTGACGGGTGGGGATGATGGGGGCGATGGGTGGGGGGTGAAGGGTGGGTGATGGTGGGAGGATGGGGGGGGTGATGTGCCGATGGGTGGGGGGCGATGGGGCGATGAGGGGGTGATGGGGTGGTGGGTGTGGGGTGACGGGGGGTGATGGATGGGGGGTGATGGGGTGATGGAGGGTGATGGGATGATGGGTGGGGTGCGATGGGTGGGGGGCGATGGAGGGATGATGAGGTGATGGGTGGGGGGCGATGGGTGGGGGGGAGATGGGGCGATGAGGGGGAGGTGGGTGTGGGGTGACGGGGGGGGTGATGGATGGGGGGTGATGGGGCAATGGAGGGTTGAAGGGATGATGGGTAGAGGGATGATGAGGCGATGGGTGGGGAGGTGGGGGGCGATGGGGTGACGGGCCAGGTTGACGGGTGGTGGGGTGACCGGGTGCCGAGTGGGGGCTCCCTGCGACGCCCCCCCCGCGCCCCGCAGGCTCCCCCTTCGCCCGCGCCAGTCTCAAAAGTGCCAAGCTGGAGAACGCCACCTTCTTCCACAAGCGGGAGCGGAGGATGCGCTTCCACATCCGCCGCATGGTGAAAACTCAGGCCTTCTACTGGACCGTGCTCAGTCTGGTAGCGCTCAACACCCTGTGTGTTGCTATCGTTCACTACGACCAGCCAGATTGGCTTTCCGACTTCCTCTGTGAGTGCCCCCCCCCGCCGCCCCCCGCCCCCCGCCCGGCCCCCAGCCCCCCCTCACTCTCTCTCCCCCCCAGACTATGCAGAATTCATTTTCTTGGGACTCTTTATGTCCGAAATGTTTATAAAAATGTACGGGCTGGGGACGCGGCCTTACTTTCACTCGTCCTTCAATTGCTTCGACTGTGCCGTGAGTCCGGCCCCGGCCCGGCAGCTGCCGGCGGGAGCGGGAGGGGATGGGATGGGGATGGGGATGGGGATGGGATGGGGATGGGGATGGGGATGGGGATGGGGATGGGGATGGGATGGGGATGGGGATGGGGATGGGGATGGGGATGGGGATGGGATGGGGATGGGGATGGGGATGGGGATGGGGATGGGGATGGGATGGGATGGGATGGGATGGGGATGGGATGGGGATGGGGATGGGGATGGGATGGGGATGGGATGGGGATGGGGATGGGGATGGGGATGGGGATGGGGATGGGATGGGGATGGGGATGGGGATGGGGATGGGGATGGGGATGGGATGGGATGGGATGGGATGGGGATGGGATGGGGATGGGGATGGGGATGGGATGGGGATGGGATGGGGATGGGGATGGGGATGGGGATGGGGATGGGGATGGGGATGGGGATGGGGATGGGGATGGGGATGGGGATGGGGATGGGGATGGGATGGGATGGGATGGGGATGGGATGGGGATGGGGATGGGGATGGGATGGGGATGGGATGGGATGGGGATGGGGATGGGATGGGGATGGGATGGGGATGGGATGGGGATGGGGATGGGGATGGGATGGGGATGGGGATGGGGATGGGGATGGGGATGGGGATGGGGGTGGGGGTGGGGGTGGGGGCGGGGGTGGGATGGGGATGGGGGCGGGGGTGGGGGTGGGATTGGGGTGGGATGAAGACAAGATGAAGATGTGGAAGAACTTGGGAATGGGATGGGGACTGGGAGAGGAATGGGATGAGGATGGGACAGGATGGGGATGATGGGAGTGGATGGGGATGATGGGACTGGATTGGGATGATGGGACAGGATGGGGATGATGGGAGTGGATGGGGATGATGGTGACAGGACGGGGATGATGGGAGCGGATGGGGATGATGGGACAGGATGGGGATGATGGGGCCTGGATGGGGACGCTCTCCCCACCCCAGGTTATCATCGGAAGCATCTTCGAGGTGATCTGGGCTGTTGTGAAGCCGGGAACATCCTTCGGGATCAGCGTGCTACGAGCTCTCAGGTTACTGCGCATTTTCAAAGTCACAAAGTAAGTGCTGACGGGTCGGGCGCCGCTGCTCTGTCCATCTGTCTGTTGGTCAGTCTGTCTGTCCATTGGTTTGTCCGTCTGTCCATTGGTCTGTCCGTGTCTGTGGGCCTGCGAACACAGGGGAGGTGCGAGCATGAGTGTGCGCATGGATGCACAGAGCCATCGTGGGGTACCTGGGTGCCGAGTTGCTGCCCCTTATCCCCTCACCCTCTCTGGGTCCCCTTATCATCATCCCCGTGTCCCCTCGCTGTCCCTCTGTCCCCTCGCTGTCCCCATGTCCCCTCACCATCCCCATGTCCCCTTGCCGTCCCCGTCCCGTCGGGTCCCCTTGTCCCCCCGTAGCTGGTTCCCCGTGGCCCCACAGCCTGGCTCTGCCCTTGCAGGTACTGGGCTTCCCTGAGGAACCTGGTGGTCTCCCTCCTGAACTCCATGAAGTCCATCATCAGCCTCCTCTTCCTCCTCTTCCTCTTCATCGTTGTCTTTGCCCTTTTGGGGATGCAGCTCTTCGGGGGACAGTGAGTAACTGGGCAGGGGATGGGGCCACTCCAGGACCACCCTGGCCCCCCCACCCCCAGCATGGGGGTGGTCTCTGTGCCCCCAGGTCCCTGCTGGGGACACCCGGTGGGGGTGGGGCTCCCACTGCTGCTCCCCCCCCCCAGGTTCAATTTTGACGACGGGACCCCTCCCACGAACTTTGACACTTTCCCAGCAGCAATAATGACGGTGTTTCAGGTAGGGAGCCACCAGTCCCCTCCCTAGGGCTCCTGAGGAATTAGGCTGCTGGGGGGGGGGTCCCCACTGCCCCCACGGCTCCTTCCCCCCACCCAGATCCTGACGGGCGAAGACTGGAATGCGGTGATGTACGATGGGATCAAATCTCAGGGCGGCGTCAAGGGGGGGATGGTTTTCTCCGTCTACTTCATCGTCCTCACCCTCTTTGGCAACTGTATCCTTGGGGTGCTGGGGGTCCCGGAAGGGTCCGGGCCGGGGGGGTGTGTGAGCTGGGAGCCGCTTTGCCTTGACGGGGTGCCCAGACACCCTCCTCAACGTCTTCTTGGCCATCGCGGTGGACAACCTCGCCAACGCGCAGGAGCTCACCAAGGTGAGGACCAGTGCTGGGGATGTGGGGGGGCCACCACCACCCATCGCCCGTGGCCTCGGGGCTGGGCTGGACACGGTGTGGGGCTTTGCAGGACGAGCAGGAGGAGGAAGAAGCCGCCAACCAAAAGCTGGCACTGCAGAAGGCGAAGGAGGTGGCCGAAGTGAGCCCGCTCTCCGCAGCCAACATGTCCGTCACCATGTAAGTGCATCGTGTGCCCGGCTCCATCCCGGCTCCATCCTGGCTCCATCCCGGCTCCATCCCAGCTCCATCCTCACCTCCATCCTCAGCTCCATTCCGGCTCCATCCCGGCTCCATCCTCAGCTCCATCCCGGCTCCATCCCGGCTCCATCCTCACCTCCATCCTCAGCTCCATCCGCACCTCCATCCTCAGCTCCATCCTCAGCTCCATCCCAGCTCCATCCCGGCTCCATCCTCAGCTCCATCCCGGCTCCACCCCGGCTGCACCTGGGCTCGGTCCCGGCCTGCCTCAGGCTCCCCCGACGCGGGCTGTGGCTCCCCGCTGCAGGAAGGAGCAGCAGAAGAACCAGAAGTCCTCGAAGTCGGTGTGGGAGCAGCGGACGAGCGAGCTGCGGAAGCAGAACCTGCTGGCCAGCCGGGAGGCCCTCTACAGCGAGCTGGACCCCGAGGAGCGCTGGAAGGTGCCCTACGCCCGCCACCTGCGCCCCGACATGAAGACCCACCTGGACCGGCCGCTGGTGGTGGACCCCCAGGAGAACCGCAACAACAACACCAACAAGACGCGCCCCGGCGAGCCGCCGCTGGAGCCCCGCTTCAGCCAGCCCCGCGCCGAGGAGCTCCGCCGGCAGCCGCGCTACCCCGACCCCGGAGGTCCCCGCCCCGGGGACCCCCCCGGCCCCGAGGGCCGCCGGCCCCGCAGCAGCAGCCGGGAGCCCGAGCGGGATCCCAGCCAGGAGCGCGCCTACGCCGACGCCGAGCGCCTCAAAGCCCTCGAGCGCCGGCACCGGCCGGGCGGCAGCCGGGACGGGCGCGCCGGCTCGCCCCAGCCCGAGCGCGAGCACCGGCGGCACCGGGCGCACCGACGGGCGGCCGAGGAGGGCGAGGAGGGCGGGCGGCCTGAGCGGCGGCCACGGCACCGGGAGGGCAGCCGGCCGGTGCGGGCTGAAGGGGACGGGGAGCATGGCGATGGCGAGCGGCGCCGGCGGCATCGGCACGCCGCGCCGGCTGGCTACGACGGCGAGGGCAAGCGGGACGACAAGGAGAGGCGGCACCGGCGGCGGAGGTGAGTGGGGTGGGCAGGACCCCCTGGGGCTGGTGGGCCCCCCCGGAGCTGGTGGAACCCCCGGCACTGGTGGGACCCCCTGGCACTGGGGAGCTCCTTCGGCATCTCGGGGGGACCCGAAACCCCTCTGGCAATCCTGGCTCAGCGCCCACCCTGGGAGCTGTGCCAGTGGTGCCGCGGGGAACCCATCTGAGCCCCCTCCCCTCTGCCTCACCCCAGGGAGAACCATACCCCCGGGGTGCCGGCGGGCCCCACGCTCTCCACCACCCGCCCCATCCAGCAGGATGTGGGGCGCCGGGAGCCCCCCGTCGCGGAGGACATTGACAACATGAAGAACAACAAGCTGGCCACTGCCGAGCCCCCCGTGCCCCCCCCCATGGGCAACCACACCGCCTGCCCCGCCGGGGTCCCCCCGCGTCGGCCCCCCACCACCCCCAACCCCCCTCCCGAAAACAGCTTGGTGGTCACCAACCCCGGCGCCCACAACAACCCCGCCAAGGGTGGGGGGAAGCCGGAGCACACAGCCGTGGACATCCCACCCCCCCTCCCGCCACCCCCCACCAACGCCCTTGTCCAAGGTAGGGAACTCCCATGGGGTCTGGGGCTGCAGGTGGTCTGGGGCTGCAGGTGGTCTGGGGGGTCTGTGGGGGGGCCCGGCGGGTGCAGGGGAGGATGTGGGGGGGGTGCAGGGGGGTCTGGGGGCCGTGACGACGACGCTCCTGCAGTGAACAGGAACGCCAACCCCGAGCCGCTGCCCCGCAAGGAGGAGGAGGAGGAGAAGAAGGAGGAAGGTGATGGGCAGGACGAGAACGGCCCCAAGCCCATGGTGCCCTACAGCTCCATGTTCATCCTCTCCACCACCAACCCGTGAGCGCTGGGGGGGTCTGGGGGGTCGGGGGGCTCCTGGGGGTGCCCCTTGCCCCCCCACACTGTGCTCCCCCCCCCAGGTTCCGCCGGCTGTGCCACTACATCGTCAACCTGCGGTACTTCGAGATGTGCATCCTGATGGTCATCGCCATGAGCAGCATCGCCCTGGCCGCCGAGGACCCCGTGCAGCCCAACGCCCCCCGCAACAACGTGAGCCCCCGGCCCCCCTCCCCAGCCCCACAGCCGGGCAAATGGGGTCCCCCCGGGTGCTGTCGGGTGGTGGCGGGGCTGAGCCCCCTCCTCACAGAGCTGGGTGTGCCCCTAAGCACACCCAGGGCTGTGCTGAAATGGGGTCCCCCCTCCTTGTCCTGCCCCTGAGACCCTGCCCATGGCCCCGGGGTGCAGGGGGGCACCTGGGGGTCCCACAGCTATGGAGTGATGGTGGAGTCCTGGGGTGCCAGAGGGGTCCCGGGGTATCAGAGGGGTCCCAGGGTGCCAGGGGGGGTCCCAGAGGCACACGGTGCTAGAGGGTGCCAAGGGGGTCCTGTAGCCCTGGGGTGCTGGGGGGGTCCCGGGGTGCTGGGGGGGTTCCAGGGTGCCAGGGGGGGTCCTGTAGCCCTGGGGTGCTGGGGGGGTCGCAGGGTGCAAGGGGGATCCTGTAGCGCTGAGGTGCAGGGGGTCCCTAGGGTGCCACGAGTGTCCTGGGGTGCAAGGAGGGTCCCACAGCCCCAGGGTACTGGGGGGTCCGAGGGTGTCAGGGAGTCCCAGGGTGCCGGGGGGCTCAGGGTGCCGGGACCCCAGGTCTCCCCCCCAACACCAGGTTTTGCGCTACTTCGACTACGTCTTCACGGGCGTTTTCACCTTCGAGATGGTGATCAAGGTGAGCGGGGGTGGGGTGTGTGGGGCAGGGGGCCCCTCCTGGCGCCCCCTCACCCCCCCTTGCCCCCCACAGATGGTGGATTTGGGGCTGGTGCTTCACCAAGGTGCCTATTTCCGGGACCTGTGGAACATCCTGGATTTCATCGTGGTCAGCGGGGCGCTGGTGGCCTTCGCCTTCACGTGAGTCCCCCTCGGGGACACGGTGGGGGTCCTGGGCAGGGTGGGCATGCCTGGGTCCCCCCGAGCGAGGGGGGAAGCGTTGGCACCGGGGAGGGGGATGGGAGAATGGCAGGGAGGGGATGGAATCGGTGGGGGTCTTGCCTCTCCCAGTGCCTCCCAGCGGGGCTATCCCAGGGCTCCCCCAGCCCCGCTGGGGTCCGTCCCACGTCCGCTGCCCGGCTGTCCGTGCTCTGCTGTGTCGCTTGATGTCCGTCCTCGGCCGCTTGCCGCCGCGCTGTGTTGTCCTGTCACCGTCCCGGTGTCCCCGCGCCCCGGCAGCGCCGCCCCCGTGTCCCCGGGCAGGATCAGGCCCCGGTGCAGGAACCCCAGAGCAGTGAACAGAGCTGGAGTAAACCCTAGATAAAGATGAGGAATCCCCTAGCAAAGGATCCCTGGTAAGGGATGGGAAATCTCCCAGAACTGGATGAGCGTCTCCCGAGTGCCTGCGCAACCCCTGAGTAAAGGGCGAGCATCCCCTGAGGGACTGAGCATCCCTCGAGTCGCAGCATCCTCCAAGTAAAACGTGAGCATCCTCCGAGTAATTGAGCATTCCCCAAATGAAGGGTGAGCACCCCCTGAGTGACAGAGCATCCTTAAAGTAAAGCGTGAGCATCCCCCGAGTAATTGAGCAACCCCCACGTAAAGGATGAGCACCCCCTGGGGGACTGAGCATGCGCAGTTAGGGGTGAGCATCCCCTGAGTAACTGAGCACCCCCCCCAAGTAACGGGTGAGTAAACCCGGAGCAGACCCTGAGGGCATCCCGGGAAGCCGGGACCCCCCATGCCTCCCCCAGCCCCCTGCTGGGATGCGGCCGGCGGGGCCGGGGGGTCGCGGGCGCGGGGTGGGGGGCAGGGCTCTCACCGTGCCTTGTCTCTCCCCTTCCTCTGCCACCGGCCGCAGGAGCAGCTCACGGTAAAGTCTTTCTGCCTTTGTCTCCCGCCCGTCTCCGTCCTCGTGCTCTCCTCGTGCTCATGGTTGCGCCTCGCTCCCCCCACCCCTCTCCCCTTTTCATCCCCCGCCCCAAAAGCAGCCTCAGGGACCGGGCCATGGGAAACACACCAGGGTCTCCTTGGTGTGTGATGAGTGTGGGGGGTCTCAGCCTCGCGTTCCCCCTGTGCTGGGCAGCTGCTGCCTGCTTGGCCAGGGAGGGGACTGTCACCACCGGGGACAGGAGGGGACGGAACCGCCCACAGTCCTGCCGGGGTCCCCCGAGCCACCACGCCAGGGGTCCCACATCTCCCCATCCCCCCTGCAGTGGCAGCAGCAAGGGGAAGGACATCAACACCATCAAGTCCCTCCGTGTCCTCCGTGTCCTCCGGCCCCTGAAGACCATCAAGAGGCTGCCCAAACTCAAGGTGGGGAGGGGTGGGAGAGGATGGGGAGGGGGCTTCGCTCCCCACCCCGTGTGTGTGTGGGGGGTCCCTGGCCAGCACCGACCCCCCTCCCCGGTCCCCATCCCCAGGCTGTCTTTGACTGCGTGGTGAACTCCCTGAAGAACGTCCTCAACATCCTCATCGTCTACATGCTCTTCATGTTCATCTTCGCCGTGGTGGCCGTCCAGCTCTTCAAGGGCAAGTTCTTCTACTGCACCGACGAGTCCAAGGAGTTCGAGAAGGACTGCAGGTACGGCCCGGCCGGGCGGGGGTCCGCCACCCCCCCCGCCCCGTCCCACCGCCCCCTCCCCTCCCAGGGGGGAATACCTGGTCTACGAGAAGGACAACGAGGTGAAGGCGCAGAAGCGGGAGTGGAAGAAGTACGAGTTTCACTACGACAACGTCCTCTGGGCGCTGCTCACCCTCTTCACCGTCTCCACCGGCGAGGGATGGCCGCAGTAAGGGCACGGGGACTGGGGGGAGGGATTTGGGACTGGGTCCAGGGACACCAGGACCCCCACCCTGTCCCTGCCCACATCCCGCCACAGGGTCCTCAAGCACTCGGTGGATGCCACCTACGAGAACCAGGGTCCGAGCCCCGGCTACCGCATGGAGATGTCCATCTTCTACGTGGTCTACTTCGTGGTCTTCCCCTTCTTCTTCGTCAACATCTTCGTGGCCTTGATCATCATCACCTTCCAGGAGCAGGGGGACAAGATGATGGAGGAGTACAGCCTGGAGAAGAACGAGGTGCCACCTCTGGACCCCGCCCTCGCCCCCGATACCGTTCGGGGAGCCCTGGCTGGGTGGGTGGGGGTCTGTGACGCCCACCGTGTATGTGTCCTCCCCCGCCCCCCAGAGAGCTTGCATCGACTTTGCCATCAGCGCCAAGCCCCTGACGCGGCACATGCCGCAGAACCGGCAGAGCTTCCAGTACCGCATGTGGCAGTTTGTGGTGTCGCCGCCCTTCGAGTACACCATCATGGCCATGATCGCCCTCAACACCATTGTCCTCATGATGAAGGTCAGCGGGGAGGGGCTGGGGGTCCTGGGGAGTCCCTCTGGGTCTGTTCCCTGTCCCCTGGGGCTCCCCTCAGCCCCTGGGACCCGCGTGTGTCCCCTTGGTCCTGTCCCCTGGGCTTTGTCCTTCTTCCCTGGGACTTTTCCCTCTCCCCTGGACCTGTACCCTTGGATCCATCCCTGTTACCCCAGATCCATCCCTCTCCCCCGAGGTCCATCCTGTCCCTGGATCCATCCCTGTCCCCCTGGATCCATCCCATCCCTGGATCCAGCCCTGTCCCCCTGGATCCATCCTGTGCCTGGATCCATCCCTGTCCCCGGATCCATCCCTGTCCCCCTGGATCCATCCCATCCCTGGATCCATCTCTGTCCCCCCGGATCCATCCTGTCCCTGGATCCATCCCTGTCCCCTTGGATCCATCCCTGTCCTTGGATCTGTCCCTGTCCCCCCAGACCTGTCCCTGTTCCCCTGGATCCATCCAACTCCTGGATCTGTCCCTGTGCCCCATCGATCCATCCCTGTCCCCCCAGGACCTATCCTGACCCCGGGATCCATCCCACCCCCTGGGAAGCACCCCCATACCCCCGGGAGCTGTCTCTGTCCCTGTCCCCATCCTACGCCCTGTCCCCCCAGTTCTATGACGCCTCGGACGCCTACGAGAATGTGCTGAAGATGTTCAACAACGTCTTCACCTCCCTCTTCTCCCTTGAGTGTCTCCTGAAGATCATGGCCTTCGGCGTGCTGGTACGTGCCGCCGCGCGCCGGGGACGGGGACCCGGGGGACCCCGGGGACCAGGGCCACGTCTCCGGCCCCGGCCATTCTGCACCGCGCCAGCAGGATCCCGGGAGCCGGTGCACCGGTAACCGTGGGATCCGGGGAGCTGGTGCGCGGGTAACCGTGGGATCCGGGGAGCTGGTGCGCCAGTAACCGTGGGATCCGGGGAGCTGGTGCACCGCTAACCGTGGGATCCGGGGAGCTGGTGCGCGGGTAACCGTGGGATCCGGGGAGCTGGTGCACCGGTAACCGTGGGATCTGGGGAGCTGGTGCGCGGGTAACCGTGGGATCCGGGGAGCTGGTGCACCGCTAACCGTGGGATCCGGGGATCTGGTGCACCGGTAACCGTGGGATCCGGGGATCTGGTGCACCGGTAACCGTGGGATCCGGGGAGCTGGTGCACCGCTAACCGTGGGATCCGGGGATCTGGTGCACCGGTAACCGTGGGATCCGGGGAGCTGGTGCACCGCTAACCGTGGGATCCGGGGAGCTGGTGCGCGGGTAACCGTGGGATCCGGGGAGCTGGTGCACCGCTAACCGTGGGATCCGGGGAGCTGGTGCGCGGGTAACCGTGGGATCCGGGGAGCTGGTGCACCGGTAACCGTGGGATCCGGGGATCTGGTGCACCAGTAACCGAGGGATCCGGGGAGCTGCTGCGCGGGTAACTGTGGGATCTGGGGAGCTGGTGCGCGGGTAACCGTGGGATCCGGGGAGCCGGTGCACGGGTCACCACGGGATCCGGGGAGCTGGTGCACCGCTAACCGTGGGATCCGGGGATCTGGTGCACCAGTAACGAGGGATCCGGGGAGCTGCTGCGCGGGTAACTGTGGGATCCGGGGAGCCGGTGCACCGGTAACCGTGGGATCCGGGGAGCTGGTGCGCGGGGTAACTGTGGGATCCGGGGAGCCGGTGCACCGGTAACCGTGGGATCCGGGGAGCTGGTGCACCGCTAACCGTGGGATCCGGGGAGCTGGTGCACGGGTAACCGTGGGATCCGGGAAGCTGGTGCACCGGTAACCGTGGGATCCGGGGATCTGGTGCACGGGTAACCGTGGGATCCGGGGAGCTGGTGCACGGGTAACCGTGGGATCCGGGGAGCTGGTGCGCGGGTAACCGTGGGATCCGGGGAGCTGGTGTGTGGGTAACCGTGGGATCTGGGGCGCTGGTGCACCAGTAACCGTGGGATCCGGGGAGCTGGTGCGCGGGTAACCGTGGGATCCGGGGAGCTGGTGCACCGGTAACCGTGGGATCCGGGGAGCTGGTGCGCGGGTAACCGTGGGATCCGGGGAGCTGGTGCACCGCTAACCGTGGGATCCGGGGAGCTGGTGCACCAGTAACCGTGGGATCCGGGGAGCTGGTGCGCGGGTAACTGTGGGATCTGGGGCGCTGGTGCACCGGTAACCGTGGGATCCGGGGAGCTGGTGCGCGGGTAACTGTGGGATCTGGGGCGCTGGTGCACAGGGTCACCACGGGCTCCCGGGAGCCGGTACACTGGTGGCACCACTGCCCCATGTCCCTTGTTCCCTTCCCTTTGTAGAATTACTTCCGTGACGCCTGGAACATCTTTGACTTTGTCACGGTCCTGGGGAGCATCACAGACATCCTGGTGACGGAGTTTGGGGTAGGTGGGAGCCCCTGCGGCCCCCGCAGCCCCAGGGCCGGGCCCCGCTCACCCCTCGTGTCCCCCCAGAACAACTTCATCAACCTCAGTTTCCTGCGGCTCTTCCGGGCGGCGCGGCTCATCAAGCTGCTGCGCCAGGGCTACACCATCCGCATCCTGCTCTGGACCTTCGTCCAGTCCTTCAAGGTGCTGCCCGACACCCTCCCAAAACCCGTGTTCCCCCCAGCCGCCCCCGCCCAGGGGCTGGCAGCCCAACCCACGCCAGGGGCCACGTCCAGCCTGGCACGGCGTGACTGTCCGCGCTCCGCCCCCAGGCTCTGCCCTACGTCTGCCTGCTCATCGCCATGCTCTTTTTCATCTACGCCATCATCGGGATGCAGGTGAGAGCCCCCAGCCCCTGCTGGTCACCCCCCAGCCGCTCGCCTCAGCGCCCCTGCCCCCCCGAGCCATCATGGCACCCCCCAGGTCTTCGGCAATATCGGCATTGAGGAGGAGGATGATGAGTCGGCCATCACCCAGCACAACAACTTCCGCACCTTCTTCCAGGCCCTCATGCTCCTCTTCCGGTGAGTCCCCCCGGCACGGTCCCAGAGCCCCCTGGGGCACCCAGTGCCATGCTGGCGTGTCCCCCCGGCACGGAGCCAGTGCTCTTCGGGGTACCCGGTGCGATTGGTGCCGGTGCCCTTCGGGGTACCCAGTGCCATGCTGGTGTGTCCCCCCTGCCTGGCCCCCTCCCGAGCCGGGGTCACCCAGCGGCGTCCCCCCTCTGCTCAGGAGCGCCACGGGGGAGGCCTGGCACGAGATCATGCTGTCCTGCCTCAGCGGGAAGCCCTGCGACCAGAACTCCGGCATCAAGGAGGACGAGTGCGGCAACGAGTTTGCCTACTTCTACTTCGTCTCCTTCATCTTCCTCTGCTCCTTCCTGGTGAGCCCCGGGGGGCGCTGTGGGGGGGGAACCTGGCCCGGCCCCCCCCCCACCCCAACACCCCCCTCTCGCCCCCCCCCCCCCAGATGCTGAACCTCTTCGTCGCTGTCATCATGGACAACTTTGAGTACCTGACGCGCGACTCCTCCATCCTGGGCCCCCACCACCTGGACGAGTACGTCCGCGTCTGGGCCGAGTACGACCCCGCTGCCTGGTAAGGACCCCCCCGGGGCGGGGTAGGGGGTGGGCGGGGGGCACCCCAGATGACGGGGTCCCGTCTCAGCGCCAGGGCACAGCGGCTCCTGGGGGCTTGGATGGCTGGACCGCCCCCCCCCCCACCCACTGAGCCGCGCAGTGGGGTCCGGGGGGGGCACAGCAGCTGCCCAAGACCCCCCCCAGGGGCTGATCCCCCGAGGTGGTGTCCCCCAGGTCTGCTGTCCCCACACAGCCGTGGGGGGGCCCGGCCCCCCAGCGTGGTGCCGATTAACCTGTCCTCTCTCGATTGTAGGTGTCGGGCGCCGGATTTCTCCCTCTTGCCCCTGCCCCAGCCCCCAGCGCAGCACAAAGGGCTTCGGCCGGACCTGGGGGGGTCCCTGGGGGTCCCATCGGGTGCTGAAGGGTGCCCACCATGTCCTGGCTGGGGGTCTCGGCTGTGTCCCAGGGTCCAGGGTCCCCCACGGCCGCCTGGCTGCTCTCGGGGCATCCTGTGATGCTCTGCCAGGTCCTGAGCGCCCTGTACCGGGCTGGACTGGTTGAGACCGGGATCAGCGGGGATGGAGCCGGAGGGGGGGCTCCAACTCGCCTCACAACCACTCTGCCCCCCCCCCGCCCCATCCCCATCACAGCCAAGCGGCGGCAAACCAAGCTCAGCACGGGGCAGGGGGTCCTGTCCCCCAGCCCCATCCCCCTCCCCTCCCCAGGGTCCGTGCCTCAGTTCCCCCAGCCCCTCGGCGCGTCCGCGGTCGCGCGTGTCTCCGGCGTCCGCACTAACCCCCCTGTATTCTTCTTGCAGTGGCCGCATTCATTATAAGGATATGTACAGTTTATTACGCGTAATATCTCCCCCATTGGGCTTAGGCAAGAAATGCCCTCATAGGGTTGCTTGCAAGGTTTGACTTACACTAAAAACCTGCTGAGCATCAACGGAATGAATGTTGCTTATGGTTTCTCGGATATATATATGATATCTATATATATATATATACACAGACACGTCCCGCACCCCCGGGGCCGGCCCCAGCCCCCGGCGCGCCGCATGGAGCCCCCTTGCCCAGCTCTGCTTGCCGCGCCCCGCGGCCCCCCCCCCCCCCCCAGCCAGCGCGGCTGGACCCCCCCCCAGCGCCGCGGGGCTGCATGGGCACCGGCCATCGCCTTCCTCCCCTCCTCCTCCTCCTCCTCCGTGGGGCCCCGGGCTGCGGCCAGCGGGTTTAAACCTCTTTTTTTTTTTCCTTATTGGTTTTTTTTTTTTAATTTTTTTCTCCGCGTCTCTCTGTCTCTCTTGCCTCTTTTTTGTCCTTTTTCTGTCCGATGTCTCTTCCTTCTTGTTCTCTCCGCTCCCAGGGGCCGGCTGACTTTCATGGACATGTATGAAATGCTGAGACATATGTCCCCACCCCTGGGTTTAGGCAAGAAATGCCCACCCCGTGTTGCTTATAAGGTAGAATAACTCTTCCCACCAGAGCGAAGCCCCCAAAGCGGTGCCGGTTCCCGGCGGCGGCACCGACTCAGCCCGGCCGATGCTTCTCGGCCTCTTTTTTTTTTTCCTTTGGGGTTTTTTTTGTTTGTTTGTTTGTTTCGGGTTTTTTTTGTTGTTGGATTTTGTTGTTTTTCTCCTCCTGCGGCGAGCCCTGACCGGCACAGCGGCCGCCGGCCCCGCTGAGCCTCCGCGCGTCCCCCCAGGACGGGCTGGGTAAGATCCGCCGCCCAAGGAGCGTGTGCCCCCCGCCACCTCCCTGCCCACCGCGGGCTGGAGGCTTGGGCCCAGAACCCCCAGGAGCCCCTACTGGGGACCCCGACATAAGGCTTGGCCGGACCCTCCCCGAGCCCCTGTTTGGGGAACCCCTCCATGGGCTTAGCCAGCCCCCCCAGAAGCCCCTATTTTGTGTCCCCCCATGAAGCTTGACCAGCACCTCAAGGATCCCCTATTTGGGGGTCTCCCATGGGGCTTGGCCAGCCCCTCCCCCACAGAATCCCCTATTTGGGGGTCTCCTGTGGGGCTTGGCCAGTGGTCCCCTTCCCCAGAAGCCCCTTTTTGGGATCCCCATAGGGTTTGGCCAGCCTCCCCCCCCCCCCCGAAGGCCCTATTTGGGTCCCCCATAGGGCTCAGCCAGACCCCCTCCCATATTGGGGATCCCCTGTGGGGCTGGATGATGCCTCACCCAGAGCAGCCCATTTTTAGGGACCACCCACCACCACTACTGGGGCTCGCCCTGCCCACCCAGAGGAGCCCCCCCAGGGCGCCCCCTCGCCCCCCTCTCCCCCATCCCCCCATCCCTGCAGCCTCTCCCCCCGCCACTCTCCTCCTCTCCATCCCACCTCCGTCCGCCGCCTCCTCTCCTGGCAGTGAGTCCCCCCGGCCCCCCGCCTGGCCCCCTGCCCAGCCCCCCTGGCTGCTGCACGGCCCACGCCCCCCCCTCCAGCCGCGGGGGCTATGGGTGCTCGGGAGCTGCATCGTGGGGTGGGGGGGGGGATCTGGGCACTGGGGGGGCATGAGGACCCTGCGTCTCTGTGCCTCTGTTTCTCCATCAGCATTGCTCGCTTCCAGCCCTGCTGCTCTGCACCCCCCCAAATCCCCCCAACCCCGGGGCTGCATGGGGGGGGGGGTCCCTGCCCTTTTCAGGGGGGGACCTTCTGCCACCTGCTTGGCACTGGGAGCTGGGGAGGGGCATGGGGCACTGTGGGGCTGAGGCCTGGCAAACTCATCGCTTCTCCCCCCACCTCCGGCCCGGGCATGTCTCCCTGGACGCCCCCCCCCGCCCCCGCCCCCTGAGGATGCCGGTTTGCACCCAGAGAAGCCCCTGGCCACCCCCCAGTCCCTGGAGCAGAGGCGGGAACCAGCCGGCTCCCTCCCTGCTGCATGCGCTGCCCGATGCATGTGCTGCCCGCCCGGACGCCGGGGTCCCGCTTGGCCGGGCCGTGCCCCCCACCCCGGGCATCTCGCGGGGGTCCAGGGGCCGTGGCCTGGGGAGAAGGCGGGGGGCCGAGGGGGCTCGGGGGGGGGGGGGGGGGGCAGCGGGGCGCGTGCCTCAGTTTCCCCGGCGGCTGCGGGGTGGCCCCCGCCTTCTCGCCAGCCCCCGGGCGCGGCGGGTGGGGGCCGCGGCTGACGCCCCCCCGCTCTGCTCGGCCCCGCAGCGGCTGCTCCGCATGGACCTGCCGGTGGCCGACGACAACACGGTGCACTTCAACTCCACCCTCATGGCCCTGATCCGCACCGCCCTCGACATCAAGATTGCCAAAGGCAAGGGGGGCCAGGGGCCAGGGACCCCTGCAGGAGGGGCAGCAGCCTCCTCGAGGGGATGGGGATGGGGACTCTGGGGGCACGGCAGCCTTGGGGGGACAGGGACCCGGAGCGGTTGGGGACTGGGTCCCTGGGGACCGGGGTGCTGGAGGGATGGGGACGAGGATGGGGACTCTGGGGGGTACGGGGAACCCAGAGATTTGGGGTTGAGGGCCTGAGGGAATGTGGCCCAAGACCCTGGGGAGACAAGGACCCTGGGGATTTGGGGACAGGGGTCCCTTGGGTGACAAGGACAGGGACAGGGTCGCTGGAGGTGGAGGGGACAAGAACTGGGAGCGCAGGGATGGAGGTCCCTAGGGAATGGGGGAGAAGGGGGTTGGGGTACAGGGTCCATGGGGTGGTGGCAGGGCAGAAGTGTCCCTGGGGGGGGGATAAGGAGGTCCCCATGGGGTAGGTGAGGGGAGGGCATGGCAGGGAGTTCCCTGCAGGGACAGGGATGGGTGGTCCCCAAGGGGATGGGGCGCTCAGCCCTCTCTCTGCAGGGGGAGCCGACAAGCAGCAGATGGACGCGGAGCTCCGCAAGGAGATGATCGCCATCTGGCCCAACCTCTCCCCCAAAAACCTGGACCTGCTCGTCACCCCCCACAAGTGTAAGGCACTGTCCCTGTCCCTGTCCCCATCCCCATCCCTGTCCCCGTGCCCGTGCCCATCCCCCCTCACCCTCTGCGCCCACAGCCACCGACCTGACGGTGGGGAAGATCTACGCCGCGATGATGATCATGGAGTACTACCGGCAGAGCAAAGCCAAGAAGCTGCAGGCCATGCGGGAGGAGCAGGTGGGGCCAGCACGAGCACCCCAAACCCATCCCGACCCCGCGGCCCTGTGGTGTCCCCATCCCAGCTCCGTCCCCTCCCCATATCCCTCGAGTCCCAGCCCAGCCCCATCCTCTCCTGCCACCTCCCACATCCCCATCCCGGTCTTGTCCCCTTCCCAAGTCCCTCCCATGACCCCAGCCCATCACCAAGCATCCCTCTAGTGACCCTATTCCAGATCCATCCCCTCCTCTGCCACCTCTGGCGTCCCCATTCCAGCCCTGTCCCCTTTCCGTGTCTCTCCAGCGTCCCCATCTCCAAGTGTCCCAGCTCCGTCCCATCTTCGTGTCCCCATCCCCGAGCATCCCTCCAGTGTCCCCACCCCAGCTCCGTCCCCTTCCCAAGCCCCTCCTGTGTCCCCATCCCATCCCTGGCTGTCCCAGCTCCATCCCAGCCCCATACCACATCCCCACCGTGCCCCCGCCGCGCCCGCAGCCGCTCTCGTGTCCCCGCAGAACCGACGCCGCTGATGTTCCAGCGCATGGAGCCGCCATCCCCAACGCAGGAGGGGACCCCAGGGCCGGACGCGGTGCCCACGGCTGAGCCGGGCACGGGGCTGTAAGTGCTGCGGGTCCCATCCTGCCCCTGCCCAGCGCAGGGCAGCCGGGAGGGGGCTGAGCCGCCTGTGCCCCCCAGGGCCGCGCGCGACGGGGGCCTGAAGGAGAGTCAGTCCTGGGTCACCCAGCGCGCCCAGGAGATGTTCCAGAAAACGGGGACCTGGAGCCCCGAGCGGGGACACCCCGAGGACATCCCCAACAGCCGCCCCAACTCCCAGGTGAGGGGCTGCACCACCCCGGGGTCCCCCAAGCCCTGGCCAGCCCCACGTCCCTCCGGCCCCCAGGCCACATCGCCCCCAGCTCCATCTGCCCTCTGTGTTCCTGGGGGTCCCCTGAGCCCCATCTCCCCACCTGCACATCCATCCCCATATCCCTGGTGCCGCCCCCCCCCCCCCAAACTCTGCATGGCACCCCCGCTGCACCTGGGGGTGGGATGTCCCTGGTTGTGGTGTCCCCCCACCTCAGTTTCCCCCACCGACACCCCGGTCCCCCATAGTTGGTGGAGATGCGTGAAATGGCGAAGGACGGCTACTCCGACAGCGACTACCTGCCCATGGAGGGGCACGGCCGCGCCGCCTCCATGCCACGGCTCCCTGCCGAAAACCAGGTGAGGGGACCCCTTCCAGGGTGCTGCCGGCCGCAGCCCCACCGCCTGCGCCGGCCAAGGGGCACCCAGCACAGCTGTCCCTGTCCCCAGGGATGCCAGACATGGTCCCCAGGCTCGTCCCCGTTGCTGCCCTGCAGCCCCTTCCCACGCTGCCGTGGCCACTGATGCTTTAATGGGGGGGGGGGGGGGGTGAATGTGGCTTTTGGGGGGCTGGGGCGCCTGGTCTGCGTGGTGGTGGCTGAGGGCAGTGTGGGCCCGGTGGGGTGTGACCCTGCTGATGCTCCTGATGGCAGGAGAAGCATCCCGTGCCCCCCCCCCCCCGCAAATGGCTGCAGCTGCTGGGCCGGGGGCTTGGGGTGGGGGGCATGAGCATGGTGGCAGTGGGTGGGGGGGGACATGAAGCCAGGGGAGAGGTGCCACCTCCCCCCGGTCAGAGCCGCGGCCGTGGGGCGGCCAGGTGGCCACTGGTCCCCGTGCAGGGACGCTCCTGCACCCGCTCCAGCGCAGAGCCAAGCCTGTTCCAGTGCAGGCACGTGTGTGGGGGCCCCCCCCAGCAACCGCGAAGGGGGCGACCACGGCCACCCTGGTCCCTGCCGACCTGGAGGGGCATCCTCTGTGCCAGCAGGTGCCACCGGCCCTGGGGGTGTCGCCCCCCCTCTGCATGCCCGGGGCTGGGGACAGGGAGAGGGACAGGGACAGGGATGCTCTGGCTGCTCTGCTCATTGCTGCTGCTCGCCCGGCCGGTGCTTGGCAACGTGCGGGGTGACCCCAGTCCCAGTCTGCCCCGGCGCCCCCCACCACCGGCCCCCCCACCCCCGCTGGCCCCGTGTTTACTCTGGTCTCTCTCTCTCTCCCGGCTCTGCGGGCACCGCCTGGGCTGGCTCTAGCAGAGGAGGAAGGTCCGACCCCGAGGGAATAACCTCAGTGTAGGTACCGCCGGGCCCCGCCAGAGCCCCCTGCTCCGCCTGCTCCTTCCCTGGACCCCTACCCCGTGCAACCACCCCGCCAGCTCCACCCACCATCCCTCCATCCCTCCATCACTGCTCTTATCTTGCTGCCCCCTCTCCAGCCATCTCTGTTCCACCAGCTCCTGGATTTCATCACTCTCCTTTCGCTGCTGCATCTTACTATCCCTCCCTCCATCCCTCCCTCTTGCCATTCTTCCCTCCATCTATGCATCCATCCCTCCCTCCCTCCATCCCTCCCTCCCTCACTCCCTCCATCCCTCCTTCCTTCCCTCCCTCCTTCCACCCCTCCCTCCCTCCTTCCATCCCTCCCTCCTTCCATCCCTCCTTCCACCCCTCCTCCCTCCTTCCCATCCCTCCCTCCTTCCATCCCTCCTTCCACCCCTCCCTCCCTCCTTCCATCCCTCCCTCCTTCCACCCCTCCTTCCTTCCCTCCCTCCTTCCACCCCCCCTCCCTCCTTCCATCCCTCCCTCCTTCCATCCCTCCTTCCTTCCCTCCCTCCTTCCACCCCTCCCTCCCTCCTTCCATCCCTCCCTCCTTCCATCCCTCCTTCCTTCCCTCCCTCCTTCCATCCCTCCCTCCTTCCATCCCTCCTTCCTTCCCTCCCTCCTTCCACCCCTCCCTCCTTCCATCCCTCCCTCCTTCCATCCCTCCTTCCTTCCCTCCCTCCTTCCACCCCTCCCTCCCTCCTTCCATCCCTCCCTCCTTCCATCCCTCCTTCCTTCCCTCCCTCCTTCCATCCCTCCCTCCTTCCATCCCTCCTTCCTTCCCTCCCTCCTTCCACCCCTCCCTCCTTCCATCCCTCCCTCCTTCCATCCCTCCTTCCTTCCCTCCCTCCTTCCACCCCTCCCTCCTTCCACCCCTCCCTCCTTCCATCCCTCCCTCCTTCCATCCCTCCTTCCTTCCCTCCCTCCTTCCTTCCCTCCCTCTTCCATCCCTCCCTCCACCTTTCCACTGCACTGTCCCTCTATCCAGCTTTTATTCATTCCCTCATTCTCTGTCCCTCCATCCTTCTGTCCCGCCGTCCTTCCAGCCCACCCTCCCTCCCTCCCCATCTCTCTGTCCTGCCTATCCAGGGGCACCTGACTCTTTCCCATCTGTCTGTCCTTCCGTTCCCAGTCCCTGTCCCTCCTTGGCCACTGCCGTGCCCCCCCTCTTGTCCCTCCCCTCCATGTCCCAACCCCTGGGCCACCTGGACCCTTGTCACCCCCATGTTCCAGCACCAGCGGGGCCAGTGAGGAGCAGCGTCCCCATCCCCCGTCCCCATCCCCCGTCCATGTCCCCGTCCCCGTCCCCCTGTCCCCATCCCTGTCCCCCGTTCCCATCCTCCCCGGAGGCCGGCGATGCTCAGGGGTCCCCGGCAGCGGCGGCGCAGCTCAATGGTTAGAGCAGCGGGGGGTGGGGGGTGTCTGTCCCAGGGGGCTGAGGTGCTGCAGCGGCGCGCCGTCCGTCCCCACGGCTGTGGGGACGCAGTGACGGGGACGCCGTGTCCCTCCCGGCCCAGCTGTGGGACCCCCAGCAGGGAGCACAGCGGGTCAGCGCCCACCGAGGCTGGGGACGGTGGGTGGCCCGGCAGAGCACGGCTCCGGCGGCTGCGGGGGACGCTCCGGGACGCCGGTCCTGGCTGCGGGAGCAGATCCCGCATCTCGGGGGTGGGGGGGGCTGCGGTGGAGGGATGGGGCAGGACAGGACAGAGAGGGGGCGTGGAGGGAGGCTGGGACGTACAGATGGGCGGATGGATGGATGGATGGATGGATGGATGGATGGATGGAGGGAGGGAGGGATGGATGGATGGATGGATGGATGGAGGGAGGGAGGGAGGGAGGTATGGAGGTAGGTATGGTGGGATGGACGGACGGATGGATGGATGGATGGATGGAGGGAGGGAGGGAGGGAGGTATGTATGTATGGAGGGAGGGAGGGATGGATACCTAACTGGAGGGATGAAGAGATACAAATGGGCCAGCGCATACAGGTAACTCTTCCTCAAGCCTCCCCCACCGCAGGAGCCGGCCCGCCCCCCGGCCCCCCCCGGGCTCCCCTGGACCGTCCCCGCTCTGCTCTCGCCCGCAGACCATCTCAGACACCAGCCCCATGAAGCGCTCGGCCTCCATGCTGGGCCACCCGCGCGCCCGGGGCATCCGCCTGGACGACTACTCGCTGGAGCGCGTCATCCCCGAGGACGGCCAGCGGCACCACCAGCGCCGGCGGGAACGGAGCCACCGCACCTCCGAGCGCTCCCTCAGCCGCTACACCGACGTGGACACAGGTGGGACCCCCACGACCTCCCCACCTCTGCCCTCCCCTGGGGCACCCCGCACCTCCTGCCCTGGCGTGCTGGGGTCACACTGTCATCTCCTCCCACCCCAGGTGTCCTCAAGGCCACCCTCTTCTCCTGCCCTGGGCATTCCCTGGGCCACCCCATCTCCTCTTGCACCCCATGTCCTCTGGGCCACCCCATCTCCTCCACCAGGTCCCCATCTCCTGCAACCTAAGCCCCGCCAGGTGCCCCATTGCCTCCGCTGGGTCCCCACCTCCTCCGGCACCAGGTGTCCCCTGGGCCACCCCATCTCTGCCACTGGACCACCCCATCTCCTGCACCCCACATCTCCTGGGCCACCCCATCTCTTCAACCATGTCCCCATCTCATCTTGCACCCCATGTCCCCTGGGACACCCCATCTCTGCCACCAGGTCCTCACATCCTTCTACCTTGGGTGTCCCATGGGCCACCCACCTCTGGAACAGGGTCCTCACCTCCTCCCGTCCCAGCTGCTCCCCCCATGCTGCTCGTCCAACACCCCCCGTCTCCTGCAGGGCTGGGCACGGACCTCAGCGTCACGACGCAGTCGGGCGACCTCCCACCCAAGGAGCGGGACCCGGAGCGGGGCCGCGCCAAGGACCGCAAGCACCGGCACCACCACCACCACCACCACCACCACCACGGCCCCGGGGACAAGGAGCGCTGCCCCCCCGAGCGGCACGACTACGGGCGGCCCCGCTCCCGTGACCGCCGCTGGTCCCGCTCCCCCAGCGAGGGCCGGGAGCACACGGCCCCCCGGCAGGTGGGTGCCACCCTCCGCTCCCCCCTCCGCCTCTAGTCACCACGGGGCGGGGGACGGACACGGGGACCCCCCCTGCCCATAGGGGGGCAAGGGCTGCCTCCCCCTTGCCAGGTCCCTGGTGGCCTCTGGCTCGGGGTTCAACCAAAGACCCCTCCTGTCCCTAAGATGCCCCCCACATGCTGGCACTGGCCAGGCTGCTGGGGGGCATTGGGAGACCCCACCCAGGGCCCGTGGCTGCTTGGGTGATATGGGGATTCCCATCTGCCCCCCCCAGTTTACACTGGTGGCATCCATGATCCCAGTTACACCAGCAGAGCCCCACAGCACCCTGTTTTGGAGGTCCAGCCCCCCCCCCAGGAGGGGCAGCACCCAGAGGGAGGAAGATAGAGGGGGGGAACATGGGGCCCACCCCTTGGGGAGATCTGGGGGTGCAAGGCGGGGGTGGCGGTTGGCCGCGGCGATGCTTTGACCCCTCCAGATGCCTCCCCACCCCCTTTCCGCTCTCGGTACCCCTGCCCATCCCTGCACAGAGCCACCTCGCTTGGCCCCCCCGGTGCCCCCAGCTGCTTGGGGGGGGGCCTGCCTTGATTCACCTCTCTGTTTCCCCATCGCTGTGCTTTGGCTGCGCTGTCACGGCGAGGGGTGGCCCAGGTAAGCGGTTCGGGGCCCCCCAACGTCTGTTCCAGCCCCCCCCGCACGCTCCAGCGACACCCCTGGCCATGCTGGAAAGTTTGGAACGAAGCTCCCCCCACCCATGCACCCCAGCGAGGGGCACCGGACCCGGCTGGTCCCTGCATGGGGACGTGGCCCCCAGAAGAGCCTTTTCGGTGCCTCGGGCTGTTTTGGGGTGACACCCCCCCCCAAAATCTCCAGCTCTGCTGCAACCCCTTAGCCCCAGAGGGCACGTGCCTCCAGATGGGGCAGGAGCAGGACCACGGAGCTCCCCCCAGCCCAGGGTTGGGGCACAGGGACACCCCCTCCCCGAGCCCTGCATTGGGGTGTACAGCTCCACGTGCCCAGGGTTGGGGTGCAGGGACACCCCCCCCACCAGAGCCCTGCCCCACAGCCCTGCTTTGGGGTGCATGGCTGCACTAACTGTACCAGGGCTCTCAGCCCTTCCAGCCAGGTTTGGGGGCACCCCACTAGTACTGGGGGTGCACAGGCCCCCCCCCCTCCAGCACTGGGTGGGGGGCACCACAGCTGTGCCAGGGCAATGGCATTGGGGTACACAGCCCTGCACCCCCGGGATAGGTGCTGGGATCCTCACCGCCTCAGATTGGGGTGCACGGACCCCAAAGGCCTGAACTGGGGTGACCATCACCTGCACCCTCCAGCCAGACGTTGGGGTGCACCGTACCCGCAGGCCCGGATCGGGGTGCGTGGTCCTTGCAGCGCCAGGGCCCCACAGTCCAGGATTGGGGTGCGTGGTCCCCACTGGTGCCAGACTGGGGTGCACGGACCCTGAACCCCGGGTCCCTGCAGGTAATGGATTGGGGTTCACAGTCCCCGCCCCCAAGCCCCGCCCCCCAGGTAACAGATTGGCATGGTCCCCTCCCCCAGCCCACAGGTCCCAGAGTAGGGTGCATCGTCCCCAAGCCCCAGGTAACAGTTTGGGGTGCAGGGCCCCCTGCCCCTGGGCCAACTCTTCCAAACTTCTCCAGCCCCTGCTCCCCCATCTCTCCCAGCTGAACCCCAGTCCTCCCCAGTACCCACCCCCACCCCCCCGCCCTAAACCCCCGGTTTCTTTTGCCTTGTGAGTGGCTTTGGGGAGACCCGGCAGCCCCCCCTCCCATCCTTCCCCCTTGGCCCCCTCCATCCCTCCCTGCACCCCCTCTGCCCCCCCCCCCAGCCCGCAGCCGCCTCCAGCCACCCCGGCCCCCCCCCCCCCCGCCTCTTCTCACTTCTCTTCCCCTCTGCTCTCTCGTTTGGTTTTTCTCCCCCCCCCCCCCCCGCCCCTTGTGTCCTTGCTGCTTTTCTCTTGCCCCCCCACCCCCCCCGTAACCCCGTGTCTGGCTGGGCCCCCCCCGTGTCTGCATGGCCCGTGGCTGTGACCCCCCCCACCCCGCGTGGCTCTGCCCCCACCCCCAATGCCACCCTATGTCTCTGCTTGTGGCTGTGTCCCTCATGTCCATGACCCCCCCGTGTCCCCGACCCTCCCCATACCTTTGATCCTGTGTCTGTGACACCCCCCCCCACCGTGTCCATACCCCTGTGTCCTCCCCACCCACGGCCACTCTCTCCCGTGTCCATGTTCCCCGTGTCCTTGTCCCTGGTCCCAATCCCCTCCCATGCCTCCGTTGTCCTCGTGTCCGTGTCCCCATGTCCGTGCCCCTCGTGTACTCCCCATGTCCTCTCCCGTGTCCCCTATGTCCCTTGTGTTCTCATTTTGTCCTTTCCTCTGTCCCCCATGTCCGCCCCCCCCCCGTGTCCTTTCCGGTGTCCCCCATGACCGTGTCCCTTGTGTTCTCCCCGTGTCTCCCCTCTGTGTCCATTCCACTCTGTCCCCCATGTACACACGTGTCCGTGTCCCCCCATGTCCTTTCCCATGTCCCTTGTGTTCTCCCCATGTCCTTTCCCGTGTCCTCCGTGTCCCCCACGTGTGCGTCCCCCGTCCTTTCCCATGACCCCCCCATGTCCCTCGTGTTCTCCCCGTGTCCACCCTCCCATGTCCCCTCCCCTGTGCGCCCCGCCCCGCCGTGTCCCCCCCCGCATGTCCGTGTCCCCCACGCGTGTCCGTGCCCCGCCGTGCCCCCACGCGTGTCCGTGCTCCCCGTGTTCTCCCCCCCCCCCCGCCGTGATCCCCGGTGTCTCGGTGTTGCTGTAGGGCAGTAGTTCGGTGAGCGGCAGCCCGGTGCTCTCCACCTCGGGGACCAGCACGCCCCGCCGCGCCCGCCGCCAGCTCCCGCCGACCCCCGCCACGCCGCGGCCGCACGTCTCCTACTCCCCCGCCGCCCGCCGCCCCCCGCCCGCCGCGCCGCCCCCCGCCCGCGGGCCGCGCCGCCCGCCGCCCCCCGCCGCCGCCGCCCCCGCCTCGCCCCGCTCCGCCCGCCCCGCCGCCCGCTGGACCGACGGCCCCCGCGGGCCCCGCGACCCGGAGCCGCCGCTCGACGGACGCGTCCCCCGAGTCCCCCGGCCCGGCGGCGGCGGCGGCGGCGGCGGCGGGGGGGGACCGGGCCCGTCGCCACCCCGGCCCGGCCGGCGGCTGCCCAACGGCTACTACCCGGGACACGGCGCCGGGAAGGGGCGGCCCGGCCTCCGCGACCCCTACAGCGAAACGGACGATGACTGCTGCTAGCGGCGCCTCCGACGAGCTATCGCGACAGGGCGCCGTCGCGACCGGCGCCGCGACATATCGCGGCGGGGGGGTGGAGGCCACCCCCGCCCACCCCCGCCCGCCCGCTCCCGGGGCTATGGATGAGTTTTATCATCTGGAGGAGCCGTCGCCGCCGCGGGGGGCGGCCCCGGGACCCCCCGCAAGCCCCGCACGGGCGCGGCGCCCCGAGCCGGGAGGAGCCGCCGGGGCGGGAACGGGCCGGGGGCAGCGGGAAGCGGAGCCCAGGAAGGCTCCGAGCCGGGCACTGGCACCGGGCACCGGCGCCGCCGGACACCCCCCACACCCCCCGCCCGAGGCACGGAGGCGGCGGGGCCGGGGCTGCCGCCATTGCATGAACCGAGTTACCGAAACCAGAAATAAAGAGAAAAAAGACAAAAAAAAAAAAAAAGACAAAAAAAAAAAAAGACCAAAAAAACCAACCCGACCCAACCCGAAACCCCCAGAACAAACGAAACCATTAAAAAAAAGAGGAATTTTGGATCGAGCCCTTCTCGCTCCTTCCCGGGATCGGGCCCCCGGGGGAGGGCGGGGGGCACCGGTGGGGTCCCGGGGCAGCTCGTCCCCCCCTTCCCTTCCCTCCCCTCCCCCCCGGGGGACCCCGGCGTGCCGGCGCCCGACCCCTCCCCCGCCGCCGCAGGAACGAGGAAGCGGCGGAGCCCGGAAACGTCGCGGCCCCGCCCGGGGGACACGGGGGGAGGACACGGACACGGTGGGGGGTTGGGGGGGGTGGGACACATACGGGGACCCCCCGCCCGGCGCCAGCAGCGTCTCGGGTCCTGCGCCCCAGCCGGGGTCCCCCGGCGGGACCGAGGCAGCCGGCCGCGGAGGGGACGGGACGGGGCGACACGGGGGGGGGGGAACCGGGATGGCCCCCGCGCCCCCCATCCCAGCTCAGCCCCCGAGGCCGCGGGGGTGGGCGCGGGGGCCCCCCCGCTAAGCGGGAACCGAGCCACCACCCCCCGCCCGGGGGAACCGAGGCATCCGGGCGCCCGCCCTGCCCCCCCCAACCCCGGCGTGGGCAGCACGTGGAGCTTCCCGGAACTGGGGGGGGGGGCCCCCGCCCCCGGAGCAGGTGCCGGGTTTTCCCCCCTCCCCCATTCTCTCCTCGGGGGTGGGGGAAACTGAGGCAGAGAGAGGCGGGGGAGGTGAGCGGCCCAACCCCTCCCCCCAAAAAAAGAACGTTTCCCCCCCAAGTTTGGGCCAAGCCCGGGGGCGGAAACACTCCGAGAGGCCCCAACTCCCCCAAACCCCGTTGCCCCCCCACACTGAGCGAGGGACAGCGAGCCTGGCGTTCCCCGCCCCTCCCCCGACACCCGGAGGCAGCAGCTGCACAAAAAACTTTTATTTTATTAACAAAGCATAATTAAAAGGGAGGGGGGGAACTGGGGGGGGCGGGGCCAGCCTGGAGCCCCCCCAGCACGACACAAGCGCTCATCCAGAGCAGTCCATTATGGTGGGAGGAGGCTGTCACCGGGGGGGCGCCCACCGGGGACCCCGGGAGTCCTTGTGTCCCGGAGAGGGGGGGTTGCCCCCGTCTCCCCTCCCCGTACCGGTTCCGTCTGTCCCGGGGGGAGGTCTCTGTGCCCCCACGCCTCCGGTCCCGAGGGGTCTCCGTGGAGTGTGGCCGGTGCTCCGGGGTCCTCAGCACGCCCCGACGGCACGGACCAGGAGGCCGAAGGCGGCGGCGGGCGGCCCCGAGCAGCGGCCGGGCGGCCCCGGGGCGAGCGGCGGCTCCTCCGCCTCCAGCCGCGCCCGTTTGCTCGGTACCGGCACCGGGCCGGGCCCGGCCGAGCCACTGCTCCGTCGCTTGCGGCCGGTCCGCGCTGCCGGAGGGGTTCCGGGGGGCCGGGGGGCGGCTTGGGGTCGCGGTTCAGGCGGCGGCAGCGTGGCGGGGGGAGCGCTCGGGGGATCCCGGGGGGGCGGCAGCCTCGGGGCGCTCGGCGGGTCGCGGTACCGGCTCGGGGAGTCCTGGGGGTGGTCGCGGTTCGCGGAGTCCGGTGTCGGTAGGTGCCCCCGGCCCTGGGCGCTGCGGGGATCCGGGGTCGGTGCGTTCGGGGGGTCGCCCCGGTCTTGGGCGCTGCGGGGGTCCGGGATCTGTCGGCTGGGGGGGGTCCCCTCGGTGCTGGGCGCTGCGGGGGTCGCCGGCCGGGGCGCTCGGAGGGTGCCCGCGGTGCTGGGCGCTGCGGGGGTCGCCGGCCGGGGCGCTCGGGGGGTGCCCGCGGTCGGGGGTCGGTAGGCACAGCGGGTCCCCGGGTGCCGCCCCCGGGGGGGTCCCCGCGGCGGAGCGGGCCGTCAGGTAGCGGTGCCGGGCGGCCCGGACGAGCAGCGAGAGCTGGAGGCTCCGGTGGAGGCGGAGGCCGCCGCGCTGCAACCGGCAGCGGTAAAGCTTCCACACGGACACGGTGAGCAGCCGCTGCGCCTCCTCCATGGCGGCCCCGGGAGCGGAGTGCGGCGGGGCCGCCCCCGGCGCGGGGCTCTTATACCGGAGCTCCCTCCCCGCCCGGCCCCGGTCCGCCCCCACCCCCCCGCCCCCCCTCCGCTGCCGCATCCGGCCCCGGGGCGGCTCGGCCCGGCTCGGCGGCGCCGGGGGGCGGAAATGCCGCGGGGGGGTCCTGGGCGGGGAGCGCTGCGGGGGCCGGGGGGGGGTCCCTGTGCCTCCACGGGGGGCGTTCTTGTACCCCGATGGGGGCAGGGGTCCCTGTGCGCCCCCGGGGGTGAGAGGGGTCCATGTGCCTCCACGGGGGGGGGTCCTTGTACCCCGATGGGGGCGGGGTCCCCTGTGCCTCCACGGGGGGGGTCCTTGTACCCCCATGGGGGCGGGGGTCCCTGTGCCTCCCTGGGGTGGGTGGTCCTTGCACACCCCGGAGGGGTCCCTGCGCTCCCCGGCTGCCCGCAGCAGCGCTGGGGGGAGGGGGAGAAAGGTGTGTGTTACACGGGGACCCCCCGCCTCCCCCCTCCCACGCGCGGCCCCGCCCCGTGACGTCACCCCGCGCCTTTTTTCCATGACTATATAAGGGACCGGTGACGGCAGGAAGGGGAAGGGGGCGGGGCCGCGCGCGGGGCGGGGGTGGAGAGCCGCTTCCGCCTGCCCATATAAGGGCAGGGGGCGGTGCGCGCCGGGAGGAGCCCCGCCCACTCCGGCACCTACGCGGGGCACGGTCCCGCGGCTCCGCGTGCCGCGGCGTTGCACGAGCATTGCACAAGGACCATCCCTCCACGTGCACTTGCCTTGCACGAGCACCAGGCGTGGCGCGAGCGCCGCACGAGCCCTGAGCACTGCACGAGCACCGGGCCTCGCAGAAGCCCTGTGCATTGCACAAGTACTAGCTCTGCGCGTGCGCCAGCCCTTGCACGAGCACCAGCCTTGCAACCCCGTCCCGTGCGCCGCAGACACCAGCGCTGCGCCCCACGCCTGCCCCGCCACTTGCATCCCGCAACCCACACGCTGCACACAGCGCAACACACCCCCAGCCCCTTTGCACGCACCTCCCTGTGCACGCACTTGTACAAGGCCTCCCTGCAGCCCCCCCCCCCCCGATACCCCGGAGTGGGCTTTTTAAGGGGGGGTGAACGCCCGTGGCTCCCACCCCCAGCAGGCAGGAGGCGGGGGCTGTTACAAACCTCTGTGTTTTATTTATCATTATTAACATTTCTGCAGTCCCTCTCCGCTCTCGTACAGCAGTTCATGTGCAATTCTCCAGCGACTCGGGGGGGGGGGGCGGGCGGCACCGGGAACGGGCGTCTTGGCACTTCATAACACAGGACAGACACTGGCAGCCCCGGGGGAGGGGGCGCAGGGGCTTGGGGGGGGGGGGGGTGGGGGGGGGGGGGGAAGCGCAAGCCCGGGGGGAGTCCATGCTGCCGAGATGCCGCCGTGCGCTCCCTCGCTTCTGTACAGCTTTTGGGTTGAAAAAAAAAAAAAGAAAAAAAGAAAAAAGGGGGAAACGAAAAAAGCCCGACCCCGCAGGGGTGGGGGTGGGGGAGCGGGGGCTGGGCCCGCCGGGTGCCCGCGAGGCTGGGGGGTGGTGGGCACAGCCAGGAGCAAGGGACCCCCTCACAGGGCTGAGACCGGTGCAACTTATCACACAGGGAAAGGGGGTGGGGAAACTGAGGCACGGGGCAAAAGGGGAGGGATGGGGGGAATGGAACCCAGGCATCTGGGGTGCAGGTGGCGTGAGAGGAGGAGTGTGGGGGTCCCCGTCCCCTCCCCGGGCCTGGGGGGGGGGAGGGGGGGGCAGGGGGGTTTGGCACGGAGCGGTGAGATAGTGGAGACGTGAGCGGAGCCCGGGGGCCGGGCAGCGGGTAAGGCACTTGACCGAACGTCAGGAGACCTGTTGGGGGCTGCCGGGGGTGGGGTGCCTGGGTTCCCTCCCAACCCCCCCCCAGTCTGTGCGGGGAGGGGGAGGAGCAGCCGCACAGTGCCTCAGTTTCCCCCTTCAGGGTTTGGAGTAAAGCCAGTGCAAAGCCCTGCTGGCGCGGGGAGGGGGGAGCAGAGCTGGGGCTGGGAGGGGCGCTGTGCCCACCCCCCCACCTCAGACCCCCCCGCCGCAGAGGTGGGATTCCAACCCAAGTCCCCCTCCCCAAATCACACTGGCCAGGACTCTGGGTCCCCCCTGCCAGGCTGCTCCCAAGGAGTCCCCATCCCCCCCTCAGGGTAACACACATCCCCCCCACCCCCGAGGACAGACCCAGCGGGGACTAATAACGAAGGAGGGGGCTAACAAGGAAGAACCACTCCTTAGGGGAGGTTTGGCCTTTAACCCGGGGGGTGGGGTGGGGTGTCTCCACATGGGCTTCACTCTGCCCACCCCCCACCCATGTCCCTGTCCAGCCGGGGGGACACAAACAGGGGACACCCCCCTTTCTTCCAGGGCAGGGGGAGCTGGGGACATGGGGGGCACCTGGGCAGCACAGGGAGGGGACACGTGCCATTGCCCACAGAGATGCCACCCCTGAGGAGGGGCCGGGGGAAGGGGGGGGGTGTAACCTGGAGAGACACGTGGACAGGGGACCTGGAAGGGGACACACACGGTCACCTGGGGGAGACTCTGGCCCCGGGGGGGGGACACAGGGGACCTGGGGGACACATGCAGGCGCCTGGGGAGACGCTGGGACAGGGGGGACTGGGGCAAACGCATGGGATTGCCCAGAGAGATGCAGGTCCCTGGGGGATGGGGGGGGTCGGGACACAGGGGACACGGGGGGACACATGCGGTTGCCTGCAGAGACAGTGGCCCCGGGGAGGGGGACACGGGGGACCCACACGGGTGCCTGGAGAAAATGTCGGCCCTGGGGAGGGATCCTGGGGGAGACGTGGGGGCCCCCAGAGGCAACACAGGGCACCCGGGGGGGCCAGGAGGGACGCCGGCCTCGGGGAGGGGACACGGAACCTCACCAACTCATCCCCGAGCAGGAGGCGGCGCGGAAGGAAAGCCTGAGCCCAGCAGCGCCCCGGCCCCACCAAAACTGCTGTGGGGGGGGTGGCCAGGGAGAGCTGAGCCACTGCCACCCCTCCCCAAGCCCCAAGCCCCCACAGGGAGAGGGCTGGACCCCACGGCAGGGGCCCCCACAGCGCCACAGGGCCCTCCCCTGGGTGGGTGCCTACCCCTGGGGGGGTCCTAACCCCAGGGGGGGCCTGCCCCAAGGGGGGGCCCGCCTGGGGGGTCCCTACACCCACACGGGTCCCTACACTGTCACAGGGCCCCACCCAGCACGGGTGCCCAGCAGGCGGGGGTCCCTCCACCCATGGGGGTCCCAACCCGGCCACAGGACCCTACTGGAGGGGGACCCTACCCGGCGGGGGTCCCCAGGGGGGGCCGGGGCGGGGGTCACTGCAGGCCCTCCCCCGGGGCGCCCGCCTCGCCCTCGTGGCCGCCGGCGGCCGCCGGCCTCAAAGGCCGGCTCGGGGCCCATGATGTCGGGCTCCAGCTTGCCGGTGTCGTTGATGAAGGAGGTGTAGGAGTCCCCCTCGGCCATCAGCAGCTTCAGCTTCGGGATCCAGCTCTTGCGCACGACACGCCGTGCGTTGGTGCACATGTCGGCGGCGATGGCATTCATCTCGCTCTCCTTGAAGTTGGGCGCAAAGTTCTGGCAGTAAACTGGGGGGTGGAAATGGGGACAGGGTCACGCGCAGCCCTCTGCACCCCCCCCCCAGTCTGCTGCCACCCGCCCCGGGGAGTCACGGGTGTCTCGCGGTGAGGTTTTGCTCAGGGACCCCAAGGTTGTGTCGTCGTCTCTTGCTGCCCCTGTCTCCATGGTCCCCCACCCCTGGGGTCTGCTCTGCCCCCTATCTCCTGGCATCCCCTCTCTCCTTGGGGTCTCCCCTGTCCCTTGGTGTTCTCTCTCTCTGGGGTCCCCCCAGCCCTGGGGTCTCCCCTGTCCCCTGATGTCCCCTCCCTCTGGGGCTCCCCCAGCCCTGGGGTCTCCCCTGTCCCCTGGTGTCCCCTCCCTCTGGGGTTCCCCGGTCCTCTGGTGTTCTCTCTCTCTGGAGTCCCCCCAGCCCTGGAGTCTCCCCTGTCCCCTATCGTCCCCTCTCTCTGGGGTTCCCCCAGCCCTGGGGTCTCCCCTGTCTCCTGGTGTCCCCTCTCTCTGGGGTCCACCCCTGTTTGTTATCCCCTGGCATCCCCTCTCTCCCTGGAGTCTCCACCCCCTGTTCCTGTGGGTCCCCCAACCACAGGCTCCTCCTGTCCCCAGGGGTCCTCTTTCCCTGGTGTCCTGTCTCTACCCCAGGGTGTCCCCTGTCCCCTGGGGTCCCGTGTCCCCCCACTCACACTTGACGGCATGCAGGACCCGGCTGTCCAGCGGCTTCCGGCTGGGGTCGTTGGTGGATGAGCGGATGCCCGTGCCACAGCTGTTGGCCAAGGTGTTGCTGGCGAGGGGGTGAAAAACTGGGTGAGAACCTGGGTGTCCAGCCTCACCCACCCCCGTTGCACCCCAAAACTGGGTGGGGGGGAGAAGCCAGGCACCCTGGCCTGACTCACCGGTCAAAGAAGGATGCCAGGAGCCGCCGCAGGAGGACTTTGTGCCGCGTCCCCGCGCTGACGTGGCAGTTCATCAGCTGCGCCCGCGTGATGTAGACATTGGTGCCTGGGAGGACACGAGGGTTGAGCAGGCCCAGGTGCGCTGCGGGGACCCCCCTCCCCGCCCCAGGGGGACCCCCACCCCAGGCGTACCTGTGACAAGCTCCAGCTTCTCGGCGGGGTCTCCCTCGTCGTAGAGCTTGGGGTGGCAGCGGTTCCCGATCTGGTTGATGAGCTCGGCCGGCAGCGAGGCCAGGTCCTGCCGCACCCGCACCCGGTTGCGTGACTCCGAGGTGGCCTGGTCCGGCAGTGCCTCCACCTTCTCCGCGGCTGGGGGGATGCAGGGGGGACATGGGGGTCAGCGGGGGCCAGACCCCAGGGTCCCACACCCCCCCCATCCTGCATCTCCTCTGGAGGAGTCACCACAAGGACGCGGGGAGGGGACAGGGGCACGGGGACAGCTCAGCTCATGGCCACATGCCCCCCATAACCACCTCCTGGGGGTGGAGCCCCACCAGGCCACGCCCCTACCCACAGAGGAGGAGCCTGGCAGGCCACACCCAGCACCCATTTCCTGGGGTGGAGCTTCACCTGGCTCCTCCACACCTGTGGCCACACCCTATTACCGGCCACACCCTAAAGGAGCATCAAAACCCCACCCCCTTTAGCTCCACCCCAGAACACATAAGCCCCCCACCTGCTTCCAGCCATGCCCCCAAGGGGGTGGAGCCTCAGATGACCACACCTACCTCCCCAACCACACCCCCGACATGGCACCTATCTTGGCCACACCCCTTCCTAGACCACACCCTAAAGGTAGAGCCTCAGATTACCACACCCCCTTGTGGGTGGAGCATAACTTGGCCACACCCCACCCCAGCCATGCCCAAGGCTGCCCATTGGGTGACTGTGCCTCAAGGGTGGAGCCTAAGTTGACCACACCCTCCATGGGCAGTGCCTTAGGTGACCACACCCCTGCGGGCAGACACCACTCCCCCAAACCACACCCCAGAGATGGAGCCCTTGTTCCACGGGTGGAGCCCAAGTGGGCCACACCCAGTGGGCGGGGTCTCCCAACACCCCCCACGGTGGGCGGAGCCTCACCTGCCTGCCCTACATTCATCATACTGTACATGGTGTACATGTTGCAGATCTGGCGGTACTGCTCGTCAGAGCCTTCCTCGCCCCCGTCCTCCTCCTCGTCCTCCTCATTGTGGAAGGAGCCGGGGCTGTCGCTCGTGTAGGCGCTGGATGTGCCCCCGGGGCTGGTCTGGTCAGCTGCGCTGGGGCCGGGTGCCGCTGCCGCCGCCGGGGCTGGCCCCGCCGCCGCCGCCGGGGCAGGGGGCTGCGGCTGGCGACCCGGCTCCGGTGCCGAGAACTTGGCCATCTTGCGGCTGCCGTTGCCGCCGGCGGCGCCATCCTTGGGGCCGCCGTCCCAGAGGCGCTTGACCACGAAGGTGCACTGCACCCCATCGGGCTCGCCCTGCTCCGTCTTCACCCGCGAGACCAGGGGCAGGGCAGCGGCGCCCGAGGGCCACCCCGAGGTCTGGGCCACGGGGCTCTGGGGCTCGGAGGAGGGCGCCTCCTCGCTGTGCAGCCCCTGCGAGTCGCAGCTGGGCGAGCTGACCTTGAGGAAGAACTCAGTCCCCTTCTCCATGATCTCCTGGATCTGCAGGAAGCCGGCGGTGTACATCAGCAAGAACTGGTCGCCCACGTTCATGCTGAGCCGCCCCGTGTAGCAGAAGCTGAGGATCTGCTGGAAGGACTGGGGCTGGACGGCGGCCGGCAGCTCCACCACCGCGCTCTTGCTGCTGTTGAAAAGGTCCCGGAAGTAGGAGCTGCTGGCGGCCAGCACGGCCCGGTGCGCCTTGAACGCGTGGCCCTTCACCACCACCGAGACGTCGCAGTACAGCCCCTGCAGCCGCTGCTCGTTCAAGCACTCCAGGATGCTGTTCCCGAAGTTGGGGATCTCCATCTGCAGTGTCTGAGCCATCGCGGGAGCCGACGGGGGCCTGCGGGGACAGGGAGGGGGGACACGAAACAAGGGGACAGGGAAGCAGCGGGGACACGGAGTGGGATGGACACGCAAGGACAGGGACAAAGAGAGCGGGGCAGGCGTGAGGGACACGCAGAGACGGGAAGACACAAGCAGTGAGGCAGATGTGGGTGACACATGGGGATGGGGACACAGGGAATAGGATAGACACAGGGGACATGTAGGGACACAGGGAAGGGGGGGTAGACATGGGGAACGCGAGGGAACAGGGACCCAGGGAACAGTATAGGAGCACAAAGGACACGTAGATGTGGGCAGGGACATGGGGGGGACACACAGCAGTGACGGGGAGCAGAGCAGGGACACAGGGACGGGGACAGATGGAGAGGCACCGGCAGGGACGGGGATGGACACAGGGGAAGGAGAGGAACAGACCAGGCACATGAGTTAGACATGGCCCCACATGGCTCCTCCAGGCACCCACCCTTGTAGGGGACTCCAGATCCCCCCCAACCCCCAGCATGGGGCTGCCCATGGCCACAGGAACAACTGTCGGGGGGGGCGGGGCTGAAAAATAGGGCTGGAGAAACACCATAAACTGGGTATTAAGAGGTGGGGGTGCCCCAAGAGTTGGGGGTGTCCGAGCCCCCAGAGACTGGGGAAGGAGGACCTTGGCTAGGAGAGGGGGTGATGAGGCCAGACAGATACATGGACATAGGGTGGGCAAAGCAGCAGCAAAGTTGTGGCTTCCCCTTTTGGTGTGGTATCTGGGGGGTGTGTCCGTGTCCCTGGCTTAGCCATGGGGGCTCTCAGGGGTCCCCAAGCCTGGGGACACAGGGGTGCTCCGGCCTAGCAGGGTCCCAGGCCTGGTGAATACAGGGCACCACCACCCCCCGGGGTGGGGAACCCCTGGCCTGGGGAGGACAAGGGGGTCCCCAGCACCTGGGGGAGACCGCGGGGGTCACCCACCGTTTAGGCAGAGACTTGAAGGGATGCTATACCTTGAGGGGGGTGGGGGGTCCTAGGCACTCGGGAGGGGGCACATGGGGACCCCCATGGTTTCCCCATCTTGGGGAAGAGGGGGGCGAGGGGGCCTACTCCCTGGATTAGGGACAGACAGGACTTTCAGTCCTTGCGGGGGGTGAGACGGGGTGGGGGGGGCACCCACGAGCCCACGGAGGGGGCAAGGGGGGGATTCCCCAGCCCGGGGGAGACAATGGGGAAGACCCCAAATTCGGGGGGCGGGGGGGGAGGGAGGGGAAATCAGTAAATAGCCCGATCCGGGGGGGGAGCGGGAGGACCCCAAAACCCAGAGGGGCAGGGCAGAGGAGACCCCCAATAGCGCGGCGGAGGGGAACCGCATTCCTTTGGGAACGGAGGGGGTGGAGGCGCAGGGGGATCCCCCAACCCGGGGGGCGGGAAGGTGCCGCAGGCCCGGGGAAACGGGGGGGGGGGGGGGGGAGGTGGGCAGGCCCGGGGGGGGGGAACGGACCAAGGCCTGCGGGGGGGAAGGTAGAGGCCCGAGGGGGCGGGAAGAGGGTCAGTGGCGGAGCCGAAGGGGGATCCCCGCCTTACCGGAGGCCGGGGGGGGGCTGCGCTGCAGCTCCGGCCGCTGCCGGTGCCCGTCCCCGTCCCCGCCGCGCTCAGCGGCCATTCATTGTGCGGCAGACGCGATCAGCCGAGCGCCGCACCGCCCGGCGCGCCGCCCGCGCACGCGCGCCCGCCCCGCCGCGCCACAGGCGCGGCCAGCCGAGCGCCGAGCGGAGCCAAGGTGCACCCCGCCTCCTCCCATTGGAGACACAGTGGGGAGGGGGGACATGCCTGCCGGGCCCCCCGCACGATCAGCTGGGCCCCCCCAGGCCGGATCCCCGCGGGATCAGGCCGGAATCCCTCTCCTAGAATCCCCCCGCATCATCCCGGGATCAGGTTTCCCGAAGGGCGGAGTCTTTCTGGCCCTCGCGGGGCGCCGTCCGCCGACCGTGAGCACGTGATCGCGCCCGGCCCGTCGCAACATGGCGGCGCCCATGTGAGGGGCGGCGCGGAGGATGCGTGGGGCGGCGCGGGCGGGTGAGCGGGGGGGACCGGCGGGGGCAGGGCGGGGCCGAATGGGCGGGGCTCGGAGGGGGCGGGGTCTGGCGAAGCGCCTGCAGGGCTTAGGGGCGCCCGGCCTCATCCCGCGCCACGTGTTGGGGGGTTTGTCCCCCGTCTGTCCCCCCGGTCCCGTCGTGGGTGTCTAACCCCGCTGCCCCCCTTTCCTTCCCGCGGCGGGGGGGGCTTTGCTCTTCCCGCACTCCCAGGCCTTGCCTGTTGCTCCCACTTTTGGGGGGGTCTTCCCCGCCCCCCCCGGGACCCCTAAAGCCACCCCATCCCCCCCAGGGTCGCTCCGGTGCCGCGTTAACCCACCCCTCACCCTCCACTCCAGTGGCCGCCTTCAGCACCTTTCGCGGAGCCAGCCTGTGCCCCCCCCGCGGTCCCCCTGCCATGGACGGGACCTCCCCCAACGGCTCCGGGCCCTCCCCGGGCACCGGGAGCCCCCCCGGGGCTGGTGAGACGCTCATCTCCGAAGGCCGAGCCACCATCCTCTTCCCCAGCGCCAATGAGGTCTTCTACAACCCTGTGCAAGGCTTCAACCGTGACTTGACGTGAGCGGAGCTGGGGGTCCCAGGAGTCCTGGGAGGGTCGTGGGAGGGTCGGGCTTGTCTTAGCGGGATGATGGGGGGCTCTGGGGTGTCCCAGGAGGGTCGGGGGGGGACACATTGGGTTGTCCCAGGGGGCTCTGGGGTGTCCTGGGAGGAATGTGGGGGGGTTCTGGGCTGCCAGAGTGGGTACCATGGGGGGCTCGGGGTCATCCCTGCCCCCCAGAAGTGCCCCTGACACTGTCCCTCCCCAGCTGTGCCGTCGTGACAGAGTTTGCTCGGCTCCAGCTGCAGCCGAAGGGGATCAGGGGTAGGTACCATCTCAGGGTCCCTGTCTCCTGGGTTCCCCTTTGTCCCTGTCCTCGGGGTCCTCATCCCCCGGGCGCTACTCTGCCACCAGCCCCCCTACTTCTTTTCCAGTCATCCTTCCCGGGGAGGAGATGGGCACGAGCAGCCCCCAACCGCCAGAGGACAGTGATGGTGACACTGAGCTGGCACCCGACGGCCCCGAGGCCCCGCGGATGGCAAAGCCAGGAGAAGTGTGCGAGGTGCTTTGGGGGGCTGCAGGGAGGGGGGGCTGCCACATCCCCTCCGTCCCCCGTTGGGGTCTCTGCCCCGCCAGCTCCCCCAGCCCCCTTTGGCATCATGCTCTCCTCCCCGCAGGGAGGGCTGCGGGTCCTGGAGGCGCTGGCGGCCTCGGGGCTCCGTTCCATCCGCTTTGCCAAGGAGGTGCCGGGGCTGCGGGCCGTGGTGGCCAACGACTTCTCGGCCCGTGCAGTGGAGCTGATGAGGCGCAATGTGGCCTTCAACAGCGTGGGGGACCTGGTGACCCCCCGCATGGCTGATGCCAGGTACCCCCTCTGTACTGCTCCCCAGCAGCTCACCCCAAAGCCCAGTGGGGAGCGGGACTCTGGTTCATCCCCCAGCACCCTCAGGCCGCCCTGCCCATGGTCCCAGCTGCCCTGGTGGGGTCACTGAGGTTTTTCCCCTGTACTGGGGGGGCCCCCAGACTGGTCCCAGCATCCTCATAGGGTTGGTTAGAGGGGTCGTCCCATCTCTATGCCCCAAGGAATGCAGGCCCAAAGTGGGGCTGGTTTATGAGTACCCCACCAGTCCCTTCCCCGTGCATGCTGACAGAGGTATTGGTTCCTGTGGGGTTTCCTGAGGGCCAGGGCAGGTCTGGGACTCCCAGGGGCCCAGCTGGGGTCCCCATTGCTCCAGGACCCCCCTTCCCACCCCAGGATGCTGATGTACCAGTGCAAAGCAGACAGGGAACCCTTCGATGTGATTGACCTGGACCCCTACGGCAGCCCCGCGCCCTTCCTGGATGCTGCTGTGCAGGCTGTGAGCGAAGGAGGTGAGCGGCAGCAGCCGGGGAGGGGGCAGGAGCAGTGTCCCGGACACCTGGGTCCTCCCAGCAGCACCCCTGACCACCCCCCGCCCCGGCCAGGGCTGCTCTGCGTCACCTGCACGGACATGGGCGTGATGGCAGGGAACAGCGCCGAGACGTGTTACAGCAAGTACGGGGCCGTGTCCCTCAAGGGCAAGTTCTGCCATGAGATGGTGAGCGCTGAGGGGGGGGGGGCAGCGTCCTTGAGACCACCACGCTCCTGCCGGCAGCAGGGGGTGGGGGGCAGCGGGTCAGGGCCGTCCCATGCGTGTCCCCCCCAGGCCCTCCGCATCATCCTGCACAGCCTGGACAGCTGCGCCAACCGCTACCAGCGCTTCATCGTGCCGCTGCTCTCGGTGAGCGCCGACTTCTACATCCGCGTCTTCGTGCGGGTCTTCACGGGGCAGGCGAAGGTGAAGGCCTCAGCCAGGTGAGGGGGGAATGCCACGCAGGGGGTCGTGGCGGTGGGATCTGCGTCCTCCCCCGTTCCTGACCCCCCGCCCCCCACCCCGCCACCGTGTCCCGGCAGCAAGCAGGCCCTGGTGTACCACTGCGTGGGCTGCGGCACCCACCATCTCCAGCGCATGGGCAAAATCACGAGCCACGGCACCGGGTACAGCAGGGCTGGGAGGGGGTGGCGCTCCATGATGGTGGGGCGGGGACCCTGTGATGGCGGGGGGCTGCTCACACCTCACCTTTCCCCTGCCAGTTTCAAGTACGGTGCAGCCACAGGGCCGCCCGTGGGTCCCACCTGCGAGTTCTGCCAGCAGCGGCACCAGGTGGGTGCACACCCCCGGCCCCCATCTCCTTGGTGCCCCACACCCCCCCAGCACTAACCCCCCGCCTCACGTCCCCCCTCAGCTGGGTGGCCCCATGTGGGCTGAGCCCCTGCACGACTCGGCCTTTGTGGAACGGGTGCTGGCGGCGCTGGAGAGCAGCCCCGGGCGCTTCCAGACGGAGCAGCGGATGCAGGGGATGCTCAGCGTCATCACTGAGGTACCGGGAGAGGGAGGGGACCGTCCCTGGGGACAGTTCTGGCATCCTCAGCCCCCCCACCCCAAATTCTGGGGCTGGCAGTGACTCCGCTGCGCCCTGTGTGCCGAGGGCAGGAGCTCGGTGATGTCCCCCTCTACTACACCCTCGACGGCCTCAGCAGCACCATCCACTGCAACACCCCCTCCCTGCTGCAGTTCAGGTAGGGGCACCCCAAATCCCCCACAGCCTCAGGGGTACCTCAAGGCCCCTGCCCCCCGCCCACCCACCCTGTCCCCCCCGAGCCTGACCCACTGCGCCCCAGGTCCGCCCTCCTGCACGCTGGCTACCGCGTCTCGCTCTCTCACGCCTGCAAGAACGCCGTGAAGACGGACGCGCCGCCCACCGTGCTCTGGGACATCATGCGCTGCTGGGTGAGGAGGGGGCTCAGGGACACCCTCCCCGACACCCCCACCCTGGGGTTAAGCTGAACAGCCCCCCCACACACACCCATCTCCCCCAGGCCAAGATCCACCCTGTGAAGCGCGAGCGGCTCGCAGAGACCAGCCCGGCTTCCCGCATTCTCTCCGTGGAGCCCACGTATGACCCTCTAGCAGCCCCCCCACAACTAGCCCAGGGATGGGGACACACTCGTACGTGCTGATCCCCCTCAGAAAAATCCTGATGCCCCCCTTCTTCACCCCCTCCTCCAGGCTCCAGGCCTCCTTCACCCTCCGTGATGACGCCAACCCCAGCTCCAGAAAACGGGGATTGAAGCGGTTCCCGGAAAACCCTGAAGCCTTCTGGGGTCCCAAAGCCAGGGCCAAGGCTGGGTAAGGGTATGGGGAGATTCTCGGGTGTCTGCTTTTGGGGTTGGGCTTTCAGGAGCAACCCTCGAACCTTCTCAGAGAGGCCCCCCACCATGTTCTACCAGGACAGCGGATAAGAACCCCCCCCCCAAAAAAGCAGGGGAAGGGAAGGGTCACTTATAGACAAGCTCTCTGCCCCCTTCACACACCGCCCGCCCCGCCCAGGGGTGGCATCTCTCCCTCCCTCCAGGAGAAGCGGAAACGACACCAGAACAAACGGACGGAGCGGACAGATGACGGCGCCAGCCTGAAACACTTCCCCTGCAAACGCTTCAAGGAGGCGAGTCGGGGTTGGGAACAAGAGGGGCCCAGCCCTGGGGCAGGGCACAGCCCCCTCACCCTCCTCTTCCTCTCCCACAGGGAAACTGCTCCTTGGGCGCCCAGTGCTGTTACTCGCACGAGGGGGAGCCCCCAGCTGCCCCCTCACCCTGACGTTGCCTCTCACGCCGATTAAATGGTGCCTGAGAAAAGTCTTGTGGTTTTTAATGCACTTTTGCATTTGCAAGTAATGCATAAAGGGTGGGGAGGGGGGCAGAGCCCCCACGTTCGAGCTGGGGCAGCTCAGGCCCCCCACGGGCCAGCTCCAGGCACCTTGTACTGCACTGTGGCCAGGAAGGTCCTGATCTCCATAGGCTGCAGCGTGACCCGGCTCGGGTCCAGTTTGGGGACTGACCGGGGCTGGGCCGGACCTGGGAGAAGAGGAAAGGGGTGAGGGGAGGCCAGCAGCATCCCCAGGGCCCCCCTGGACTCCGCCCAGTACCTGTGGCAGGGGTCCAGACCAGGCGGGAGATGGCATCGAGTGGCAGGTCGGCTCCCAGGCTCATCTCCTGCACCGAGATGATGGTGAAAGCCGAGAAGAGGTTCTAGGAGAGTGGGAAAACCCGTCAGCGACCACCCCGCGTCTGTCCCTGTGGGTAGGATTGCCTCTGGGAGCAGGGAGCCCCTCGTGCCGAGCCGTGGGGGGAGCCTGGCCGTGGGGTCAGTGCCTGGCTGGGCTCAGCCCCCTGGCTCACCATGAGGTCGATGGTGACTGGCTGGGAGCCATTGGCACTCTCGCCCCTCTCAAACTGGTGCTCCAGCCGCAGCAGGAGGGTGCCGGGGTCCCAGGGTGTCAGCGTCAGGAGGTGGACGTTGGGGGGCAGCTCCCACCGCAGCGCCGAGAACTGCGGGGAGAGGGTGAGGGAGGACGCCGCGGCAGCCCCCTCCCCTCTCCAGGCAGCCCCCTCCCCACCTCACCTGCCGCAGGCTGGGCTGACCGCGGCGGTAGGAGGAGCCCCCGCCAGGCGCCAGCACCGCGTACGGCGCCATGAACATCTCCTGCGCCAGGAGCCGGTGCTGGTCAGCTGCCGACTCCACCGTGTCGAGGAGGACGAGGTGGCGGCCGCGGACCACCAGCCCCTGCTTGTTGGCTCCCAGCTCAACCAGTGGCTCCCCCACGCCCCGGTTGTCGTCATACAGGAGCCGCCGATGGACCTGGAGGGGACAGTGGTTACACCCCAGTGTGTCCCCCAGCCCCAGGACCGCCTGCATTGTGTCCCCTCACCATGAGCTCCAGGGAGCCATCAAAGATGCTGCTGCCACCCTGCGAGCGGTCTGTCAACACCGTCAGCTGGAACTTCTTGTCCTGGGGGCAGGGAGGAAAGGGCCACATGTGTGATGAGCTCTGCCCTGGGCTTAGGACTCTGTTTCCCTGCTACTACCCCAAAGCTGCTACCTTGATGAAGATGCGGCTGTTAACAGGGTAGTAATTCCCTGCCACGGGCTCCGTCTGGCTCAGGTTCCATGTGGGACGATAGTCACGCCTGGGGATGAGGCACAGCCTGGTTACGGGGGGGGACGGGGACACAGGGGTCTCAGGGGGCCACAGCGAGTGCCCAGGCAGGCCCCGACCTGCGCTCCAGGATCTGCCGCCCATTGGAGTCGGTGTAGAAGCGAGCGTCCGTCTGCAGCGTAGTCTCGAAGCGGCTGATGATCTCCTTGCCCCAGCCATCCCTGGGAGAGGCAAGGGGTGAGGGGGGGCTCTGAGGGCGCTCCCCCCCCCACCAGGGGCTCCCCGTCCCTAACTCACGCCACAGGGATGGGCCCCACAGTCCACTCCAGCTCCACGTAGGGCTGCCCCGCATGGAGCCGCACCACCTGGGAGCACCACGAGGAGAAGTTCTGGTGGACCTCCTGCACCAGTGCATTCTGCAAGGGACACGCCAGGGGGGCTCAGCACCCTGGGGACACTCCTGGCCCCGGGGACACCCCTGGGGATGCTGTCCCCACCACCCACCTTCAGCAGGTGCAGAGAGACCCGCTTGGAGCTGGAGACAGGGATGGGCTTGGAGCTGTTGGGGCGGAAGATATAGGCGCCCGAGGCCTGGGAGCTCTCGTCGTTGCCGACGCTGGCATTGTACCTGGGTCGGGAAGAGGAGGTGGTGGAGGAAGGTCCCACATGAGGGACCTGGCTGTCCAGGACCCACCAGCACTCACCAGTAGAAGCTCTGGAAGACGGGTAGTGAGATGCTTTTGTCCAGGTTCTGGATCTCCTTCAGGTGCCCAGTGAGGGGGTCAAAGAGCACCCGGACATGCTGCAGAGGCAGATGGGGGTGGGTCGAGCATCCGACCCATCCCTGCTCAGCCCCCTCCTGCACCCCCAGCTCCTGTCACCCCAGGACTGGTTTAACTGGGCCAATAGAGGAGCAAATCCACCAGGGTTTTCCCCCCAGGGACTGGCTCCAGCCCCCAGGACCCTCTGGGGAAAGATGCCAAACTGCATCCAGCCAGTGCCCAGCACTTGTGGAGGGAACGCGTCCCCCCAGGTGGGACCGTACCTCATTCTGGATCTCCCGAGGCTGTGACAACACCTGGGTCCAGGCAGGGGGTGCACGGGGGTCCCCACGGCTCAGTCGGGAGACCATGAAGGTGCTGAAGCCCAGGGGAGGTGCAGAGGCCTGGAAAAGGAGCTCCCACGAGGCGCTGCTGCCGTCACGATGCAGGCGGCGGGTGAAGTTGGAGATGGGGATGACCTGGGAACAGGCAGAGAGGGTCAGGGGGGACCACGGGTGGGTAGGGGGGGACACAGCAGCTGGCCTGGGCTCACCTCGCTGGGTACAGGCTGGCCCTGGGGGTCCGTCACTGCGTAGGACACCCCGTTGACTGGCAGGCGGATGGGCCAGGTCACACGGCGGCCCAGGGGGTTATACAGGACAACGGTGAACTGGGGGACAGAGGGACACAGTGTATTAGCCCCGCTGGGACCCCACAGCCCCCCTGGAACCCCACAGCCCCCCACCAACGTGCTCACACGGCCAGCCGTCTCCGTCAGGGGACAGACGCTGATGTTGAGGGCATTGCAGAAGATGAAGTTTTCCTTGCTGCCGCTGAGGCTGGCCAGGGCGTTGGCAACCAGGAGCTGCCGGGAGCGGGGGATGGTTATACGGTGTGGCCGGTAACAAGGGGTGCTCACTGGCTCATCTCCCCCAGGCCGTGGCCACCAGCTCCCATCCTCTGGCCACGCAGACCCCAGCTCGCCCCCAAAATGCTGGTCAGGGTCAGGGGCTCGTCCCCAAAACGGCCACCGACTCCTGTCTTCCAGAGACACCAGTTCACCCCCGCAGACACCAGTTTGCCCTACAGACGCGATGCTGGTTCATCCCCAGCTGCTGGCCCTGGCCCTGCACCCCTAAAACCCCATCCATCGCCCCAAAATGGGCAGCCAGGCCCTACCTGGCAGCTCTCCCACCCCGCTGCCAGCTGCCTGGCATAGTCGTCGGCCACGTGCTGCTTCTCAGTGCCAGTCACAGCGTCATGATGCTGAGCCACGGCCACGGCTTCGCCTGCCAGGGGTTGAGGGGGCATCAGGGGCATCCGGGGGGGTTCCCAGGGTCCCCACGGTGGCACTTACGAAGCACAGAGCTGTCCCCAGGCCCATAGGGACCCTCCTGTGCCGCCGGCCCTGCCAAAGCCTCCAGCTGGCTGCAGATCTGCCGGGACGGAAGGGAGGGTGAGGGAGGGGCACCCGGCCGCCTGGGAGCGGGGACCCCAGCATCCGGGCCCCCATCCCACCTGCAGAAAGTTGTTGCTGAGGCGTTCATAGCGCTTGAAGGCCGGTCGGCTGGTGAAATAACCTGTCCAGAACTGGTGGGGGCCATCTGCGTAGGGAAAGAAGTCATCTGTCTTCAGGGACCTGTGGGAAAGCCAGGCTGCATCCATCCATCTGTCCACCCTGTCCAGATATCTAGGTTCCCCCTCGCCCCTCCAGCCTCACCAGGAGAGGTTGGCCTGGTGCAGCTCCCAGAGGTAGCAGGATGGGGTGGAGTAGAGGACATGGACACGGCTGCCGTTAGCTTGCTGGAAAAGCCAGGGAGGGGATGAGAGGGGGCTGGGCGCGGGGCAGTAAATAGCAGGGACTCGCCGGGGGGGACATGGGGGACCCCGCTCACCCGGGCATTGACGTGGGCGATGAGCTTGTCCATGTTCTTGAACCACAGGTTGGCGTTTTCGTAGTGGAAGTCGGAGCCCATCGTCATGATGATGTGGTTGGTGCGGTAGCGCTCGGCCTGCGGGGGTGGCGGGACAGGTCAGCACCCCCTGTCCTGGGGGGAACCCTGGTGTCCAGGACCCCCCGCCCACCCCAGGGAGCACCCCACCACCTGGGGACACCCCACCTGGCTGGTGGCAATCTGCAGGAAGGTGGAGACAATGCTGTCCACGTTGTTCTCCTCGCTGTCCTCGTCCACCACAGGGGGATCGGAGCAGAGCTGGTCCCAGCAGAACCCCGATGGCGGGTTGTAGACGTTGGGGAGGATGCCTGGGGACATTCACCCCCACAGTCAGCCTGGGGATGTGGCAGCTGGGCTGGGGCCAGACCCGGGGATGGGGACATGGGCAGGAGAGCCGGGCTAGGGGCAAGGCTGGGATGAGCTGGATGGAGAATGGCGTCAGCCCTGGGGACAAGGAAAAATCCCAGAGAGGAGCCAGAGGATGGTGACAGCCCCAGGAGGGGACAGCAGACCTGGGGAAGGACAGAGGGACAGCAGGAACAGGTCACCCTCAGGAGCAGAGGGGAAGGGGACAGAAGAGGGCTCAAGGGATCAGCAACACCCAGCGGGGTACCCCAGGACAGGGCTGGCCCCCAGGAAGGGCTCAGGGGAGACCTGAGGGACCCCCAGCCCCAGAAGGGGCCCCACACCCTGTCCCACCAGTGAAGAGGTCGGCGGCAGGGGGTGGCAGGCTCCCGCTTGCCCGCCAGAGCATCTCCATCTCCCGCAGCTCCTCCCGCATCGCCTTGTCCTGGTAGTCCACGCGCCCCACAAACAGCCCATCGTAGCCCATCTGTGGGGAGGAGGGGGTCAGCCAGGCTCTCCCACAGGGCTGGTGGGGGCACAGAACGGGGGGGCTCCTACCTGGGCGAAGACGGAGGCCAGCTGGCGGGAGTGCCCGAAGGGGTCGATCTGCCAGGCGACGCGGGGGGTGCCGCAGGCCCCGAACTCCCGGCGCAGGAAGCGGCGGCCCAGCGCCAGCTGCTCAATGGCAGGGTCATAGTGGGCGGCCGCCTCATCGCTCATGCACCAGCCCCCCCCCACAAACTCCAAGCGCCCTGTGGGGACAGTGAGAGGGGCTTGGGGATGCATGTCACCTCACACAGGCAGCACCCCAGGTCCCTCAGGGGCACTCCAGACTCCTCAGCCTCCCCTTGGCCTCTGTGCCCCCGTCAGAGGCATATCCCCATGCACCCCCCATGCCCATCTCACCCCAGGGACACCCCAGTCCCGAACATGTCCCTGTGCACCCCCTGTAACCTCCCAGAGACGCCTCAGTCCCCCTCCGTGTCTCTACACAGCCCCTGTACCCATATCTCTCCAAGAGCACACCAGTACCTCCCCTAAGTCCCTGCAGTGACCCCCCAGTACCCCCCATAAGTCCCTGTCCCCCCCAGGGGAACCCCAATCCCCCCCATGGCCATGTCCTCCAAGGAACACCTGAGTCACTGTTCCCCCACATCCCCGTCCACCAAGAAACACCCCAGACCCCCTGTCATGTCCCTGTGTGCCCCCGTGGACACCCCAATGCCTGCCCCCATGTCCCTGTGCGCTCCCCATGACCCTGAGGGACACCCCAGCCCCCCCCCCCCAGGGACACCCCCGACATCCCTCCCAGCAGCAGACGCCCCCACTGCGCCCCCCATACCCTGCTCAACGAGCTGGCGCACAGTGCGGCGCGTGGCCTCGTCCTGCTGCCTCCACCAGCGGGCCAGGAAGGCCACCTCGGCGTAGATGAAGCGGCGGGAGGGGTTGGCCACCAGCTGGGCCACCACCGAGTCCAGGATGTACTGCACCCCGGCGTGCTGCACCTCGTTACGCACTGACGGAGTTAACCGAGAAGGGGGTCACCGGCAGCACCGTGACAGGGGAGGGGGGCACAGGGTCATGGCAACATCCACGGGTACACAGGTGACATCCAGGGGTTGTCGGGGTCACAGCATGGGGCAGGGGACAAGGTCACAGGGACATCCAGGGGGTGGGGGGGAGAACACAGGGTCATGGGGGGGCACAGAAACATCCAGAGGTCATGGGGGGAACACAGAAAGGTCCAGGGATCCCAGCACTGTCCCAGGAAACAAAATCAAGAGGCAAAGCAGGGTCACAAGACCACGCCAGGGACAACGGGCAGAAAGCAGGGACCTGCCCCCATCCCCAGGGCAGGGTTTGTCCCTCTGCCCCCTACCTGCCCCCTCCCCCCACAAGGCCACAGGCTCCATCTCTGGCACCTGGTGTCCCTTCGCCCCCACACCGGCCTTGCCGAGCGTCACCTCCACCCCCACAGTGGCCTTGGAGGTGTCACCTCCGTCCCTGCAGGCACTGGGGTGGCCTTAAGGATGCCACCACCCCTCCCTGGGCACTGCCCCCCCCCCCGCTGTGGTGGCAGGGGCACCCACCTCCGTAGAAGTACTGCTCCACCGTCTTGAGCCAGCCCACGTCATCGTGCGTGTGGGGCACCAGGTGCACGTTCAGGAGGCCGGGGCGTGTGGGCGGACACGACTGTGGGCACAAGCAGAATCTCTGGGAGCTCATACAGGGCTGTGCCCACACCCTGCGTCACCCCTTTGCCCCCCCCCGACTGTTTCCGGAGGAAGCCACTGGGTTGCAGAAAAAGATGCAAATGGCTGCAAAAAAACAGTGGCCAGGACGCCTGGGGGGAAGGGCAGGCCAAGACACCTGGGTCCTCTCCCCCCGCAGTGACAGCCTGGCTGGGGCATGTGACTGTCACTGTCCCGCAGTCCCCCAGCACCCCGAATCCTCCTCTTCCTCCCCTAGGGTCCCCATCCCAGTGCTCCCAATCCCTTCCCATTGACCAGGTCCAAACTGTCCCAGTTTCCCTCTCCCAGTCCCCCCACTGCTCCCCCCATCTGATCTTTCCCAGTTCCCCCAGTGCCAGCCCTCCTGTGCCATCCACGTTTCCCCAGTTCCCTTCAGTCTCTCCCAGCATCGCAGCTCCCTCAGCCTAGTCTCTCCCTGCCCCAGTTCCTCCCAGTCACTCCCCAGTCCCTCCTGGGTGCCCAGGTCCCCACCACGATCTCTCCCAGCTTTCCAGTTCCCCCACCACGTCTCTCCCAGTCACCGCTACCTCAGTGCTCCCAGCCTCTCCCGGTTCCCCCAGTCCATCCCAGTGTTCCCCAGTTCCCCTGGTCCCTCCCAGACCCTGCGGTTCCCGTTTCCCGAGGACGCTCCGGTGTCCGCCCAGCCTCTCCCCGGGCCCACCTGGTACCCGCATCCCGCGGCCGCCACCGCCGCCCCGAGGAGCGGCAACAGCAGCGCCACCGCGCCGGGCACCGCCATGCCGCTCGCGGGCGCGGTCATGTGACCGCCCCTTCACATGACCCCGTGGGGGGGGTTCCCCTCCCCTCCCTCTGGGCAAGCCATTGGACGGCGAGGGGCGTGGGAAACTGCCTCGGCCACGCCCCTCGCTCTAATTTGCTGCTGCGCGGGGAGGCGGGGCGTAACGGAAGGCCGGGGCGGTCACATAACGGACTGGCACCAATGATAAGGAGGAGTGCCCATGATTGATACCGTGCGTCCCTCCTCCCGCGGCGGGCGTTGGCAACGGCCCCTTCCGCGGCGAGAGAACGCCCAGTAGCCAATGACGTGTGGCAGCTCCCGAAACCCCCGCCCCCGCCGAGCCGTGGTCGGCGGAGAGCGAGAGACGGGCAGCTCTCTCCTCCAATGGGGTGTCGAGGAGTCGGGCTCCTCACGGAGGCGAGTGCTTGGACCCTTGGAACCCCCCGGCTCCCCTTGGACACACGCCCCCCCCGCGCCCCTCAGTTCCCCAGGGCCCCCTTGGACCCCCCCCCCCCCGGGCTCCCCCAGCCCTCACACCCCACTGCTCCCTCTGACACTTGATGCTTTCCCCCACGCCAGGCTCCGCAGGTCCCCCAGGCGGGGTCCCTCACCCCTGGGGCTCCCCCACGCCTAGGGAAGGGGGGGTCCATCCACCCCACCCGCCTGCAGGCGCCGCGGCTCTGAGCAGGGTCCAGCCCACACAGGTACGAACAAACCGCAACAACCACGAGCTCTGCCCCAGCACCCCCTTTATTGCCCCAGCCCCGACACGACCTGTTGCCTCCCCAAGGAACGACACTGGCCGTCACCACGGGGGGGACATGGGCTGGGGGTTCTGCAGGTAGGACATCACCACTGCGGAGATGGAGAGCCTGAAGCGGGGAGAGACACCAGCCCGGGCTTCAGAGACCCCCACCAAGCCAGGACGGTCTCGCCGCCATCCCCTCCGCAGGGGATGTGGCACCCGGGGGCAGATGCGGGGCCGCTGGCACTCACATGAAGCTGCTCATCATCTGCTTGGTGTCCTCAGAGCTGCGGGAGTTGGCGAAGCTGATGAAGGAGCAGTAGACGGCGATCCAGGCGCACCACTTCAGCTGTGCCCAGAGCGGTACGGTGTGGGGACCCCCCAGGGCATGGCCCCTGGGCCCCCCGAGCCCTCTGGGGATGGCCCCTGTCCTCCGAGCTCTCTGGGGACTGTCACCCCTGGACACGGCCCCTGTCCCCCGGCCACCTCAAACCCCCCCGGGGGTGGCCCCTGCCCCCCTGAACCCCCCGGGGATGGCCCTCGTCCACCCTCAGCTGTCCCTGTCCCCTCCTTAGCCCTTGGCCACCCCAGAACTCCCCCAGGGACAGCCCTCAGCCCCCAAAATACCATCCCACCGCCCACCCCGGGCTGATCCCGGTCCCCCCCCGCCCCGACCGGGGCCGGCGTCCCCGGGACCGGGGCCGGTGTCCCCACCTTTAACATAAGCCCGCACATGCTGAAGACCATCCCCAGCAGGTTCATGTAGTCGGGCGTGGGGTCCTCCAGCGCCGGGTTGGTCTCGGTGGACGGTGGCTTGTACCTGGGGGCGGCGCCGTCAGGCGGGCCGGGACCCCGGTCCCCCTCCCGGTCCCCGTGTTCCACCTCCCTGTTCCCCCGCGCCCCCTTCCCGATCCCACCTGGCCACCCGCGCCGGCCGCCGCGGGTCCGCCATGCCGCCCCGCCGCCCGCTTCCGCCGCCGCCGCCGGAAGAAGCCCCGGCCCCGGCCCCGGCCCCGGCCCGCCATGGCCTTCCCGCGGCCGCGGCCCGCCCGCCCCGAGCTGCCGCGGCAGCGGGTGCGGACGGTGCAGTGCGGGCAGGGCGCCGTGAGGGCCGTCCGCTTCAACGGTGGGAGCGGGACGGGGGGGGGACCCGGGGCGGGGGGAGAGACGGGGACCGGGGGGGGGAGAGACGGGGACCGGGGAGGGGGGAAACGGGGACCCGGGGCGGGGGGAGAGACGGGGACCGGGGAGGGGGGAAACGGGGACCCGGGGGGAGAGACGGGGACCCGGGTCCCACCCCACAGGGAGGACCAGGGACCCCAACTCCTTGGTCCCATCCCAGGGAGGAGGAAAGGAGCCCTGGGCTCCTGTCCCTGGGGAGAAATTAGGGACCCCATCTCCTGGGGAGGGGTGTCCACTTGGGGTGCTGGGGGGTCACCTCAGCTGACCCCCCCCCAGTGGATGGGAACTACTGCCTGACCTGCGGCAGCGACAAGTCCCTGAAGCTCTGGAACCCGCACAAGGGCACGGCGCTGCGCACCTACCAGGGGCACGGCTACGAGGTGCTGGATGCCGCCGGGTAAGGGACGGGGGGCTGCGGGAACCCCCGCCACCCTTTGGGGGACCCCCCCAGCCCCGCTGACGGTGTGCCTTGTCCCCCTACAGCTCCTTTGACAACAGCCAGCTCTGCTCCTGCGGGGCCGACAAGACCGTGGCACTGTGGGACGTGGCCACTGGACAAGTGGTCCGCAAGTACCGGGGACATGCAGGGGTGAGGACACGGGGGCACCCAGGGGATCTGAGGGGGGTGGGGATCCCTGCAGGGTACTGACTCCCTGCTTCTCCCGCAGAAGGTGAATTGTGTCCAGTTCAACGAGGAGGCCACCATCATCGTGTCTGGTAAGGGAGAAGTCTTGGAGGGCCCTGCCAGCAACCAGAGCCACCCCCAGCACCCCCTGACACCCCTTTTCCCCTCCACACCCAACCAGGCTCCATTGACTCCACCGTCCGCTGCTGGGACTGCCGCTCCCGCCGGCCCGACCCTGTCCAGGTCCTGGACGAGGCCAAGGACGGGATCTCCAGTGTGAAGGTCTCCGACCACGAGATCCTCTCAGGGTGAGGGGTGGGGACGGTGGGGCCCCCCAGGGTCAGGGCTGGCGGGCCCCCCAGCACTAACACCCCCTCTCCACAGCTCCGTGGACGGCCGGGTCCGACGCTATGACCTGCGTGCCGGCGAGCTCTACTCTGACTACATAGGGAGTGAGTGAGGCAGTGCGGGATGCTGGTGGGGGGGCGTATTGAGTGGGGGGCTCCCCAGGACACCCCCAAACTTCTGTCCCCTTCCAGGCCCCATCACCAGCGTCTGCTTTAGCAAGGATGGGCAGTGCACCCTGGCTGCCAGCCTTGACTCCACCCTGCGTCTGCTGGACAAGGAGACGGGGGAGCTGCTGGGCGAGTATGAGCCCCCTCCCTGCGGCTCTGCACTCCCCTACGGGGCTGTGGGGGGTGCCCCGCCTCACCCCAATCCCCTCGGGACCCCCCTGCAGGTACACAGGCCACCGCAGCACGGCTTACCGGCTGGACTGTGTGCTGAGCGAGCAGGACACCCATGTGGGCTGCGCCTCCGAGGATGGCAACGTCTATTTCTGGGACCTCGTGGAGGTGAGTGAGAGAGACGGGGAAGCTTTGGGGGTCCCAGGGGAGCACCCCCACATCCTCACACCCCTCTACAGGGCTCGCTGGCGCTCAGCCTGGCGGTTGGCCGTGGCGTAGTGCAGTCCCTCTCCTTCCACCCCACCCTGCCCTGCCTGCTCACCGCCACCGAGGGCCACATCCAGCTCTGGCGCGAGGAGACCTTCCAGCCCGAGGGGGACGCCGCCACGTGACGCAGGTTTCGGGGGATACCAGGGGTGCCCATCTGCGCCCCCCAGTAACAAGGAATAAACCCACAGTGTGGAGAAGCCGCCGTGCTTTATTGGGAGTGCACAGAGCCGCCCAGGCAGCTCAAATAAATATAAGTACTGGGGAGAGGGGAACAGGCAGACAGTGATAGGACACACGTGACAGGCAGGTGGTGTTGGGGGGTCCTGGCTCCCCCACTCCCCCAGAATCGCCCTGCTCTCTCCGGCTCTGCGCTCACTGGTGTTAGGGCGCAGGGAGCGGAGCCTGGGGGCATCAAGATGGGAGCCCCTGCAGAGGTACTGGGGGCTCAGCCCCCCCAAGGTGGGGCAGACCCCTCCCAAGGTGGGGTCTCACCCCCTGGGACACCCTGCCACTGGTTCAGTCTCCTGGCTTCTCTGAGGCAAAGGCATCGGCTCTCTGGGCAAACGTCTCCGCCACCAGCAGCGGAAAGACTAGGGAGGCATCAGCATAGACCTAGGCACAGGAGAGGGGGTGTGAGGGTGGGGGAGCTCCCCCAGGCACCCCAAATCCCCCACCCTGGGACCCCCACCCCACCTTGACAGGGGTGGCATCCATTCGGATCTTGCCCCAGGACACAGCCTCGTCTGGCCGCGCCCCAGAGTCAGAACCGTCGAACTCCTGCGCCGTGTTGACGTAGACGGAGAAGTCGGCCCCATTCCTCTGCAGGGCAAGAAGCGGGGTGAGCCCCTGCACCCCCTCCCCACCCCCTTGGGTGCCCCACAGCCCCTCCCCGTCCCTGGGGACATGGCAGGGGGCCCACATCCTCCCTCACCATGAGGTTGGCGTTGGCGATGTGGTGCTTCACCAGCCCCCCGCCCAGGATAATCATTCCCGTCTTCCTGGCAAAGAGGGCCTGGGTGTTAATGAGGCGCAGGTCTGCAGGCGGAAACAGCCGTCAGGGGACCCAGGTGTCCGGGGGGACACGCAGGGGTCTGGGGGGATCCCCCCAGGGACACACTCACCCTCCACGATGTCCAGCACCAACCCTGGGCGCTTGTAGGAGTGGAAAAAGATCATGTCCCCCAGGGAGCCGTCGGTGAGCGCCGGGCTCAGCACCGGGATGTTGTTCTGGAGAGGGGACGCAGTGACGGGCCGTGAGGGGTGGCACCACCCCCGGGACGGAGCGGCGATGCCTGCGGTAACCATCCCCCAGCCCCACCTACCTTCTGCGCCCAGTAACAGACTGATTCGGGGTTGTTGATCTCCTTGCCCAGCCGCGCGATCATCCTGGAGGGAGTCCACCTTGCACCCTGCCGGACGCCACGCTCAGCACCCCCATCCAGGGTCCCCCCTACCCAGGTGTCCGGGCCCCCTGCACCCACCCCAAGCCACGGGGGACCCAGCATCTAGGCCGGCCGCCCCCCTACCTGCGTTTCCTGCTCATCCACCATCTGCTCCAGGATGGGCATCAGCCAGTCCTCAAACTTGCAGTAGTTGTCGTTGGGCACCAGCAGGTTCCCGATCCTGGGCAGGAGGGGACAGGCTCAGCCGGGGAGGGGACCCTAGTGCCCGGGAGGGGACCCTGGTGCCCCCTACCTGTTGATGCCGCTCTGGCGCAGGTCCTGGCCCCGCAGGCTGAAGTCCCCGATGTAGGTGGGCGCCAGGCACTTGATGAGATCCTCCTCCACGCCCCCCGCTGTTGTCACCAGTACGTCCACCTGCCCCCAGCGGAGGTGGGCGTCAGGACCTCGGGGACCCCCTGAGGCAACCCCAGGGATGAGGCAAGGGACTTCAGGGGACCCTACGGCAATCTGAGGGACACCTCAGGGACAGGGCTGAGCCCTCAGGAACTTCCAGGACACCCCAGAGAGCAAATGGGGAATGCTGGGGACACAGAGGTCCTGAGGGACCCCTTGGGGACAGAGCTGGGACCTCAGGGACCCCAGGGACAGCCTGGGGACAGGGTGGGACCCCTTGGGGACCTCAGGGACCAAGCTCAGAAGCCCCTGGATCCTGCAGGGACCCCAGGGACAGCTGGGGGACAAGGCTCGGGCCCTCAGAGACACCCGAGGCAGTGAGTGGTGCATCCTGCTGGAAACCCTACAGGGACCTCAGGGACAGGGTGGTGGGGACCTTGGGGATCACCCAGGGGACAGCCCAAGAACCTGAGTGACCCCTCAGGGACAGAGTTTGGACCCCTGGGACCTCGTGGACCCCAGATGGGCAGGGCTCGGACCTCAGGAACCTCCCAGGGACAAGGCTAGGAACCCACAGACCCCACAGCGACCCCAGGGATAGGGTGGGGACCTTGGGGACAGCCCAGGGGCCACCCCAAGGACCCGGGGGCTCCCCCGGGGTGTTTGGCCGTGGCCCCGGGGCAGGTGGGACCCCCGACCCTTCCGTTGCGCCCCCCCGCACCATGTTGTGCTGCACCAGGTAGCGGATGGTCTCCCGGACGCCGGAGCTGATGAGGTTGGAGGTGAAGCCCAGGAAGATGGTGCAGCCCGAGGGCGGCCGCGGCCCGCCCAGCCCGGCCCGGGCCCGCTCCTCCTCGCTCAGCGGCTCCAGCTTCGCCGCGATCTGCGGGCGCGGGGGGTCAGGACCGGCTCCGGCCGCGCCCCGGGCCCCCCCCTCCCGGTCCCCCTCCCGCCCCGCGGCGTCCCCACCATCCGGTGGATCTCGGCGACGGCCTGGGCGAAGCTGGTGGCCTGGAAACCGGTGGTGAGAAAGGAACGGAGCAGAGCGGCGTGGTCCGGGCCGCCGGCGAAGTCGTACCCACGCACCGGGAGGCTGTCGGTCGGGAGGGGCCCGCTCGGCTTCAGCACGGCCCGCAGGGCCTCGGCGGGGACCTGCCCCGGCGCCGCCATGGGGCTCCGGCCGCCTCACTCCGCCGCGCCGCCGCCGGGCGCCGCCATCTTGGCCCAGCCCCCGGCGCCGCCCTGCGGCTGCGCGCCGCCATCTTGTTCCGCCCCCCGGCTCCGCTCACTACGGCTGCGCGACGCCATCTTGTCTACCCTCCTGCCGAGCGGCTCTCTGCCGTACAGCTGCGCACCGCCATCTTGAAGCAGGGACGGTGGCCGCGGAGGCGCAATACACGCCCGGCAGCGAAACATCTCGGCTCAGTGAAAGGCTCTGGACCTGGGTTACCCCGAAACCTCCCACACCCGCAGCACCCCAAAACCACGGATACCCCCGCGGGGAGACGCAACCTCTGCTCCAGTCAAATCCTTTTAATACCCACGAACAGATGGCAGCTCCCAGCCCCACTGAGGGCCCAGGGCTGGACCGTCTCCTCCATGTTGGGGGGCGCAGAGGGGTATCCGCACCCGGTGGGAGTCCGCTGGGAGTGGGGACAGATCCCCCTCAGCAGCGGGGAGCCCCCCAGCCTCACTTCCTGGGCAGCACAAGTATGGGCTCACAATGGCACATCAGGTCCGGAGCCTCCACACCTCGACCGAGAGGCCTCCAGAGGCGGCTGCCACCACATTGCCCTCCACACTAATCTAGAGGGGATGAAAGGGACATCAGGGGAGCCGGGGCGACCTGCTGTGGGGACACCCCTCCACTCTGGGGAGCCCCCAGTGCAAGAACCAGCACGGCAGTGCCACAGTGGGGGAAGCCAAGGTGCTTGCACACACGTGTGTGAGGGTGTGAGTGCCTCCTTACCCCGTTGAGCACATCATCATGCGTCCAAGAGCAGATGGTGCGGGGAGGGTCCGTAGGGACATGTATCTGCAAGAGAGCGAAAGCCATTCACAGCCCTCCAGTCCCCTACAACCAGGTCAGCAGGGCCCCCCCAGCCTGGTGCCATGTGGCAGGGACAGAGGGACCCTCACCCGCAGTGTCCTGTCAGTGGATGTGGTGTAGAGGGACCCCAGCGAGTACCAGAGCCCTGTGATCTGCAGCCGGTGCCCCACGTCAAAGTACTGCAGGAGGGGAGACACAAAAAAATCCACACTGTGAGGCATCGGGGGGCACCCAGCCCCTCCCTACACCCCCCAAACCCCTTGGAGTCCCTACCCGGGCGGGCTGGAAGCTGCCAGCACTGTTCCCGAAGACATACACCCGGCCCTGGTTGTCCCCAGCCCAGAGCTGCGTCCCCCGGTATGACATGGAGAGCAGGTAGTTTTCCAGCTGAGGAGGAAAGAGAAGGATTGGGCTGCAGGTGATGGGGGACGGAACCCCCAGCCCCGTCCCAGCTCCCCGAGGGCTTTGGGAGGCAGCAGGACCCACCTGCAGCCGCTGGAGGACCCCATCAGCACGGCGGTCAAAGACGACAAGGGTCCGGTCCTCGCTGCCTGACACAATGAGCCGATCATCGGCCACCAGGGACAGGACGGCACTGGCATGGGGCTTGTAGCTGCGCACCAGGGCCTGGCCGGCTGCCGGAGGAAAGGGTATGAGCCGGGGGTCCCCCAGCATCCCCCCCTGCCCTGCTGGGGACCCCCAACTCCAGGCAGGACCAACCTCGCGGATCGTAGACTGTCACCGTCTTGTCATAAGTCCCGGTGACAAGGACATCGGGGCGGTAGGAGAGGCACAGCACAGCCGCCTTCTCCCTGGGGGTGAGGGGAGAGTTGGGCTCAGCTGGACCCCACCGGGACCCCTGAATTCCCCGAGGACCCCCCCACGTGTTACCTGATCTCCCCAAACTGCTGCCCCTCAGCCTCCAGGTCCCACAGCTTCACTGTGCTGTCCCAGGAGCCTGAGCACACCTTGTTGTCTCGGGAAGCCAAACACCAGACCCAGCCCTACCAGGAAGCACCCAAACCCATGACCAGTCGCAAAACTGCTCCAGGACCCCCAGCGCCTCCCCAAGGCGGGGAACCGAGGTGGGAGGGGGAGATAACAGCTGCGCCCCCCACCTTGTGCGTCCCATTGCGCTCGGTGCCCAGTGCCTTTACCAGCACCTTGCCGGGGGCCTGGCCCAGCTGCCGCAGGTCCCACAGGTTGACATTGCGGTCGCGGGCACCTGAAACACAGAGGGTCCCTCCCTGCCAGGGAGGGGGTAGTTGGGGTGAGGCGAAGACACACACACACACACACACACACCCCGAACTGGGGGGACCCCCCCCAATGCCCGGCGCATCCCCACCTGCAGCAAGAGGACAGAATCGACGGAGGCAAAGTGTCCCTCGTCCAAGGAGAAGTGCTCCATGGCGACCCCGCCACCCCCCCAACGCTGCAGGTGCTCCTCCAGGTCCACGCAGGCAGCTGACCAGTCAAACCCCTCCTCTGAGGGGAAATGGGGGTGTCGGGGGGGGGGGGGGGGCTAAATTGATGGGGGTTCCAGGGCACCAGGGGGTCCCCAAGCCACCCTCTTTGTGTCATGCAGTGTCCCATAGCCACCTCAGGGGTGGCAAAGTGGGGGAAATAAGGCGTTGGGGAGCGGTCCAACCCACTGTGGGGAAATGGAGGGGTCAGAGGGTATCCCCAACTTCCCATGTTTACCCTCTGTAGTGCCCTACAGCCCCGAGGATTGGCAGCGCAGGGAAATGGAGCATCAGGGACGCCCTCAACCCACCGTAGGGAAATGTTTTGTGGTCCCCAACCCGCCAAAGGGAACCAGAGCATCAGGGGGTGCCCCAGTCACCCCATCCCCGCCCCCAGACCCACCTTCCAGGACAGGGAAGGGTCCACGGGCGCTGCGCTGCAGACGGAGCCGCCAGGCCACGGCGTCCCGGGCCACCTCCCGCAGCACCCGGCAGACGCGGGGTAGGACCCCCCGCACCTCCCGCGCCCCCAGGTACCCGCAGATCTCCAGCAGCAGCTCCAGCGGCAGCGCCAGCAGCCCCCCCGCGCCCTCCCCGCCCGGGGGCGGCCGCTTCAGCCCCGGAGGGGGACGCGGGGGGGGCGCGGGGGGGGCTGGGTGCCGGGGTCGGAGCGGCGGGGAGCGGCGGGGGGCGGCCGGCGGGGGTCCCCGGGCCCCGCAGTCGGGTGACATACTCCTGCGCCCGCCGGTCGGGGTCGTCGGGCGCGGGGACCCCCTCCATGGCTGAGGTTGGGGATGTCAGTACCTGCTACTGCCTACCCCCCACCAGTAACACCAGGATTCGCCCCAAACCGGGACACCCAACAGCGGGATCCCCCCAGATCCCTGGGACCTCCCCGCCTCAATGACCCCTCCACCCCCGGTATCGGGCCAGACCCAAATCCCCCCAGAGCCCCCGGTTCCGGCAACGCCCGGTACCGGGACCCAGCCCAACGCCCAAGTCCCTCCAGCCCCGGTACCGAAACCGCCCGGCATCACCTCACCGCCCCCCCCCCCCCCCCCCCGCGCCACCAGGTCTGGGTCTCCCCGAGCCCCCGCCCCCCGTACCGGGGCGCGGCCCGACCCGGCCCCGCCGCGTCCCGTCGCCACGGCCACGGTAGGATCCGCTTCCGGCGCGCTGGCACGGCTGCACCGCCCCCACGTGACCCGCGCCTCTTCCAATGAGTGCGACAGGCGCGGCCTGACATCATCCAGCGGCGCCGGAAGGGGCCCACGTGTGGCAGCCGGGCCACCGAGAAGAGCCGCGGCGGCAACACCCCCACCCCCCACCCCCGGCGGAAAGAAACGGCACCGAGACGGCGGAGGGTCAACTGACTCTCTTTACCAAGCAGGAACAAGGGGGCGCAGTGCAACCGGGCCCGCCGCCCCCCGGTGTCCCCGTCCCCGTTCCCCCATCCCACCCCCCCCCCGCCGTAGCCGGTCCCTGCGGGGCGTCGTCGTTCCCCACCTCCCCCACCCCCCCCCCCCCCCCCCCCGCCCTGTAAACGGTAAAAAACGGAACGAAACGGGGAAAAAGAAAACACAAGAAACGTGGCACCGACTCGCTCACGACAAAGCACAACGGTGGCGGCTCGGCCCCCCGCCCGCCCCACGGGGCCCCCCCGCGCCCCTCCAGCCCGGGGCCGCTCTATATGTTCCTATAGGTTTGTCTCCATAAATGTGTGCATGGGTAGGGGGTGGAAGGGCACCATGCGGGGCGGGGGGGAACAGGAACATCCTACAGCGAAAAGGGGGGGGGATCGACAACCCCCCCCAGCCACCCCATATTTGGACCCTTTTGCCCCGATTTTTACTCCCCTCCCCCCCCCCAGGGTTTTGGGGTGCCCCTGCCGTGGGTCCATCCCTCCCTCGTGGCCGCCATGGACCCCCCCCACCCCCAGTCCCCCCTCCCCTTTCTCCCCCCAGGGGTGAAACCGATCTTGGGCCCCCCACCCCGGGGTGGCTGGGGATGGGGTGGGGGGGCATCGTGCCGTGGTCCCCCCACGCGGCTCCTCCCGCCCCCCCTGAACCCCCCCGGGCGCAGGGTCGCCCGCTCACAGCCGCCGTCCCGACGGCCTTCCAGCGCCGACCTGTGGGATAGGGAAGAGGGGTCAGGCAGGGTCTGTGCATCCGGGGGGAGGTCCATCTGTCTGTCTGCCTCCCCCATTTTGGGGGTGCTGTCCCTCTCCCCGCACCTGGTTCCAGTGCCTCTGCCTGGCCTAGACCCCATAAAATGCTGCCAGCCGGTCCTTGAGCAAAGGTGGGAACTGCTCCGAAAACTGCTGCCAGTTCTCCTCACCCACCTGGTCCTTGAAGCCGTGGAGGATCTGGGAAGGGGGTTAACAATGAGGAGGGGGCCCCCCCGTGGCCTGAGGCATCCCCAATTACCCCCGTTTTTCCCCCGCTGACCTTATAGAACATGTCCCGCAGGTCATCCTTAGGGCTCACCCAGGACGCGACAGCGTCACAGAAGAATATGAAGTCCTGGGGAGGTGGAACACAGAGGGGGGTGATGGGGGGACAAAATGCGGGGGGAGGGCGGGCTGGGGAGAGGGGCCTGGCCCCAGAGACACCCCCGTTTTGGATAGAGCCAGGCTGCAGCCAAGCTCCCCCCAAAATCTACCCTTCCAGGGGGTGGTGGCTGCCCCTGAGCCACAGAGGGAGCAGGAACTCCCAACCCCGCAGCTTAAGGGCAGCAACCCCCCCCTCCCTGCAGCTTAAGGGCAGCCTCCAGCCCGGGCAGAACCACTGGGTGCCCCCCCAATACCTGCACGACCCCTCCAGGGTTCACCCCGATCATCACACAAATGCCACGGAAAGCCGAGTCTTTCTCCTCGTTGTCCCGGATGTTACGGAGGGACGTGCACCTTGACGGGGGAAATTGGGGTTCAGTGCTCTTCCCCCCTCTCCTGGGGGGTGAGCGGACCCCCAGAACAGCCCCCTCCAAACTCACCAGGGCCGGATGAATTGCTGCAGCATGGGGGCCACCTCCTGTGGGCAGACGAAGCCCAGGCGCCCGATGGTGATGGCTGAAGGCAGAGAAAGGGAGTTTGGGGGGGGCATGGCAGCGAAGCCCCTCTCCCCAGCAAAGAACCCCCCCCAACCCAAATCCCCACCTGGGGGTCCCACTGAACCCCCCCCAGCCTCACCTGTGTTCTCCAGGAGGGTTTTGGGGGTGTTGGGGCGGTTGATGATCTCCACCAGGTTGTTCAGGACCATCTGGACGTAGGGCTGCATCTCCGCCCCTGCCAGGCGGGGACAGGGGGAGGTGGGTTTGTCAGGGCGAGGGGCTCGGTTGAGCTCCCGGGGGGCTGGGGGGCTCCAGGGGACCCGAGGTGCTCACCCATCTGCATGCAGATCTCCCCGATGGCCCAGGTCGCATTGTTGCAGACGGAGATGAACTCGGGGTTGAGGTTGGTGCCCAGAATGGGCATGAACTCAGCTGGGGGGAAGCAAGGTCAGCAGTAGGGACCGGCCCCCCCAGCACATCGTTTTGGGGTCCACCCACTTCACCCACCCCCACAGCCCCGGCACCCACCGATGCAGGGTTTGACGTGCACAAAGCAGGCCTTGGTGAGGTCGCCCAGGAGGGCGAAGGAGCTCTGTCGCACTTCAGGCATGGTGTCCTGCAGGGAGCGGGCAGGGGGTGAGCGCTGGGGGGTCCCGGTGGCCCCTGGACCAGGCTGGGGGGGGGGTCCTGGGGAACCCCTCACCTGCATGCACTGGAAGAGCAGTGTCATGATGTTGCTGCGAGCCACCAGCTGCTCCACGTGGCAGCCAAGACCCTCGGCCAAACCACTCAGCAGGTCCAGGGCTACAATCATGAAGTCTTTGTCGGGGGCCTCATACTGCTCCGGGTGCTGGTTATACATCTGTGGGGAAGGGGGAGGGCCGCGGTCACCCCACAGGGGGTCACACCCCACGGCACCTGGGGAAGGGGGGCCACTGCTCACCATGGCCTGAGCCAGCGTCTTCTGGACCAGGGTGACGCAGCGCTGGTACACGGGCTCGCAGTAGGGCAAGAAACCGCTCTGCAGGGCAGTGGCCACCGAGGACAGGCACTGCGGGCGGGGGGAGAGTGAAGGGAGGGGGCCGAGGGCACGGAGCCCCCCCTGCCACCACCCTCTGTGCCCCACGGCTCACCTCCAGCAGCGGGAAGAGGTCCTTGTCCTCGTCCTTCAGCTCGTTCCACTTCTGGATGAGCGGAGGCATCAGCTTCTGGATGTATTCCTGCACCCCGGGGAGAGACACTGTCGGGGGGGAGGGGACGGGGACGAACATGGGGGGCACAGCGCTGCTCCCCCTCAGCCCAGGGACCATCAGACCAGAGAGATCCACACTGGGTGTTCGGGATTCGAATGTCTGTTGTCACTTGTCATCACCAGTCCTGGGCTGGGGCACAGGGACTGCACAGGGACAGCACAGGGGTGCCGTGAGGACCCCCAGGAGCGGGACACCCCACATCGTACCGGCTGGTTGAGGTGGTGGCCCACAGAGTCGGCGAGGGTCCCGATAGCGTCATAGAGGATCAGCAGGTTTTTGTGCTGGTACTTGCCGAAGGCAAAGACCAGCGTGTCCAGGATGAAGCTGAGGTACGGCACCAGCTCCGTGCAGGCCTCCTCCTCCAGCGTGGCAAAGGCGCTGGATGGGGGAGAAAGGGTGTCAGCAGCCCCCCATGCCAGGGCTGAGCCCCCTGCGCACCCCCACTCTGGGTCAGACAGTACGAATACGCCATCATCACAGCGACTCAACTCATCAGGTTCCTCATCCTGCCCAGAGAAGGGCTCAGATCCAGCAGATCCTGCCCCAAAACACTATGGGCAGCTCCAAATTGTCCCCCCAGCCCTTACCTGCAGGCCGCCTCCTGCACCCGCTTGTTGCTGTCAAGGATGCGTTTGAGCAGCTCAGTCATGAGGGGCTTGAGGTACATGTCAGGGGGCTGGCTGACCACCCAGTGGGCGTAGCGGCTCAGGGTCCAGCAGGCGATGGAGCGCACCAGCGCCTTCTTGTCCGATAGGCATTGGATGAGGTGAGGGATCAGCTCCGGCAGGTAGGGCACCATGCCCTGCATGCAGCCTGGGGGGCACAGGGAGGCTCAGAGACCCCCAGCTCTGGCACAGCAGCGGCTCGAGGATGGCCCTTTGCAGGCAGCCTGGCACCCACCTTCTGCAATGGCCCCCAGGACAAGGATGCCTGACTCCTTGATGACCCACTCGGGGTGGAAGAGGAGCTCCTTGAGCAGTGGGAGGAGGTGGGGCAGCAGCTCTTCCCGGAAGACGTTGGCCAGGACGTCCAGCGCGGCAGCCGAGCACTTCCCTGCCGGGCGTGTAAGAGGGGACAGGGTTAAACCCTCCAGAACAGGCACCTCAGGGTTTAATTAATGTCCAGAGCCCCCAGGGCTCACTACAGGAGCCCAAACCCAGGGCCGGGACCCCACAATGAGCCCGTACTCAGGTTCCAGTCTGACAGTGTGTCATCATCATCCTCATCCTCCGCATCGTCGGGGTCCTGTGGCCGCTCCTCCTCATGCTGCAGTGTCACCGTGCGGGACTTGTGGAAGCGGGGCTTGATGTCCTGCTCGCTGTCAGGAATGGCCTCATCCTCCTCCACATCCCCCTGAGGGGACAGGAGACGTCATGTCACATCACGGGGACCCCCAACGGCCCGTCCTGGGGCCCCCCAGCCCCCCCTGGATCAGACAGTACGAACACAACAGCCATCACTGGCATCAGCTCTGAATCTGTCATCATGTCCAGGAGATCTTGGGGCAGCTCCTGCCTTGCCCCAGTCCCTCCAGTTTAACCAGTACCAGCCCCACAGAGCTGGGGGGCGGATGGGGAGCCAGGCACCCTCGCTTTCTCAGCCTGACCTCATACCTTGAGTAGGATGATGTCAATCTCCGAGTACTTCATGCCATTCACCAGGATAGGGATGAGCCTATGGGGGGCAAAGTGGGGAATTCAGGGGCTGGGGGTGGGTTGGGGGGACTGGGGGTGGGTTGGGGGGACTGGGGGACAAGACGGGGCCATCCCAAGCACTCACTGCACCAGGTGGGAGGTCAGCACCTCCTTGCAGATGGGCTGCTCGGCCAGCGTCAGCCAGAACTCACAGGCCTCCAGTGCCACGTTCTCGTCGCTGTCCTGCGTCCGCTGCAGCATGTACTGCAGGGGGGCAAGGGGAGTATGTCAGCCCCCCCAACCCACCCACCCAGGGATCCTGTGGAAGCCCTCCTGCCCCCCTTGTCATACCTGGATGATGCTGTGCATGTGGGGGATGAGGCGGTCGATGCGGACCTCCAGCAGCATCACCAGTGCGCGGCACACATTCTTCCGTACCTCGGGGTCCTCATCCACCGCCAGAGCGAAGAGGTGCTGTGTGGGGGGACACACAGGAATCCACTCACCCCCAACTGCTCTCAGAGCCGTTCTAGGGGGGAGCAGTCTGGGGGGTTCCCCCCACCCAGCCTCTCACCTCAATGAAGGTGTCAATGTTCTCCATCAGTGCCTGAGCCCGGTCCATGATGAACTGGTTGACGCAGGCGATGGCATGGGACCTGGGGGAAGAGACAGACCATGGCGGGGGTCCGGCAGGCTCATTAGCTAACAGTGAGGAACTGGGAGTGGGGGTCAACCCAGCCACCTGCACCTCCTAGACCCCACGGCCTTAAATTAGCTCATGAGATGGAAACGTGCGCTGGGCTGGAATAACCTCCTGCCCCAGTCCAGACTTGGCATGACGCAGAGAGTCCCCACGGGATGATGTGGGGACATGGGAACAGGCTGAGCTGCCCAGTCTAAGGGGGCCCAAATCCCCGCATCACCCTAATGGGGCCACGGATGGAGCCAGACCACCCGCTGGGGGGAAGGACAGGGACCAGGGGACCCCAAGACAAATCACAAACAGTGGCAGGGAGCACAGAAATAGCTAATTTCCCACCCCATCTCATTGAATAGCCACGTGACAGCTCTGGGCACGGCCCCCCAACATTCCCACCCCAGCTGGGACCCCCAATGCCTCTGCACCTGACCGTGGGCCTGCAGGTGTGTCCCCCCCAGCACACCCATACCTGATCTTGGGGCTGCAGTGCTTGAAGAACTGGAGGAATTTGGGGATCATGACGTTGAGGGGCCGGTTGAGCGCGTCACTGTCCAGGAGCTCGGAGGAGTCTTCACAGATCTTCTGCAGGGCCCCAAATGCCCCCTGCGCGCCAGAGGGGTGTCAGCGCCAGCCGCAGCCCTCCCAGCCCCCCCGGCCGGCCCCGCGCACCTCGCACGTGTTGTAGTCCTCAGAGTTGAGCAGGTTGCAGAGCTGCGGCAGCAGCTCCGGCCACATCTGCAGCTCCCCCTTGGAGGCGATGGTGGTGATGAGGATGCCTGCAGGGGGGTTATTAGCGCGGGGGGGCCAGAGGTCCCCGCGGGGGCCCCTGCCCCATCTCACCGATGGTGGCCCGGATGAGGGAAGACGCATCCCCGATGTTGTTGAGACACTCCTGCTTGATGAACTCGGCCACGGGCTGGGGGAAGCTCTGGTAGTGCGCCTTGACGTTGTTCTTCAAGATCAGGCCGCTGAGCGACCGCGTGGGCTCATCTGGGGGGGGCACGAGTTGTTAAAGGGGGCCACAACATGCATCCCCTCCACTTCTACCTCCCCAAGCCCAAAAGAGGTGGGCTCAGCTCCTGCATCCACCTCTGCTACCGCCCTGGGACCCAGGAGACCCCAAAGTTCGCTGACCACAAAGCGACCCACCTTCAGACTTGAGCCGCGTCAGCACAAAGATCAGGTAGTTGTTGAAGTCGGGGAATTGATTCAGCTGCTTCAGCTTCTGCCCCGGGTGGTTAAGGACAGTGACGAGGACAGGGATACTGCCCCATAACCAGGACAGCGATGTTGTACCAGATTAACATGACTGAAACCCTCCGTTCCCCAGGTCCAGCCCCATCTCCCGTGGCTGCTGACCCCGTTAACAAAGGAAATCCCCAAATCCCCTTTCCCCAGCTCAAATGGGGACGGGTGGGTGTGTTGCTTCCCGCACCCCACGCCCCCTGCCTCAGGATACATCCTGCACGATGCGCTGCGTGGCCGTGTTGGGGGACTGCGAGTCCTTCAGCAGCTGCAGGACCTGCTGCAGGCCCTGCTCGTCCGGCTGCCAGTCCATGGCGGCTGGGGGGCCCTGGGGGGCGCAGGGGTCAGCGGCTGGAGGGGGAGGGCGCAGATCCTGGATCCCTGCGGTGGGTTGGAAGCGGGACAGGGATCTACCGCAAGGAGTTGCGCGGAGACGCGGAGGGGACGCCCCTGGGATGAGCGCGGTTCCCGGGGCGGGGGCGAGGGACGGTGGGGCCCCCCCCCACCGCGGCTGGGGCGCAGCGGGGCGTGTCCACGCGGCAGCTGGCGGGGGGGGGGGACAGACGGACGGATGGACAGACAGACGGCGGCGGGGACACGCCGCGCACGTGGGGATGGGGATACCTCGTTAAAGGCGGCAATGGGGGAACGCCGTGGGACCGGGGAAAGGAGGAGCAGATCTCTCCCCCCGCTGCATCTCCCGAGGCTATAAACGCACCCAGCCGTGCCCCCCCCCCCCCCGCACCCCCGTTTGCCCCCAGCCCACCTTCACCTCCCCCGCCCACCCCGGTTTAATCCTCTCGCCCCCGTAACGCCCCCACGGCTGCATCCCCCCCGCAGCCCCCCCAAATCGGCGCCCCCCGCCCCGCCCCCCCGCCGCTTCCCCCCCGCCCCCCCGCATCCCCCCCCAACACCCAATTACCCCCCCAGCCCTTAATCCTCCCCTCAGCTCCCCTTTCCCCCGCCCCGGCCTCCCTCACCCCCGCCTCAGCGCCCCCTCAGCCCGCTCCCGGCTGGGCCTCCCCCGCCCGCCAGGCCCCGCGCCGCTCCCCCGCCGCCTCCACCGGGCCGGTACCTGCCGGGGGAGGGAGTCCCGGGGCTCGGGGAGGGGGGAAGGACCGGGGACGGGGGGGCTCGGTGCGGCCTGGCGGAGGCGCAGGCACCGGCGCTGCCCGAAGAGAGCGAGCGCGGCACGCGGGCGCTGACCCCCGCCGGCCACCGTCCGCCCCGCCGCGGGCACCACGTGAGCGCGCGGGAAGGACGGGGCCGCGTCACGTGGGCTGGAGGCGGGGCCACGAGGAGAAAGGGCGGTGTAGCTAAACGCATGCGCAGAGTACACCCCGTCTTCCCCCCACGCCGGACTACACTTCCCAGCGCACCCCGCGGGGCAGGCCGTACCACTGCGGGGAGGACACCCCCCGCGTCCAGCGCCGGGTGGGCGGCGCCGGCCGGGACCTGCCGGGGCCGGGAGCGCTGGGGGTACTGGGAGCGCTGGAGGTGGGGCCGGGTGTTCTGGGGAGACTGGGAGTACTGAGAACGGGGTGTGCTGGGGGGACTGGGAGCACCGGGAGGTGGGACCCCAAGGTATGCTGGGGGGACTGGGAGCATCGGGATGGGGGACTAGGGTGCGCTGGGAGGACTGGGAGCATCGGGATGGGGGACCAGGGTGCACTGGGAGCATCGGGATGGGGGACCAGGGTGCACTGGGAGGACTGGGAGCATCGGGATGGGGGACCAGGGTGCACTGGGAGGACTGGGAGCATCGGGATGCGGGAACCAGGGTGCGCTGGGAGGACTTGGGAGCATCGGGATGGGGGACCAGGGTGCGCTGGGGGGACTGGGAGCATCGGGATGGGGGACCAGGGTGCACTGGGGGGACTGGGAGCATCGGGATGGGGGAACAGGACATGTTGGGGAAATGGAAGGGAATCAGGGTGCGCTGGGGGAAATGTGAACTAGGAACAATGGGTGGAAGAATTGGGGTGATCACAGTGCATGGGTGGAACTGGGAGCACAAACCTGTGTGGGCTCGCTCCAGAAGGGCCCAACCCTGCCTGCACCCCAGCCTCCTGGGGGTTGCAGGCTGCAGGCCCCCCACCCCAGAGGCACAGCCACCTCCCGCCCCAGCTTTACTGGGGGGGAAATGCCAAAAATGGTGGAAGTTTGGCGCTGATTGGAGCAATAAATAAAGGGTTAAAGGGTGGAAGACTCAGAGACAGTCAGTGTCGTGGCCGGGGGAGCTGCACACCCCAGGGGGTGACAGCATGGGGCTCGTTATGTCACCCCATCACACCAGTGACGCCGGGGGTCTCAGCCTCTCACTCCCAAACACCTGGAGACCCCCAAACCCATGAAACCAGGGTAACAGCAGGGGTGGGGGCAGCCCCCTCCCCAAAAACACTGACAAGTTGCTCAGCAGCTCCGAAATCTCCGAGGTCTTTAATGCTGCGACAGCGGCCCCTCTGCTCCTGCCTTTCCCCTCCCCGTTTCTCCACTTTTTACCCCAAAACCACCACCCCCCGGGGGCCAGGCCAGAGGAGGAGCGGCGGTGGGTCCTGGCAGGCGGCGGAAGCGGCAGCAGTTTGCCGGCCAGTGTCAAGTCCTGGTTGCCGGCGGGACGGGAGCAGCGGCCCCGGGCACGCAATCGGTATTTATACATATAAAAGGGGCAGGGCCGGCACCTCCCCCGCCCTTAAATAAGTATATACAGGGGCGAGTCCGGACGCGGGCATTATTTCACCAGGGGCCGGGTTTTGTCATCATCGCTGCACTGGTGCGCCTTGTACTTTTTCACCTCCGCCATGTACTTGGCCCAAGCGTCGCCTTTACTCGTCAACACCTGTAAGAAAATGAGGGGAAAAGAGATCAGTGAGCACGCCGTCCTCCCTGGCAGCACTGTGTCCCCACCCCGGGAGGGGTCAGGGGTCCAGGAACACCCACCTCCTCATCCGTTTTTTGCTTCTTGGCCACCACTCCCGTCTTCAGGGCCAGCTTGTTCCCCCCTCGCCGCCTGCCCACCTGGGGGAAGGGACAGAACTGCCACCGTTACGCATGCCGCGGGGACAGCGCCGTCCCCTGCACAACGGAACAGGAGGGACGTCTGTCAGACCCCCAGCCAGTGGCCGTCCATCCATCTGTCTGTGGCAGTCAGCACCGTGGGGACCCCGCTCCTGCCTGGGGTGAGGGGGCCGGTGGCCACTGGTGTCCCCGAGGTGGGGGTGACATCCCCCAGGGGACAGTGATGCCAGAACAGCTGCTGCTGCCCCCGTTCCACAGGAACGGAGAATTTTGGTGCTGTTTGATACAGTTTAACCAGAGGCAAAAAAAAAAAAACAAAAAAAAAAAACCAAGCAGTATGGCAAGGAGCAGGCAGGAAACCCCGAACAGCCCGGAGGTACCCCCTGGAACGTCCACATAGCAGCAGCGCAGCCCCCCTGCAACATGCCCCCCACTTGACGATCACAGGTGCCCAAACAGCTCCAGGACCCCCGTGCCAACAGCCCCGCCGAGAGCCCCAGGTGCGGAAACCGCGTCCCGGGACGCAACGCCGGCAAAACCGGGGCCTGCACTCGCGTCTGGGGAACCGTCTCGCACGGGAAAGATCTCCCGCCGCGGGCAGCCGCTGCCAGGAGGAACGCCCGCCGCCACCACCCCCCGGCGCCAGCCCGAGAGCACCGTTACCCCCGCGAACCCTCCGCCGAGCGGGTAGGCTAGGCAGCGGCGGGGTCGGCGGGAGCGGGAGGAGGCCGCGGGCCCCGCGTCCTTACGAAGCTGAGGGCGCCGCCGCTCCTCTTCGAGCCGTCAGACCGGTGCGGGCCGGGCCCGGCGCCGCCGGGAGACTCCGCGGCCGCCGCAGCAGCCGCCGCCTCGCGCTCCCGCTGCTGCTCCGCCTCCATCTTCCGCTTGAAGAGCTCCAGGAAGCTCCCGTCGTTGGCGAAGACGTTCACGCCGCCGCCGGGCCCGGGCGGCGGCGACGGGGCCTCCCCCTCCTCGCCGTGCGCCTCCATCTTGTCCGCCGCGAACGCCGCGCCGCGGGGGACGCCGGGAAGCGCGCGGCGCAGGCAGATGACGTCTGCGCGACGGCCCGTCAGGGCGGTGTTGCCGGGCAACGTCTGGGGCGCTCACTGCCCTGTCCCGCCCCCCGCTGGATCGCCAGACGCAAAGACCAATCGACGACGGGGGGCGGGACAAGGCGGCTGGGCGATGGCGAATGAGGGCGCGGGCGGGCCGCCGGCGCGGCGGCGCGGGGGAAGATGGCGGCGGCGGCGGCGGCGGCGGCGGCGGGCGGGTGGGGGCCGGAGGCGGAGGAGTTCGAGGACGCGCCCGACGTGGAGCCGCTGGAGCCGACGCTGGCGAACATCATCGAGCAGCGGAGCCTCAAGTGGATCTTCGTGGGCGGGAAAGGCGGTGTGGGCAAAACCACCTGCAGGTGCGGCGGGGTCGGGCCGGCCCGGGGGGATCGGGCCCCCGGGGGAGATCGGGTCCCCGGTAGGGATCGGGCCCCCGGTAGGGATCGGGCCTCTGGGGGAGACACTGGGCCAGACCGCCCTGAGGTGGGGGGACTGGACCGTACCACCAGCGGGGGAACCGGACCAGACCACCTAGTGGGGGGGGACACCCAACCGGACCACCCCGGGGGGGAATTGGGCTAGAGACCCTCAGCGTGAAGGGTGGGGGCTGGATCCCCTCGGGGAGAAGGCAGCACCAGCCCTGCCGTGGGGCCGCCCCCACACGAGGGACCGTGGCGGGCAGCTCGCCCTGCAAGGAGGCCACCGGGACTCCCGCCGGCAGCAGCTCCCCCGCCGTCACTGCTGTCCCCCCAGCTGCAGCCTGGCCGTGCAGCTCTCGAAGGTGCGGGAGAGTGTCCTCATCATCTCCACCGACCCCGCGCACAACATCTCCGATGCTTTTGACCAGAAGTTCTCCAAGGTCCCTACCAAAGTCAAGGGCTATGACAACCTCTTTGCCATGGTGAGTCTGGGATGGACTGGGGCGCGCAGCCCCCGCCATGGCCCCTCTCACCCTCCAAACCCCGGCAGGAGATCGACCCCAGCCTGGGGGTGGCGGAACTGCCCGATGAGTTCTTTGAGGAGGACAACATGCTGAGCATGGGCAAGAAGATGATGCAGGAGGCCATGAGCGCCTTCCCCGGCATTGATGAGGCCATGAGCTATGCTGAGGTGATGAGGTGAGCGGGGCCATAGGGGCCGGGGGGTCTGTTGGGGGCTGAGCCATAGGGTTGTGGCTCTGCTGACCCCCCGTCACTGCCCTTGCAGGCTGGTAAAGGGCATGAATTTCTCGGTGGTGGTCTTCGACACGGCGCCCACCGGCCACACACTGCGGCTGCTCAATTTTCCCACCATCGTGGAGCGGGGCCTGGGCCGCCTCATGCAGATCAAGAACCAGATCAGCCCTTTCATCTCCCAGGTGAGGACAAGGGCTGCAGGGATGGGACCCTCGCAGGGGGGACAGTGCGTATGGCCTTGGGGGTGTGGATCTCACCGCCGCCTCCCCCAGATGTGCAACATGTTGGGGCTGGGCGACATGAATGCCGACCAGCTGGCCTCCAAGCTGGAGGAGACGCTGCCCGTCATCCGCTCCGTCAGCGAGCAGTTCAAGGACCCGGTAAGGCCACCAGCAGGGCGGGGATTCCTCTGAGGGCATGGGGATGCAGGGAGAGGGACAGAGATGCCAAGGAGGGGAGTGGAACACTGGGAGGGGGACAGGGACGTGGCCAAGCCGGTCTGTGTGCATTCCTGTGGGGAATCCTCTGCCGCGGGGCTGGGAAGGGACACCTCTGCGGCCTCTGTGCGGGACAGCTGGGTCCACAGAAGGGATGAGCGCAGTGTCACACTCAGCGTGGTGTCACCTTCACGCTGAGTGTGGAGTTGCCACATCACGCTGAGTGCAGTGTGGGGGCTGGGGGCGGCAGGAGCAGACGACGTTCATCTGCGTGTGCATCGCCGAGTTTCTCTCGCTCTATGAGACTGAGCGGCTGATCCAGGAGCTGGCAAAATGTCGCATCGACACCCACAACATCGTGGTGAACCAGCTCGTCTTCCCCGACCCCCAGCGGCCCTGCAAGATGTGCGAGGCCCGGCACAAGATCCAGGCCAAGTACCTTGACCAGGTACTGCCCGGATGCAAGGGTTGTTGGCACGGTGCTGGCATCTGGGGGGGGCTGAATTTGGGGAGCCTGGGAGGGTGTCAGGGGGAACATTAGCATTGGGGGAGCCCAGACACTTGGGACTCTGCTTGGCTCTGGGAGCGCAGGGTGTCTTGGTGGGTTGAATTTGGGGATTCCGGCTGCCTGGGACACTTCCTGAGGCCGTGAGGGGGTGCCATGGGGGTCGGGGGGCCCAGATGCCTGGGTCCCTGCCCCCCACCCTGTTCTCCCTGCAGATGGAGGACCTGTATGAGGATTTCCACATCGTGAAGCTGCCGCTGCTGCCCCATGAGGTGCGGGGGGCCGACAAAGTGAACACCTTCTCCTCCCTCCTGCTGGACCCCTACCAGCCCCCCAGCCCCAAATAGCCACCCCACATGCCCCCCCGGGGCGGGGGCAGACAATATTTATTCCCCCCGCTCTGGGAGGGTCAGGACGGTTCTGCCCACCCACCCCCCAACGCAGCCCCCACCTCCAGGCTGTTGCCAACCAGCACCATGGCCCCCCCCCAGGGCTGCTCTTTTCTTCCTTACTCCCCGTCCCCCCCCCAGGCTGGGGGAACAGAGACGGGGGCCCCCCCCGGGGGACCTTGTGTAAATAATAAATTTGGAAAGTGGAGAGGCGGCTCTTGGGTGTTTTGGGGGGCCCAGATGCCTGGGTTCGCTGCGCGGCACGTGGCGGGTGGGGGGGAAAGGGGGCCTGGACACCTGGGTCCCCTGGGGGGCCGTAGGGCTCGGCCTGGCACCAGGGGGGTGACGTCAGCGCCGGCTGGCACGGGGCCCAGCAGGATGCGGGGACCCTCATTAGCGCTCAGGGCAGATTAACGGGGCACAGGGAGGGGGGCGCCCAGACGCCGAGGTCTGGGGGGGTCCTGGGGAGGGCGGGGTGATGAGGCTGCAGGAGCTGGGCTCTGGCATTTTGGGGGGGCCGTTTGGCAGTGGCCCCCCCCCCGACTCTGCACGGGCCCAGCCCCGTGTCCCGCATCCTGCTGCGATCTGTCCCCGCGACCCCGCTGCTGGCACGAGGCCGTGGGGCCGGAGCCAGGCCAGCCCAGGGGGACCCAGGCATCCGGGCCACCAACACCCCCCAAAACCCCACAGCCCTAACCTTGCCTCAATTTCCCCCCAGGGGAGGGCGGTGGGCTCAGGACCTGCCAGACTGGAGCAGCCACTCCCCTGGGGGCTATGGGGGAAGGACCCAGGCATCTGGCCTCCAACTCCCCCAGGGGACCCAGGCGTGTGTGTGTTCCGCCCCCCCCCCCAACCCTGGGGCAGGGCCAGTCCTAGGATGGTATTTAAGGCCCCGGGATGGGGACGGTGGCTCCAGACTGGCAGTGGCTGGCCCACGCTCAGGTCTCCCACAGGTGAGAGGAGGGGATTATGGGGGGGTCTTGGGAGGGTCTCTGCCCAGCCTGGGGGGTTGTTGGTGCCCTGTGACTTGTCCCCAGGGTGGGGGTATCCCCAGGGCGCAGCGTCCCCCAGGGTACCCAGGCCATGTTGGGTGTCCCCAGGGTATCAATTCTGTGACCTTGAGGTTTTGGTGTCTCCGGAGTCCTGTTTTGCTGTCCTCAGGGGTTCCCCAGGCTGTGCTGGGTGTCCCCAGAATTTAGGTGTCACTAGGGTCCCATTTTGCTGTCCCCAGGGAGGTCCCCAGAATCTGGGTGTCCCCAGTGTCCTGTTTTCCTGTCCCCAGAATTTGGGTGTCCCCAGTGTCCTGTTTTTCTGCCTCAGGAGTCCCCAGCCTGTGCCAGGTGTCCCCAGGGTATGGGTGCCCCCCTGGGTATTGGTCCAGTGACCCACCCCCAGGTGTCATCTCCCCCCTCCCAGGGGCTGGGTGTCCCCAGGGTCCTGTTTCACTGTCCCCAGGGTTTTGCTGTTCCCAGGGCGCTGCCTGGGTGTCCCCGCGGCCACGATGACAGTGACATACACCTCACGGGTGGCCACCGCTCGCTTCGGGGGCTTCTCGCAGCTCCTCCTGCTCTGGCGCGGGAGCATCTACAAGCTGCTCTACCGGGAGCTGCTCCTCTTCCTCGCCGCCTACCTGGGGCTCAGCCTGGCCTACCGGTGCAGTGGGGGGAAACGACACAAATCAGGGGGCACAGGGACATGGTGGGGGGAACACAGTGTGCATGGGGACATGTGGGGGCGCAGGGGGTGCGTAGGAATGGGGATATACAGAGACACAGGGTGCATGGGGACGCATGGGGGGGACACACAAGGTGCAGGGGGTTCACGGGAATGGGGACACACAGGGTGCATGGAGACATGGTACCTTGTACGGAGGCACGGGGGGGACACACAGACAGAGGGAGGGGCTGGGAGTGTGACCCCCCCCTCACCTCGTGTCCCCCCCCAGGTTCCTGCTGTCAGAGGCGCAGAAGCGGCTCTTTGAGAAGCTCGTGCTCTACTGCGACAAGTCAGCCAACCTGATCCCCATTTCCTTCGTCCTCGGTGAGAGCCCTGGCCCCCGGGACCCCCAGACCCCCCTCCTCCCCCAGGACCCCCCAGAGCCTCCCCAGACCCACCAAACTCATCCCCATGTCCTCCGTCCTCATCGCCATATCCTCCGTCCTCAGCGAGAACCCCCAGTCTCCCTCCCAGCATCCCCAGCTCCACCCTGTGCTTTCTCCCACCGTCCCCAGCGCCTCCTTCCAGTGCTCCCAGTCCCCAGTGCCATGCCCCCTTCCAGGGTTCCCAGTGTCGCCAGCTTCCCCCAGCACCCCTTCCCAGTGCTCCCACCGTCCCCAGCGCCTCCTTCCAGTGCTCCCAGTCCCCAGTGCCATGCCCCCTTCCAGGGTTCCCAGTGTCGCCAGCTTCCCCCAGCATCTCTTCCCAGTGCTCCCACCGTCCCCAGTACCCCAGCTCCCCACCCCCACGTCATCCCAGTCCCACAGGTTTCTACGTGGCGCTGGTGCTGGAGCGCTGGTGGGGGCAGTTCCGCAGCGTCCCGGCGCCGGACGGGCTGATGGTGGCTGTGGCGGGCAACGTCCACGGGGCCGACGCGCGGGGCCGCATCCTGCGCCGCACCCTGATGCGCTACGGCAGCCTGGCCGCGCTGCTGGTGCTGCGCGCCGTCAGCACCGCCGTCTACAAACGCTTCCCCACCACCGACCACCTCGTTGAGGCTGGTGCGTCCCCGCCACCCTGCCGTGACCTCATTGGAGGGGGTGATGTCGGCACAGGGGCAGCAACGGGCTGGTGGGACCAGCAGGAGGGTGGCGAGGAGCCCCTGGGGATGGCATCAGTGATGTCACCATGCGGCATGATGCTGGGGTTGGGAACGGCGTCATGGTAGCGGTGTCTCTGTGGGGGTGGTGATGTCATCGCTGGGGCAGAGATGCCATCGTGGGGACGTCACAGGACTTGGCCTCAGGTTCCCCTAATCTCTGTGCTGTGACGTCAACAGGGCACCCTGAGGTCACTGGGTGTCAGCGCTGCTGGGCAGTGGGTGATGTCATGGGCGGGGGCAGGGGCTGGTGGGTGATGTCACAGAGGGTTGATGGTGATGCCGGCCCGCAGGGTTCCTGACACGGGAGGAGCGGCGGCGGCTGGAGGGGCTGCGCTCACCCTACAACAAGTTCTGGGTGCCCTGCGCCTGGTTCGGGGCGCTGGCGGGGCAGGCGCGGCGGGAGGGGCGCGTGCGTGACGACTGCGCCCTCAAGCTCCTCATGGAGGTACCCCCAAACCCCCTCACTGCCCCTGGACCCTCCCTGAGCCCCCCTAAACCTCCTGTGCCTACACCCCAGGAGCTGAACCGCTTTCGGGGGCACTGCAGCCTCCTCTTCCACTACGACTGGATCAGCGTCCCACTGGTGTACACCCAGGTGGGCACTGGGAACACTGGGAAGCAGAGGGGTGGCAGGAACAGGAACACTGAGGGGGGCAGGGGGGGCCGGATAGGGAGGGACATGAGGGAACATGAGGGGACACAGGGACGGGGACACAGAGAGGACCAGAGAGGGATGGAGGGACACGAGGGGACATGGAGATGCGGCAGGATGGGGCCAAGGATGGGGGAAGGGGGAGATGAAGGGACATGGTGGGGGGCCCTGGAGGGACACAGGGGAACACAGATGAGGATGGAAGGACATTCAGGTGCACTGACAGGGATGGAGGGACATGGTGGGGGACGACCCGTGTGGGTGACCATTCCCCCATTGCAGGTGGTGACCATCGCCGTCTACACCTTCTTTGTTACCTGCCTGATCGGGCGGCAGTTCCTGGACCCAGCCCAGGGCTACGCGGGGCACGAGCTGGACCTGGGGGTCCCCGTCTTCACCCTCCTTCAGTTCTTCTTCTACGTGGGGTGGCTCAAGGTGGGTCGGGAGGACGGGGGCGGGGGGGATGGCGGGGGAACGATGGGGACACACGGCAGCCCCGGGGACACGGTGGCCTCACCGTAGGTGGCTGAGCAGCTCATCAACCCCTTCGGGGAGGATGACGACGACTTCGAGACCAACACACTCATCGACCGCAACTTCCAGGTACCCCCACCCCGCTCCCAGGGGGCCCCTGGGGGGTGGCGGGGGGACCCAGGCGTTGGGGAGGAGACCCAGGCCTCTGGTCCACAGGTGTCAATGCTGGCGGTGGACGAGCTGTACGGGGAGGTGCCGACGCTGGAGCGGGACCGGTACTGGGACGCCGTCAGCCCCCAGGCACCCTACACAGCCGCGGCTGCCCCGCTGCGCCAGCCCGCCTTCCGCGGCTCCGCATTCGATGTGGCGTGAGTGGGGACGGGACCCCCAGCCCCCACCCCGGGACACCCCCCCGCCTCAGATCCTACAGTCCCCCCAACCCCACCAGGAGGGTCCCATGGGAGCCAAAACAATGTCCTAGGGTTCCCCCAAATCCCAGACTGCCCTAGGGGGTCCCACCAAACCCAGAAACCCCCAAACTGCCCCCCAGCCACTCAAGACCACCCCAGCACCCCCCAAACTGCCTAGAGATCCCACCCAAGGCAAAACCTGCCCAGGGACCCCATGGCTTAGTCTAGGGCATCCCCTGAAGCCAGCCCAGGGCTCTGGGGAGAAGGCTGGGGGTGTCCCTAACATGGGGGGGGGGGGGGTGTTGGGGGTGACCCCAGGTGCCTGGGAGGGGGATTAGGGTGACCCCAATGTCTGGGCGGGGATTGGGGTGACCCTGGTGTCTTGCAGGCTGGCCAAGGAGGAGATGCAATTCCAGCCACTAGAGGACATTGGGGAGACCCTTGGGGACACCCTCGAGCCCCCCCCCCGGCCCCCCCCCAGCACCTTCACCCGACGCTTCTCCCTACTGCACCGTAAGAACAGTGCTGGCTCTGAGAGGGGGCTCAGCCCTGAGCCCCCCCCAGGGGCCCCTCCAACACCTGCCACCCCGGGGGATGGGGACAGCCTGGGGGGGGACACAGCCATCCTCCTGGGGGATGCCCCGAGGGGGGGCAGCAGCCCCCATGATCACTGGCTCCTGCACCCCAGCATCGATGACATGGTTTAAAGGGGGCAACCCCAGAACACACCTCCCCACTGGCTCAGCCCTGTACAAGCCCCATGAGAATCCCCACCGGGAATAAACCCCCACCCCTGAGACCTGTGGCTTTATTGAAAGGATTTGGGGCAGCAGGGGAGGGGACAGGACCCCCCACCCTGCAGAAAAGGGGTACAAAAATAGAAGTGCTAAAAGCCCCTGCGAAGAGGGGTACAGCATTCGCCCCCTCCCTCCAAGAGAGCAGAGGGGCAACACGGTAGTGTCTAAAATGGGACCAGCCCAAAGAAGGGGGGGCCCCCCCAGGTCAGTGGCTGGGGAGGCACCCCCAGGCCCCTGCTCAGCGGTTGGGGGGCCGGCCGTGGGGGGGCCGGGTGCGGCGGGCGACTGTGGCCAAGCGCTGCTGCGCCAGGAAGGACTGAGCCCCGCCAAGGGGCCCCCGCAGCCCGCCCCCCTCGCTCGCCTGCTGCTGGATCGCCAGGCCCTGGGGGGGGGACGGGGCATGGGTTGAGTGTTGGACCCCACCAAACCCACAGTGTCTGGGGGGGGCGCATAGGGACCCCCTGCGCCACGTCCCTGATGGCCCCAGCTGGACGCATCTACCGTACCAAATCCCCCCGCCTTTTACAGCCCCCGCCCCCCCCCGCAGATGCCCTCCATGGGCTACCAGCCTCCCCAAGAGGTACCCATGACCCCCGCAAGATCATCTGTGCCCCCACCACGAAGACTTTGCCCGGGGGGATATCCGTGCCCCCCCCGAAGCAGTTGTCCCCCCAGAACCCTCAACGTCTCACCATGTTGTACCAGGCAGTGACGAGCAGCCGCTCCTCCCGCTCCCGCTGCGCCCGGCTCCGCTCGTAGTCGTTCTGGGGGGGGCCGGGGGAGGGGGGTTGAGCCAGAGCTGGGGACCCCTGGGATCACCCCCAGCCCCCCCCTGCCCCAGCCCTCCCTCACCTCCAGGTGCTTGATCAGGGTGTCCTTCTCCTGCAGCTGGTTCCGGAGGGCATGGAGGGCGGGAGCCACGCCGGGGCCTGGGGGCTTCGGCTCCAGCGCCTGCATCACCTAGGGGGGTGACAGTGTGGGACCCCCGAACTCAAACACAGAGCAGCCCCCCCAGGGTTCTGTGTGTTCCCCCCCTCCCCCCGAAGACCCTCTGCACCGCCAAACAGTCCTCCCCAGCCAAGAAAAGCCCTGAGGGCCCCCCCCCCGAGATCCCCCCAAAGGGGTCCCAGCTCCCCCCATGCACCCAAAAATGCCCTGAGGAGGGTCCCTGACGCCCCCCCCCCCCCCCAAACCCTGGGCATCACTAGGGGTCCCAGAGCCCCCCACAGACCTAAGAGACCCTTGCAGGGGGGTCTCAGAGCCCCCCCCGGTATAGGTAGGATATTCTTGGTAGGTCCCAGAACTGCCCCAAGGGTCCCCAAGGCCTCTCAACCCCAGACCACTGGGGTCACTGAGCCCCCCCAATGCCCCCAGTTCAGGCCAGGGTGGGTCCCCAGCCCCACACCATGTGGGCCTCCCCGGCATGCCGGCGGCAGCGCTGCTCCAGGATGTGCAGGGCCTCCTCCCTCTGGCGCAGGCTGCGCTGCAGCTCCTCCACGTGCCGTGACCCTGGGGGGGCAGAAAATGGGGGATCAGGGGTGGACACAAAATGGGGCTCGGGGGGGGAAGACCCCCCAACCGGCCCCTTTCCTGAGTGGCCCCACACCTACTCCCTCCCCCTGGACCTAAAGCCTTCCTGGGGGAAACCGAGGCACAGCTCAGCCCCTGTCCCTTCCCCGCGCACACCCCAACACTGTGACCCCCCCAGGGACCCCGCCATACCGCTGCTGTCCATGCGTGGCTCCAGCTCCTCCTCCACTTGCAGCGAAGCCCCTGCCTCGGGCAGCTCTTCCCTGGGGGTCGTGGTGGGGGCACAGGTTGGGGACCTGGGGACAGGGTGCCCCATCCCCCCACCGTGCCTGGGTGCCCAGGCTGGATCCCTCCCTTCCCCCTGCACTCACAGGTCTTCCAGGGTCTCCAGCAGCAACAACTGTGGGGGGGAACAAGGCGTGAGGGGGGGCCGTGGCACCCCCCAAAAGCCTGGGGGTCCTGAGGAACCCCTGCCCCCCCCCCAAACCCCAGCATCCTCCTTTGAAACCTGAGAGGATGCAGGCCCTGCGCCCCCCAAAGTCCAAACCTCACTTGCCCCAAATGTGGGAACCCCCCCAAAATACCACCTCTTCCCCAGAACATCAGGACCCTCCCAAGAAAATGGGGACCCCACAAGAACACTGGGGACCCCCCCCAGCAAATAACAATATTTCCCCACCCACTAAGCCCCCTAAACCCTCAGGAGAGCCCCCACCCGCTCACCTCCTCAGGGGGTCCCCCTGATCTTCCAGGGCCATCGCCAGCTCTGACGCCCCTGTGGCCCCCAGCCTGCGGGTGGGGGGGTGTTAGGGATGCGGGGGGAGGGGACACATTTAGGACAACGTGTCACACCCTCCCCGGCCCCCACCTCTGCTGGTCAGCATCACGCAGCCGCTGCTGGAGCCGGTCCCGCTGGAGCCGCAGCGTCGCCTCCTGCGCCTGCAGCCGTCGGTTCTCCTGCTGCAGCTGCGCCACCGTCTCCCTGGGGGCCAGTGGCAGGGTCAGGGGGTCTGGGGCGGGGGGGGGGGGCCCCCAGGGTCGGGGACCCACCCCTCTGCCTCTGCACCCACCTCAGCTCCGCAGGGAGGATTTCAGCCGCCAGGTTTCCTGCGGGGGCCATGCCCTCTTCCAGCACCGCATCTGGGGAAGGAGATGGCTGATGTGGGGACAGGAGATGACACCCCCAAACTGCACCCCCGGGACAGCACTGTGTGCTCCCCCAAACCCTGGTTCCTCCCAGGGTTAACCGCCAAGGCCAAAACCCTTGCCCCAAGGGAGGGATTCTCTGGTGTCTCGTATGAAGGTTGAGCTCAGCAGGGTCCCTCCCCCCGACATGGAGTCTGTCACCTTCCCCCTGCCCAGGGCCCGTGTCTCCCCCCACGGGGTCCCCCACCCACCTGCCTGACGCAGGCAGCTCTGCTGCACCTGAGTGCAGCGCAACTCCTCATTGGCCTCACGTAGGGCATCCCGCTCCTCCAGCAGCCGCTGCAGGGCCCAGGGGAGGTCAGTAGGGGGGACCCAGGCGCCCGGGGGGGGGGGGGACGGACGACCCAGGCGCCCGGGTGGGGGGGGGGGACGACAGACACTCGCCTCCTTCTCCTTGTTCAGCGCCTCAAACCTCTCCTGCAGGTTCCTGAACTCCACCTGCCATTTCTCTGCCCGCAGCTCTGCCGCCGCCTGCTGCCCACTCAGCTCCTCCACCTGGGTGGGGCCACAGCTGACCACACCCCCTCGGGCCACAGCTCCACCCACTGGCTACAGCCCCGCCCCCCCACACCTTCACACCTCTGCAGCTGCCACAGGTGGCCACACCCCCTCGGTGACCACACCCACCTCCACGCAGGCCATGCCTCTGCTGCCCCACCCAGTTCCCTGTGGGAGGAGCCTGTAGGCCTAGCCCTGCCCCCACGCCAAAGCCACACCCCCCAGCCATATGGCATTGGGCCAGGACAACATTGTCCCGCCCCTTGGCCACAGCCCCGCCCCCAAACCCCGCCTACCAGCCTATAGCTCCGCCCACCTGCCTGCGGGCGGCCTCCAGCTGTGCGCAGCCGGCCTGCGCCCGGCCCAGCTGTTGCTGCAGCGCGGCCGCCCGCCGCAGCTGGGTGGCATGGCGCTCCTCCAGTGCCCGCACCCAGCGCCGCAGGTCACCCGCCGCCGCCGCGCGGGCCCCGGTACGCCGCCACCCGCCGCCTCCAGCCGCCCCGCGCGCGCCGACGACGCCCTGCCGGGATCGGGGGGGACCGCTGGTGTTCCCTGCGCCAGGGGTGCCCCGAGCGCCAGGGTACCCCATGCCCTGGGGCACCCCAACTGCCCAAGGACACCCTGAGGGGACCCAGGTGTCTGGGCACCCCCCCCCTCCACCAACGGGACCCCGGCCCACCTCAGCACGTCCATCTCATCGCGCAGGGCGCGGGCCTCCCCAGCCAGGCCGCTCAGCTCCTCTGCCCGCGCCTGCAGTCCCCGTGCCTCCCGCTCCAGCTGGCTGCAGCGCGCCCGCAGCTCCTCCTTCCCACTCTCCAGCCTGCCCAAGGGGACCCCAACATCAGGGGACCCCCCATGGCATAGGAGTGTAGAGTGCTACTCACCCCTCCAACCCCTATTTTGCTCTCTCGGTGGGAAAACCCAGACCCCAGAGATTGGGGTAACCCCTCCAAAGGGACCCAGGCTGGGCCCCCCTCCCTGCCCAGGGGACCCAGGTGTCCGGGCCTTACCGGTAATTCTCCTCCTGCAGCTGCTCCACCTGCGTCTGCAGCAGTAGCAGCTTCTTGGCAGAGGCACCGGCAGCATCAGCCTCCAGCTGCGCCTTCTCCTCTCGCAGCACACGGTTCTCCTCTGCCAGGCTGCCCTTCTCCTCCAGCAGCGCCGCCACCTGCCCCGCGGCGGCAGGACCCAAATGTCCAGGAAGGGACCCGAGCATCTGGGCTTCCCTCCCTGGGGGGTCCCAGGGACAGGGTGCACCACCCAACCCTTATACAAGATAGCAAAGAACCCCTCCCACTCAGTGTGACCCTTTGGGTGCCCTCACCCCAACCCTAGAGACTGGCAGGGATAGGACTGTGAAACCAGGCGTCTGGGCCCCACCTGCTGCTCCAACTCAAGGCAGCGCTGCTGCGGCCCCCCGGCCTCCTCGGGCTCCTCGCTCAGGAAGTAATAGCGCCGTGACTGCAGGGGGAAAGGGGGATCAGTGCCGGGGGAACACGCACCCCCAGGCACCCCCACCCAGCCCCCACCCTGCCCCCCAGCCTTGGGGCTCCCCTGGAGCACCCCACCAGAGCGCTCCCCCCGTAGCCCCTGGCCTTGCCCCCCCCAACCCTGCACCCAGCCCCATCACCTGCGTGTCGAAGTTCCCGTACATCTCCACTGCCATTGTCTCCGATGGTTCTTTATCCAAAAGCTGTGTAAACGAAAAAAGTACAACATTATAAAGTGTAATTGGGGGGGGGTTTCTTCAGGGCCCCCCCATAACCCACGGTGCTTCCCAAAAATCACACACCCCCCCCAAACCTTCCTGCAGAGCCCTCTGGTCACATTCACTCTCAGGCTCCAGGATGCTCCAAACTCCCCTGAGACGATCCCACAGAGACCCCCATCCCCTCCTGTCCCCCTCAATGCCCCCAGGGCCCCAACACCCCCCAGAGACCCCCAACAGCCCCCTGGGGACCCCCAAGGTGCCCCCACCTCCTGGATGGCCATCATCACCACGTGCTGCACTGACTCCTCCAGCGTCATGATGCGCTGAATGTGTTCTACAAAGGAGGAACATGGTGGGTTAGGGGGTTCAGGGGGCATTTCAGGAGTGAGGGGACCCCCCCAGCCCTGCACCCACCTTCCCGCCTCTCGCAGCTGACAGCGCACCCCAGCACCAGTCGCACCAGTTTGCCCAGTTGCTCTGGGTCGGCCTGCTGGGCCGCCAGCACCACATTGGGCACGTGCTGCTCCGCCACTGTCTGGCCCAGCACCTGTGGGATCCGGGAGCAGAGACCAGGGGTCAGCCTCCCTCCGGGGTACCCCCCTACCCCAAAACAGGGGGCCCAAATGCCAGGCCCCCGCCCATGGGCCCCCACACTCACATCCTGCCAGTACTCCAGGATGCTCTGCAGAACCTTCCGCAGGTTGCTCACCTGTAGGGGGGAAAGGTGGGACCCCCTGGTGGGACCCCTAAAATGCCCTCCCAACGGTTGGGGACCCCAAAATGCCCCACCATTGCTGTGGCCCTGCCTCAGGTCCTCCAACATGGCCCTCTCCAACTGCCCCCCCAAAACAGCTCTCCCAATCAACCCTCCCCCTAGAAAAAGCCTCCCCAAACCAGCTGCCCCCAGACACCCCTCAAACCAACACCTCCAAATATTCCACTCCCCCTCCTCACCCCTCAGGGCAAATCTAAGGCTGAGAACACCCTCCCTAAAGCACACATGGGTGGTGTGCCCCCACCCCAATATATGCCCTCCCCCACCTTCAGCCTCCAGTTATCCTCAGTGTCGTCCCGGATCCGGCCCAGCCATGTCTCGTTGAACCACGAGGCGTCACTGGGGGAACACAGGGGGAGTCCCCAAAATCAGGTCCCCTCCACCCAGGCTGCCCCCACCCCCACCCAGGGGGTGCCCTGGACCCCATGGGGGGCCCTAGGGTTGTCCCCAAGGTGGGGGGCAGCACTCCCCACACTCACATGCTGTGCAGGACATGGGCAAGGGCCACCCCGCTGGCCAGGTCCTGTGGGGAGGCGCAGGGCGAGGGGGGGGCAAAGGTCTGCAGCTGAGGGGGGCACAAAGGGGGGGTGGTGGTGTCAGGGCACGGCTGCCCCCAAAACAGCCTGCCTGGACCCCCTCAGGGCTAGGGACAGACAACTCGTGTCCTGGCCCTCCCTGCAGACAGGGGAGCCCCCAAACCTGCACATCCCCCACTAACCACTGTGGAGGGGAGGGGCAGGGACCCTGTTTTTACGCTCAGCAAAGTCCCCCCAAGGTATGGGAGTAGCAATGACCCCCCGTGGGGTGCTCCCCCTGCTAATCCCCTCCCCGACATTAGCTAGGGGGCAAAGGGCACCCGGGGGAGGGGTCACTGGGTGCTGGAGGGTCACAAGGGCCCGGCAGGTGCCCAGAAGGAACCACAGGGCCCCGAGGGGGCCACACGGGCCCGGGAAGGTCGTCCCGGCCCCCCCTTACCCAGGTGAGCAGCGGCCCGCACACGTCCCGCCCCTCCGCCATTGCCGCCATCTCGGGGCCGGTCCGCCAGGGGCACTGAACAGCACCCAGAGCGGCCACACCTGCCGGCCGCGCCCTCTTCCGGCCCCGCCCCGCCGCCCTCTCGGGACAGGTCCTCCCGCGCTACAGAGTCGCGCCCAGAGCGGCCGCACCTGTCGGCCAGCTCCCTTCCGGCCACGCCCACGGCCATATATGGAGCCGGTCATCCCGCGCTACAGAGTCGCGCCCAGAGCGGCTGCGCCCGGCGGCACTGCCCTTTCCGGCCACGCCTTCCCCGCTATTTTTGGGGCCGGCCCTCCCGGGCTACAGAGTCGTGCCCAGAGCGGCCGCGCCAGTTGGCCCCGCCCGGCCTCCGCTGACTCAGCGCCGCGTCACCGCCCGCCCCCGCCCCTCCGGCCGCTCCCGTCTGGCCCCGCCGGGCCCGCCCCGTCGGGGATCGGCAGCCGCCAGGTGCGGGGGGGTTAGGGGAGGCCGCACGGGGTCAGGCTGGGCCGCTTTCCCCCGAGGGGCGGGATTGGCGGCGCCTCCGCCCCCGCTGACGTCAGCGACGAACTCGGCGACTCTGGTTGCGTCACCGGCGCGGGGCGTGCGGGAGCGGCGGGAACGGACCCCGGGGGAACCCAGGCGCCGGGGGTCGGGTGGGGCGGCGGGTGTCAGTGGTGTCGCCATGGTCACGCCAACCCCCCCGGTGCTTCAACCCCCGCGGCGGCACTTCCGGTTCCGGGGTGGGGGGAGCCCGGGGACCCCCCCGTGTTCCCAGTGCAGCCCTGGAGGTATCCCAGTGCTCCCAGTACCGCCCTGAGGCTATCCCAGTGTTCCCATTACAGCCCTGGAACCCTGCCGCTGCTACCAGTACAGCCCTGGGGACATCCCAATGCTCCCAGTATAGCCCTGGAAGCCCGCCAGCGCTCCCAGCGCAGCCCTGGGGACATCCCGTTTCTCCCAAGGGAGCTTTGCCCCCCCCCATGTCCCTGTACACCCCCAGGGCCCTCTCAGTGTCCCCAGTCCGTCCCCAAGACCCTCCCAGTCCTCTAGTCCAGCCCCCCCCCCGCCCCCCCCTCCCGGCTGTTCCCACCACTGTGAACCCAGGCGTCTGGGCCCGGGGCATGCTGGGAAATTCCCACCCCGTGGGGCTGCCTGGTTCCCGTTGGCTGCCCAGATGCCTGGGTTGCCCCAATGCCTGGGTTGCCCCAGATTCCCCCCCCCAAGTCCCCCCAAACCCCCCAGCCTCACTCCACCCCACTACCAGGTGTATGGTCATCCCCCCAGATAGTCCCAGTTTGCTCCAGGCTCCCCAGGACTAACAGCACGGTTTGGGGGTGACCCAGACGCCAGGTTCTCGCCCCACTGCCTGTGGTGGGGGTAGGGTGCCCGGACGCCTGGGTCTCATGGGGGTGGGGCACAGGGCTGGCCCTGCACACCTGGGTATCCTGTGCTGGCAGTGCCCCCCCACCGAAAACCTGGTGGCAGCCACAGCCGTTGGTGCCCATGGGGCACCCAAAGGTGACACCAGGCGAGAGGTGCTGGGGGGGGGGGGGTGTGTCCCCGACCTTCCCTCCCCCCCAAACCTGGGACCCCCCCTCTGGGCCTGGGACCCCCACGCATGCACCCCGAGGCCCAGCCCCTGCAGCTGGGAGACCCTGGTGTTGGGTTAGAGCCACCCCACCCCACCCCCATTTCCCCAACCCCCCCCACCTTCCTGCTCCCGCCACTTCCTGGCAGGGGGAGGGGCAGCCAGGGGACCCAGGCGTCCGGCTCTAACCACCCCCCCGCCGCAGCTTCCCCCATGGGGGGGTTGAACCAGGGAGGGGGGGTTCCTGACACCCGGGGCTCAGGGTGGGGGGTCCAGCCAGGCCTGACTCACTCAGGGACTGCTCGGGGGAAGGAGAAGTCGGGAGGGAAAATCAGACGGGCCCAAAATCCCCTAAAATCCAGGGTGGGGGCAGGGCCCAGACACCTGGGACCCTGGAGGGGGGAGGCCCTGACGCCTGGGTCCCCCACGGGAAAGCCCCGGGGGCTGCCGGCACAGGGCATTAGCATGGGGCTGAGACAGTGCAGGGGGACCCCCCCGGTGCTGCTGACCCACACACACATGTCCTTGTGCGTGCACACGCGTGTGCATCCCTGCCCCGCCCTGGCAGGCTGGGACATGCCGCTCATTAACCCGCATCTGTCCCGCCCGGATGCCTGGTTCCCCCTCGCTCTGGGCAGGGGTGTCGCAGAGGACCCTGGCTTGGGCGTCCCGGGGGTCTCGGGTGCTCAGCCCGGGCATGCACGCCAGGGCACAGGGAGGGAAGTGACTCAGGTGGTGCCGATGGTGACTCATGGATGGGGACTGGGTCCAGGCGTCTGGACACCCGCAGGGGCACCCAGGCACCCGTGGGGCACTCAGGCATCTGGGCACCCACGGGGGGACCCAGGCACCCATGGGGGCTCCCAGAGGGACCCAGGCATCCGGGCACCCATGGGGGCAGCCAGAGTGACACAGGTGTCTGGGCACCCTCGGAGTGGGAGCCGACCCACCCGAGCACCAATGTGAGCTCACACATGTGTGCACGGCCCCAGTATGGGGGCCCACACATGTGCCCTGTGCTAGCCCTGGCCCTGGTGTGGGCTGGGCTCACACATGTGTGCATCCAGAGGCGTGCTGGGGCCCACGCTCACACGCGTGTGCACCCAGATGTGTACTGGAGCCCATGCTCACACGCCTGTGCACCCAGACATGTGCTGGGGCCCACACTCATGTGTGCACCTGGACACGTGCTGCGGCCCATGCTCACACGCGTGTGCACCCTGAGGTGTGCTGCAGCCCACACTCACACGTGTGCCCCGGGCACATGCGTGTGCTGCCCACCCCCCTGCGTGTACCCACGGGTGCGTGTGCGTGTGTGTCCCCTGCACGCCCGTGTCCCGTCGCCCCGTTACACACCTCCCCCATCCCGGCGGCCCCGCCCCTTCCCGCACGGGGGCGTGTCCCGCCGGGAGGGGCGTGTCCCGCGGGCGCCGCAGCCAATGGGGCCGCGCTTCCGCCGCGGGCGGGTATAAGGCGGGCGGGGGGCGCCGGGTCGCGGGTTCGAACCCCGCCGCTCCTGGTCCCGTCCCGCCGCATGTGTGCGCGGATGGAGCCGCCGTTCTACCGCCCTGCGCCCTTCCCGGGCGGCTTCTGCCGGCCCGAGCCCGATTACGGGGCGTTGCCGGGAGCGCTGCCGCCGGGGGCCACCCCGGAGCCCTTCCGTGGGCTCAAGCCGGCGCCGTGCCCTGACGGCGGTTTCTTCGGTTCCAGCGCCGGTACCAGCGGCTTCTTCTACCCCTGCCCGGGGGAACGCGACGGTTTCGCCGGTAGCTTCGCGCAAGCGCTGGACGAGCTGCACCAGCCGGGGCCGCCCAACGTGGCGCTGCCGGAGCCGCCGGGGCTGGCGGCGGCGGGAGGCGGGGCCCCCTTCCCGGCGGTCCCCGGAGCGGCGCCGGAGGCGGAGGCGGCCGAGCCGGGTCCCGACTCCCCGGAGCGGTTGCAGGCGGAACGGCGGCGGCTGCGGAACCGGCTGGCGGCGAGCCGGTGCAGGCGGCGGAAGCTGGAGCGCATCGCCCGGCTGGAGCAGCGCGTCCGCGGGCTCCGCGCCCAGAACGCGGCGCTGGCGGCGACGGCGGCCGGGCTCCGCGCCCAGGTGCGGCGGCTGCGCGGCTCCGTGCGCGACCACGCCGGCTCCGGCTGCCCGCTGCCCCCCGGCGCAGCCCTCGGCTTCTAGCCACCCCCCCGGCGAGGAACGGACCGGGCCCGGAGGGGCGCCCGGGCCGTCGCTGCCCCAGCTGCTGCCCGGTGATGGGGACCCCCACGGACCCCCGGCGTGGACACGGATGTATGGGGCACCCCGACGGAACGCTGAGCGTGGGTGAGGACTGTGGCTTTGAGGGACCCCCATGGACATCCTGATGATGAGGACCCCCAGTGTGGACACGGTGGTATGGCGCACCCCGATGGAACGCTGCATGGGACTATGGCTGAGGACCTCGGCTTTGGGGGGCTTCCTCTGGGGACCCCCATGGACACCCCGATGAGGACCCCACAGACCTGGACAGACCCCAAGGGACAGGGACCCTCTCCCCCCTGCCCCCAACGGGATGCTGCATGGGACCATGCTGGGATGAGGACCACAGCTTTGGGGGGGGTATCCTGCTGCGGACCCCCATGGCCACCCCCACGGGGACCCTGTGGATATGGACCCTGTAGGCTCCAGCTGCTGCTTGGTGAAGGTCACGGCTTCTGGGGGGGGCACCCAGAGGGACCCCCCTCCCTGCCACAGACCTGGAGGAACTGGGGACTCCTGATGGAGAACCCCAAACAGAGCCGAGAGGATAGGGGAACCCTGTGGGGGAACTGCCCCCCCCCCCAATGGACCTGCCTGAAGGGACTTGCAGGACGAGGCACACCCAGTTGAGGCCCCCCAAGGGGTTAGGGACCCCAGGGCCCGCGGGAACGGGACCTGCGAGATGGACTGGGTACCCCCAAACTGGGCCTAGCGCCCGCCCCCCCGTGGTGCCCCCCCAGCTGGGCCTGGGGACTCCTTTGGGACTGGGGGGACCCGCAGGGTCAGGCCCCCCCAAACTGGGCATTTACCCGTTGGGGGAGTGTCCCCGGGTTGGACTCATTTTGTGGGGGGCTGAGCCCCCATTCTGTGCTCCCCAAAGGGGGGGCACCCCCCCGCGAAGTTTACAGGAACCCCCCGGAGGGGGGAAGGGGAGCGTTTTGTTGTTGCTGTTTATTTTTTGTACGTTTGTATTTAATTAATAATAACTGTAATAACTGGTCGAGTTGTGCCGTGTTTTGGGGGGGTGACCGTCTCGTGGGACCCCCGCGCCGCGGGCACCGCCGTCACCGGAAGGGGGCGGTGCCAGGGCTTTCCCCGCTGACGCAACCATGCCCATATACGGGCAGGCGGGGGCCGTTGCGGGAACCCCCTCCCGCGCTACCCGGCACCGTCCGCCCCGGGGCGGCACTTCCCGGACGGAGGGGGATGGGGCGGGTCTTCCGCGACACTCCCTCCCACCCCACCCCCCGCCTGGGGCTGGACCGACCTCCGGGACCCTTCCCCACGGGACCCAGGCGTTCCGGACCCCGCCGTGACCCCTGGGGGGGTGGTGCCTCCCCGCAGCCTACATCTCCCAGTGGGGTGTGCGTGGGCCCCGCCCGGCCCCGCCCCCGCAATGGCGCTGGCGCGGCTGGAGCGAGACCCGGCGGGCGCGGGGCGGTTCGGTTCCGCCGTGCCCCCCCTCTGCCGCCGCCGGCCCTGCGCCCTCGGCGTGGACGAGGCGGGCCGGGGGCCGGTGCTGGGTGAGACTGGTGGGGGCCGGACCCTCCCCTTGGGGGGGCTGCGCGTGGCGCGGAGGGGGGTCCCGGTACACCGGGCTGCACACGGGGGTTTCCTTCCTCCCGCCTCCCCGTTCTCACTCACCCCTGCTCCCGGTTCCCCCCGCAGGGCCGATGGTTTATGGGATCTGCTACTGCCCCGTGGAGAAGCTGGAGGAGCTGGAGGCGCTGGGGGTGGCAGGTGGGGGCGTCTCGGGGGGCACCCGGCGGGCTGGGGCGCCCTGAGGGGGTAGGGAGCCCCGTGGGGTCCTGGGAGGCCCTGTGGGGGGAGGTTTGGAGGTCCCGAGCGTGGGTTTGGGGTATGGCGGAGGTTGGGGGTCCTGGGATTCGGGGGGGCGTGTGTCCCAGGGGGAGTTGGGGGATCCGGGGTGTCCCCTCACCTTGGTCCCCCCAGACTCGAAGACGCTGTCGGAGGGGGAGCGGGAGCGGCGCTTTGAGCTGCTGGAGGCGGCGAGCGACGTCCTGGGGTGGGCGCTGCACGTGCTGCCCCCCGACCACATCTCTGCCTGCATGCAGCAGCGGTGAGACCCCCTCAGGGCCCCCCCGAGACCCCCCACCCCCCGACCACATCTCTGCCTGCATGCAGCAGCGGTGAGACCCCCTCAGGGCCCCCCCCGAGACCCCCCACCCCCCGACCACATCTCTGTCTGCACGCAGCAGCGGTGAGACCCCCTCATGCCCCCCCCGAGACCCCCCACCCCCAACCACATCTCTGCCTGCATGCAGCAGTGGTGAGACCCCCCTCAGGGCCCCCCCAAGGCCCCCTGGGACCCCCCAATCCCCTGATTATATCTCTGCCTGCATGCAGCAGCAGCGAGAGCCACCCAAACCCACCCGGGGTCCCCCAGACCCCTCTGTGACCCCTCTTGGCCCCCCCCCAGCACCTTTGAGTGCCTCTGGCCCTCCAAGCCTGGTTCCTGCAGTCTCTATCTCCTGCCCCACCCCCCCACCCCGTTTGGGGTGCCGGGGGGGTTTGGGGAGCTGGGGGTGATGGCCCCCCTGACCCCCCCAGAGCCAGGTACAACCTGAACGAGCTGTCGCACGATACGGCCATGGGCCTCATCCAGTTCGCGCTGGACTCTGGCGTGCAGGTGGCCGAGGTGGGTTTGCAGGGGGCGTGGGGGGGCAGCACAGGTGCGGGGGGGGGGAACTGGGTGGGGGGGGGCCCTGGGCTGTGGCTAAACCCCACTTTTCTCCTCCCCCTGTGCCTTACTTTTTCTCACAGGACTGAGCAGTTTGGGGGGGAATTGGGGCTCTGGGGGTGATCCAGGTTGTTTTGGGGTGATTTTGGGGTGCTTTGGAGGGTGACTGGAGGGAGTCTGGGATTGTTTGGGGGTAATTTAGCATGGGTTTGGGGGTGCTGGGAGGGAGTGTTTTGGGGCTTCTTTTGAGGAGGAGGGTCAGGGCGCAGCAGAGGGTTCAGGCTGTTTTGGGGGAGGTTGAGGAGCTTTTGCAGGGGTTTTGGGGTGCTGGGCAGCCACGATGGATCAGGGAGCCAGGGGTGATTTTGGGGGGCTGGGGCTCCCCCAGGTGTTTGTGGACACGGTGGGGCCAGCAGAAAAGTACGAGGCGAAGCTGCGGCAGCACTTCCCAGGGCTGGCGGTGACCGTGCGCCCCAAAGCCGACGGGCTCTTCCCTGTTGTCAGCGCTGCCAGCATCTGCGCCAAGGTGGGCACCGAGTCCCCCCCCTGAGCACTGACATCCCCCCAGAGCACCCACCCGCCCCCAACCCCATGGGGCCATCCTCCCCCTGCACCCCACATCTGCTCCCTCACTCTGCACCAGGCTCAGCTGCACCCTGGGGCAGTGAGTTTGGGGGGGGGGGCCCATGGGGGCCTAAGACCCCACCCCCAACCCCCCTGGGCTCTGCCCCCCCCAGGTTGCCCGTGACCGGGCCGTGAAGCACTGGAAGTTTGTGGAGGACCTAGAGGACATTGACCGGGACTACGGCTCAGGGTACCCCAATGGTAGGAGCAGGCAGGGGGGACGCGGCGGGGGGCTGGCCCCTGGGGGACCCAGGCATCCGGGCACCCCTCATGCCGCACCCCCACCCCCCCTTCAGACCCCAAGACGAAGGAGTGGCTGCGGCGTCACCTCGACCCCATCTTCGGGTTCCCCCAGTTTGTGCGCTTCAGCTGGGCGACGGCACAGGAGTTGCTGCAGCGAGAGGGTGTCCCCGTCAAGTGGTATGGGGCGGGGGGCTGGGGGGGTCCTGGGGTGGGGGGACAGCGTGGGGGCTGCTGTCACTTGGGGGGGGGCAGTCCCCAGTGTGAGGCTATGGGGGAGCTGGGGCTGCTCCTGTAATGGGGGGAGTGGGGTGGGGGTCCCTGTGTAATTGGGTGGGCACAAGGGGAGTCCTGTCTGTGCCATGAGGGGAGCCAGACCCGGGCAGGAGAGGGGGACACAGGGGTGCTGTCGGTCCAATGGTGGGGCCGAGGGGTGGGTGTTCCCATGCAATTGGGGGACACGGGTCCCTGCCCTGTGGGGCGGGATGGGGCAAATCCCCTGCCCAGACTCCTGGGTCCCTTGTGCCCCCCCTAGGTCCCTGACTTTTCCCCCCCAGGGCCGACGAGGACCCCAAGGAAGACCCCTCATCCACGCCCTCGGTGCTCTCCTACTTCGCCCGGGCACACCCCCGGCGTACCCCCCACCGCTTCTTCCAGGAGCGCAGCCTGCAGCCTCTGGCCGAGCTGTGACTCCCCTGAAACAGGGACCCCCAAAACGCCCCCCAATAAAGGACGTGGTTGTTTTCTAACAAAGTGTGGTACAGAAACCCCCAAATCCACTTTTTTTGTGGGGGGTGGGGGCGCTGGGGCAGCAGAAAACTCATTTATTCCCCCTGTGAAGTTGGGGGGTGTCACAGGGAATGGTGGGCCGGCAGTGTCTGTGGCATTTGGGGGGGGTCTGTAGGATTGCGGGGGGGCGGGTTGCACAGACCCTGGTTGTGCTGGGGGGGGCGTTTGGGGCTCCCTAGCTTTGGAGGGGGTTGGGGCCCCCAATGAGCATGTTCCCCCATGGGGGGAAGGGAACCCAGGCATCTGCCCCCCCAACCCCTCCTTAATCGGTCCTGGCCGGGCACCTGGCAATCGCTGTGGCCTCAATCCCGGGGGATTAGGGGTCTAATGCGGGGGGGGGGGGCGTCACTGGGGGCCCCCCGACTTTGCTGGGTGCGTTTTTAGGGGTTTTATGGTACCAAAATGTCGCTAATGAGCCAGGGGTGGGGGGTTCGGCCGTATTGCCGGAATATGAACATGGGGGAAGACACACACAACATGGGGCGGGGGGGACGGGACAGAATCCCCCCCGAGGTGACCCAAAGTCCCCCAGAAGGGACCCAGGCATCCGGGCTGGAGAGCGTGGCCGGTTCAGCACCGCGGACAGCGGTGGGGGGGCTCGGGGGGGTCCTGGGGGGAAGGGGACGGGGACCCTGGGGCACGTGGGGGCCATGGGGCAAAGGTGGGGACAGGGCAGGGTAAGGGGGGGCAGGAGGAAGCCCACCCCCGGGGTGGGGCCGGCCCCCCCCCCCCCCCCGACGCCTGAGTCCCCCCCGTCAGGGCGGGGCTGGGCGGGGCCGCTGGGCGGGGCGCTCCCGGGGGTCCCGCGCGGCGGAGGATGGCGGCGGGCGTCTGAGGAGGGGGTGTTTGGGCACCGGGGGCGCGGGGGGGGGCCGGGACCCCGCGCACCGGCGGCGCCATGGACGACTCGGGTGTGATCCGCCGGCGGCGGCTGCAGGTACCGGCGGTGAGGGGGTGGGGGTGGGGGTTCGGTAGCGGAGGGGGGTCGGTAGCGGAGGGGGTCGGTGCTGGGGGCGGATTCAGTACCGGAGGGGTTGAGGCCCGGCCCGGGGGGACCTGTATCGGCAGGGCGGGTACGGGGGCGTGGGGGATACGGGCCCGGTGATGGGAAGGTCGGTCCGGGCGGGGTCGGCACCGGGGAGGTGATGTGGGCCCGGTACCGGGGCGGGGCGGAACTGGGGGGGCTGCAGGGCTGTGGTGGAGAGGGGGTCTGGGCAACCAGATCTGGGGGGGTCTCAGAGGTGGGGGGCACCCGGGGGGATGGTGGAGCCCATGCCTTGCCCCCCCCCAGCATTGGGGCAGGGCCCGAGGACCTCCCCAAGCGCTGCTGCGGGGGGCAGGGGGCCCGTCCAGAGGGATGGGGGGGGGGGGCCAGGTGAGCCCGGGGGGGTCAGGGGATTCCGGGGGGGTCCGGGCCGCCCCCCACCCTCTGCCCCGTTTTGCAGAAGGATCTGCCGCTGCCGCGGAAAAGCAGCAGGTGAGACCCCCCCCCGCGCCCCCCCCATTGTCCCCATCGCCCCCCCATTGCGCCCCCATTGCACCCACCGCCCCGGCCCCGCCCCAACCCCGCCCCAGCCCCGCCCCGCTGCAGCCGCCGCCGCCGCGTCCCCCCCCCCCGCCCTGCCGAGGCGCCGCCGCCGCGGAGCCCACGGCCCCCCCCGGGCTCTCGGACCCCCCGATGCCGATCCTGGTGGGCAGCAGCATGTTCCGCCGCACCAAGAGGTAACCGGGGCCTCGGCCTTCCTCTCCTCATCCTCATCCACCACCCCTTCTCCATCCTTATTCCCATCCTTCATCCTCAGCCTTCATCCTTCTCCATCCCCATCGCCATCCTCATCCCTTCTCCATCCTCATCTCCATCCTCGTCCTCATCCTTCATTCTCGTCCTCTTTCATCCTCATCCTCCGTCTCTTCTCCTCCATCCTCCCTCCTTCATCCCTGTCCTCTGGCCCTCATCCCTCCTTCCTCATCCTCCGTCTTCATCCTCCATCCCTGGCCCCCCCCCGGCCCCATGATCCCCTCCATGGCCACTGCAACCCCCCAGACCCTTCCCCCGAGCCCCCATTCCTGCACCCCTTTGGGGGGGAGGGGAAGCTGTGGGTGCCCTCCCCCAGGCACCTTTGGGTGTCATTAGCGTGTTTGGGTGCAGGGTGGGGGGCATGTGTGAGGGGGATCCTGGCGCCCCCCCACGCCCCCCTACCCCCCCCCCCAGCTGCCGTACGAGCAACCGGAAGAGCCTGATCCTGACCAGCACCTCCCCCACCCTCCCACGGCCCCACTCGCCGCTGCCTGGCCACATCGGTGAGACCCCCCGGGCCCCCCGTGTCCCCCCCCGTGTTCCCAACTCCCTCCCAAGGCCCTAAGACCCTCCTAAGTCCCCCACAGAAAGCCCCAAAGGGGCCAATAGGGAGCTCCAGGTAACCAATGCCCCCCAAAGGACCCATAAGAATCCCCCCAAACCACTGGGACCCCCCCAAGGCACCCATTGTCCCCCTCAGGCCCCACGAACACCCTAGGCAAACTTGGGGAGCCCCCCAGGAACCCATAGGGACCCCCCCAAGGGACCCATTGTCCCCCCAATACCAATAATGCCCCCATCCCCAGCCTCCCTGGCACTTATAGGGACCCCAAAGCACCTGAGCCCCCCCAGTCCCTGGTGTTCCTCCTGCCCCCCTCCTTTTCCCTGGGGTGAGTTGCATCCATTTGGTCCTGCTCCCTCTGGTGTGGGTGGGGCCCGGCAGGGCGGGGGTGTCAGGGTGGGGCAGTGGTGACATCATCCCTGTGTCCCCCTCCATATGCCTCCTGCCCGCCCCCGCTGCAGGCAGCAGCCCCCTGGACAGCCCCCCGCAACTTCTCGCCCAGCAACCCGGCCCACTTCTCCTTTGCCTCCTCCCGCCGGTAAGGGCACCCAGGCACCTGGGTGGTGATGGGGGGAGGTACCCAGGCACCTGGGTCCTGTCCCAGCTCAGGGGTGGGGTGGGGGTCTCCTGGACGCCTGGGTCTCCTGACAGCCCCCCACCTACTCCCAGTGCCGATGGGCGCCGCTGGTCGCTGGCCTCGCTGCCCTCCTCCGGCTATGGCACCAACACCCCCAGCTCCACCGTCTCGGTGAGTCGGGGGCCCCGGAGCCCCCTGTGTCCAGGGAACCTGCTGGGGCACTCTCCCCATGGTGGGGGGTGGTTGATGGGGGGAGTTACTGAGGGTCTGGAGGGCATGGCCAGTGGTCTGGGAGTGGGTCCCTGCACAGGTCTGCCTGTGGGGTTAGGTGTGGGTCCCACCCATGGGGGGGTCCGGGGAGGGGTTGGTGGTGGCCGGGGGTCGGTGGGGGGGTGCATGGTGTGCAGTCAGGAGACCATGGTGGGTCCATGGGTCTCCATGAGTGGCCATAGGTCCTCGTGGAGTGCCATGGCGGGCATCCATAGGGGGTCTGTGAGGACCCATGAGGGGTCTGTGGGCTGCAGTGGGGGTCTGCGGGGTCGGAGGGGTGACGCGGGCGCGCAGTCCTCGTGCTCGTCGCAGGAGCGCCTGCACCAGCTGCCAGCGCAGCCGACGCCAGAGGAGCTGCGCTTCCTTTCCCGCCACTTCGGCAGCTCCGAGAGCCTGGCCGAGGAGGATGGGGGTGCTCGGGGGGGGGCCGGCCCCACGCCCCCGCTCCCGTAGCCTCAGGTGGGGCTGGGGCACTGGGGACCCCAAGTGGCTGGGGCAGCACCAGGGATTTGGGGACCCCATGAGGGATCAGGGCAGCAAGAGGCTGGGGGTCACCATGGGGTTCGGGGGGCACACCAGGGCTTTGGGGGGACCATGGGGAGCACCATGGGGCTTCAGGACACTTTGTGGTTGGGGACACCATAGGACTGGAGGGGGGCAGGCCTTTGGGGACACTGTGTGGGAATCGGGGCACCGTGAGGGTGGGGACGTCGTGAACCTGGGTTGACCCGGTGTAGGGGGGGACCATGGGGGCACCACAGAGCACTGTGGGGTGGGGGGCAGCAGGGTGACAGGGACACTGTGGCCATGGGACATCAGGGGGGGTGGAATGGGGCTGCTGTGGGTCCCCATGGAGACACCAGGGAGAGTTGTGGGGGATCCTGCGAGTGCCAGCGGTAGGGCTGCTGGGTGGGGGACGCTGCAGGTCCCGCGGGTGCCAGCGCTGCCCCCCCCAGCCCAGGGCGCTCGCCCTCGTCCCATGACAACGAGATCGTGATGATGAACCACGTCTACAAGGAACGGTTCCCAAAGGTGGGGCTGGGGGAATGTGGGGGACTGGGGGAGGACATAGGGGCTTGGGGAGGGGGTCAGGGAGGGGACTATGGGGTTTGAGGGGTTATGGAACAGCTCTGGGGGGTCTCGGGCAGTGGGCACTGAGGGGAGACATAGAGTCTTGGGTGGGTCCTGGGAAGGTTATGGGGATCTTGGGGGATTATGAAGTACCTATAGGGGATCAGGGGGGCTCTGAGGTTCCTGGAGAGGAGGTTTGACAGCTCAGGGGTTCTGGGGTGGCTATGGAGCACTGGAGGAGGTTGTGGGGTCTTGGGGGGCCCCAGGGGGCCTGTGGAGATGTCAGGATCCATGGGGAGCCTGTCCGCCTGGGTCCTGCAGGCGACGGCGCAGATGGAAGAGCGGCTGGAGGAGTTTGTGCGGGGCTGCGGCCCTGGCGGGACGCCACTGGCCGACGGTGCCCTCAGCTTCATCCAGCACCAGCTGGTCGAGCTGGCACGTGATTGCCTGGCCAAGGCGCGGCACGGCCTCATCACCGCTGGCTACTTCTACGAGCTGCAGGAGAACATGGAGCGGCTGCTGCAGGACGTGAGCCATGGCGCCCAACGGGACCCAATGAGACCCAGTGGCACCCCATGGGGCCCCAAGGGACCTAAAAGGGATCAACAGGACCCCACAGTGCCCAACAGGACCCAACAGAGCCCAACACAGACACATTGGCACCCATTGGGGCCCAAAGAGGCTCAGTGACACCCAACAGTGCCCAGCAGAGCCCCAAGAGACCCAACAGGGCTAGTGCACCCAACGGGGCCCAACAGCATCCAACAGGGACCCAACAGCCCCCCCATCGGTCCCAATGGGGCCCAATGGCACCTTGAGCACCTAATGGGGATCAACTAGGGCCATACAGGGCCCAATGGGAACCCTCACCACCCAAGGGCACCCAATGGGACCCAACAGGATGCCCCAACAGGTCCCCAGGGACCCAATGGGAACCCACTGGACACAACGAAACCTGAGGAGGTGTCCCAGGGCCCATGAGACCCCTTGGGACTGCTCCCTCAGGACCCCATGTGATCCCCCAGCATCCCGCAACCATCAGGTCCCCCGGGGCCCCCTGACCCCCCCACGTACCCCCAGGCCTACGAGCGCTCAGAGTCGGAGGAGGTGGCCTTCATCACCCAGCTGGTGAAGAAGCTCCTCATCATCATCTCCCGCCCTGCCCGGCTGCTCGAGTGCCTGGTGAGTCCCCCAGGACCCCCCATCCCCCGGGGACCCAGGCGCCTGGGACCTGCGACAGCCCCCCCCCAGTATCCCCCCCCCCCATCTATTTTGCACCATCCCAACTGTCCAATCAGTTGAAGACCTTCCGGTCACCCTGACAACACCCTGGCCAATCCCTGCGCGCAGCCAATGGGGAGGCAGGGCTGTTGTTGCCATGGTGGCAGCCGTGTTGCCGGGGCAGCGCCATGGCGACGGTGGGTCCTGGGGACCACTGAGACAAAGGTGGGAGGGGCCGGGGGCATAGGAGGGCACACGCGTGTGCACCGGCCTGTGACTGTCGGTGCACGCAGGCACACGTGTGCTCTGGCACACGTGTGTGCATTGGTGCAGGCACAGTGACACACGTGCACACATGCGTTTGGGCTCAAACACACACGTTCTGGTGCACACACATGCATCCCCGTGTGCACACACATGCTCAAATGCTTGCACACGCTCTCACACATGTACGGACCCATGTGGACCAGCACACGTATGTGCAGCAGCATACTCCCCTACTGTCTGCTGCTGCATTGCACTGTGCTGGTGTATGTCCCCACGTGCACACACGTGATGATGCGTGTCCCCCCGTGCACATGCGTGCTGGGGTGTGTCGGCACAGGAGTTCGACCCGGCTGAGTTCTACCAGCTGCTGGCGGCGGCAGAGGGCCAGGCCCGCGAGGGGCTGCTGAAGGCCGACATCCCCCGCTACATCATTGGGCAACTGGGGCTGGCACGGGACCCCTTCCCTGGTACACACGTGTGCGAGTGGCCGCAGGGCGGGCACAGGGATTTGCACATACCTGTGGGGGCGTGCATGCACGTGTGGGCGCATGCAAGGGGTATGCACGTGTGTGTGGGAGCGTGCACACATGGGGCCTTGCACGGGAGGGTGTGTGCGTGGGGCGTGCATGGGATCTGCACGCGTGTAGGCACAGGCAGGGCTGCACATGTGTGTGGGAGCGTGCATGAGGAGGGTGTCTGCATGGATCGTCTGGAGCTTGCACGCTGTGGGTGTGCAGCAGTGTGGAGGCGTGCACAGGGGTGCGTGCTTCAGGGGTGCGTGCACGGGGTGTTGTACACTGGGGGGGTGCGTATGCGTGACACCTCGTGTCCCTGCAGATGTGGTGCATCTGGAGGAGCCCGACAGTGGCGGGAGCAACACGCCGGAGCCAGAGGAGGCGGCTGAGGTGGGTGCCACGGCAGGGTCCTTGTGTGTCCCTCCCTGTGTCCCCCCATGTCCCCATGTCACCCTGTGTCCCCCCAGGGCCGTAGCGCTGTCCCCAGGCCCAAGAAGCCACCAGGCGAAGGCGACTTTGAGACCATCAAACTCATCAGCAACGGCGCCTATGGGTGAGCGGCCCCAGATGGGTCCCGGGGGGGGGCGGGGGTCCGGGATGCCGGGGTCCCTGGCGCAGCATGACGTGCGGCTGTGCCGGCAGGGCGGTGTACCTGGTGCGGCACACGGCCACACGCCAGCGCTTCGCCATGAAGAAGATCAACAAGCAGAACCTGCTGCTGCGCAACCAGGTGGAGCAGGCGTTCGTGGAACGTGACATCCTCACCTTCGCCGAAAACCCCTTCGTCGTCAGCATGTTCTGCTCCTTCCAGACCCGCCGCCACCTCTGCATGGTCATGGAGTACGTCGAAGGTGGGTGAAGGGTCAACAGGCGTCGAGATACGGGGCTGGGCGTCGTGACACGGGGCTGGGCATTGCAATACCGGGCTCAGTGTTGCGATATGGGTCTGGGCATCGTCATGCAGGTCTGGGTGCCACGATACAGAGCTGGGCATCATGACAGAGAGCTGGGTGTTGCGATATGGGGCTGGGCATCATGATACGGAGGTGGGTGGTATGATAAGGGACTGGGCATTGCAATATAGGGTTGTACGTCAAGATACGGTACCAGGCATTATAATATGGAGCCAGACATTGTGATATGGGGCCGGGGCAGTGCAACATGGTGTGGTTTGTGTCCCGATAGGCTGGTTTATGTCATGATGGGACATTTTTTACATCCCAACCTGGTGCGTTTCATCTGAGCGGGTGCTTTGTGTCCCACTGGGACATGCTGGGTGGTGGCGGGTGACGCTGTGACGCACACTGCCGTGTCCTCCCATTGCCCCCCATGCCCCCCGCCACGTCCCCCTGTCCCAGGCGGGGACTGCGCGACGCTGCTGAAGCACATCGGGGCGCTGCCGCTGGAGCTGGCCCGGCTCTACTTTGCCGAGACCGTCCTGGCCCTCGAGTACCTGCACAACTATGGGATTGTCCACCGTGACCTCAAGCCTGACAAGTACGCCTGGATGCCAGGGTGCCCTGGGGCAGTGGGGGAGGGGGCTGGGCCAGGGGAGGGCCGGGGGGTGCCGGACACCTGTGTCCCCGCCGGACGCCTGGGTCCCCACCGGACGCCTGGGTGCCTGCAGCCTGCTGATCACCTCGCTGGGCCACGTGAAGCTGACGGACTTTGGGCTCTCCAAGATGGGGCTGATGAGCCTCACCACCAACCTCTACGAGGGCCACATGGAGAAGGACGCCCGCGAGTTCCGCGACAAGCAGGTGGGCGGGGCTGGGCAGGGCCGTTGGGGTGGGGCGGTTGGGGTGTGGTGGGGTGTGGCTGGCACTGACCCTGCCTGCAGGTGTGCGGCACCCCCGAGTACATCGCACCTGAGGTGATCCTGCGGCAGGGCTACGGGAAGCCGGTGGACTGGTGGGCAATGGGCATCGTCCTCTATGAGTTCCTGGTGGGCTGCGTCCCCTTCTTCGGGGACACCCCCGAGGAGCTCTTCGGGCAGGTCATCTCAGGTATGGGGACAGGGACACGGAGGGGACACGGCGGGACATGGGGCAGGTCATCTCGGGGGCGGGGGGGACGTGTGGATGGGGCAGGTCATCTCTAGTACACGGACTGGGACATGGGAGGGACACGGGGGGGCATGGGGACACAGAGCAGGTAATCTTGGGTATGGGGACACAGGGGGATGAATAGGTCATCTTGGGGACATGGGGACAGGGATGGTCGTCCCTGGTACAGGGATGGGCATGGGGACACGGGGATGGGATGGGGCTGGCAGCCGTGACCCCACGCTAACGTGGGCCCCCCATGTCAGACGAGATCCTGTGGCCGGAGGGGGATGAGGCACTGCCCCCTGACGCCCAGCACCTCATCTCCTGCCTCCTGCAGCCCGATCCCCTGCGGCGCCTCGGGGCCGGTAAGACCCCCATTCCCCCACCCCTCCCCGGGCTGCGGCCCCCACTGACCCCAGCCTCATCCCCGCAGGGGGTGCACAGGAGGTGAAGGCTCACGGCTTCTTCGCAGCACTGGACTGGACGGGGCTGCTGCGGCAGAAAGCTGAGTTTGTGCCGCACCTGGAGTCCGAGGAGGACACCAGCTACTTTGACAGTGAGGGACCCACAGGACCCCCACCAGCAACCCTGGGAACACCTCGGGACCCCTCTGGGACCCCGACCCAGGGACCCCCTGGGACCACCCCATGACACCTCCCAGGGGACACCCCCTTGGCACCCCATGCACCGCCCCTCCCCAGCCAGGGACAACCCCCCATGGGACCTTCCAGCCCTGCCACACGCTCACGGGACCCCCTCAGGAATCCCACCATGTGCCCTCCCCAGGACACCTCCGTGTGTCCCCTCTATGGGTCCCTCACCCCTGGGCCCCCTGGGGTGACCTGATGGGACTCCCACCCTGTGGCCACTCTCACCCCTGCCCCCCGCAGCGCGCTCGGACCGGTACCCCCACGTCACCTCCTACGAGGACGAGGACACAACAGAGGACGAACCCGTGGAGATCCGGCAGTTCTCGTCCTGCTCCCCCCGCTTCAGTAAGGTGAGGGGACAGGGGGGTACTGAGGGGTGGGGACACAGGAATGGTGGGGGACAGAGGGATGCGGGCACGTGGGGATGCACAGGACCTCGCACAGCCCCGTGCAGTGCAGGGTCCTCGTGCCCAGCCCCATGCAAACCCTCGTGCGCCCTTTGTGCAGTCACACGTGTGCAAACCCTCATGCACACACCGCCCCCCCACCCCACCCCGCAATGACACGTGTGCAAAGCCTCGTGCGCCGCTCGTGCGATGCCCAGGGCGAGCAGGTGCGAGGCAGTGCCGGTGCGCAGGTGTACAGCAGCCTGGAGCAGCTCTCGCAGCAGCAAGAGCCGAAGGCGGCCAAGGGACGTCCGCGGGACGAGGGGAGACGTGACGGCTTCGCCCGCGACCGCAGCTGGCGCACGGCCTCGCCTGAGCTGTGAGCGCCTGCACCGGGGTCCCCGGGGAACGGCAGGGTCCCTGGGGGGGGAGCACCAGGGGCTCTGGGTGGGGGGGGGTCAGCACACCTGGGTCCCCAGGGTGGGGGCAATGCCTGGGTGCCCTGGGTCCTGCCCAGATGCCTGGTTTTCCCAAAGGATGTCTGAGGGGGTTGTAGTGGTCAGACCCCCCCCCAAAACACCTCGGTCCCTACAGGAAGCGTGCATCGGCAGCTGAGGGGGCCCCCCCTGAGGGCGAGGGCAGCCCCCCTCCAGGCGCCCGTCGCCGCTTCTCAGCTCTGCTGGAGCCGGGACGCCCCGGGGCCCCCACCGAGGAGAGGGCCCCCCCCCGCAATGGGGCACCCCCCCGCGATGGACCCACAGATGGACCCAGCGAGGAGCCAGGTCGGTCCCAGATGCTGGGGTCAAAGGTGGGGGATAGAGGGTCCCGGATGCCTGGGTCCCCAGTGGGGAGGTCCCAGACACCTGGGTCCTCACCAGCCGGTACCCCCAGGGGAGCGAGTGCCGCGAGCCGGGGACCTGCCCCCACCCCGAGCCGAGCTGGGGCTGCGGCGGCCGCGGCACCCAGGGGTGGTCCCCGAGGCAGGGGGTGACAAACGCAGCCCCCGCGGCCCTGGGAAGGTCACCAAGTCAGCATCAGCCACTGCCCTCTCCGTCATCATCCCCAGCGGTGGGTGTCACCCCCGGGACGTCAGCATCCCCTCCGGACAACCCCCACCCCCCGCCCCTCCTTGGTGGGCAGCCTAGAGACCTGGGTCCCCATGGGTGGTGTGGGTCCCCCGCATACCCGGGTCCCCAAGTGTGACGGCAGGGGGGTTGGTGGGGGTCCCTGGACACCTGAGTCCCAAGGGTGGAGGGTCCCTGGTCACCTGGGGGTTGGGGGGGTGGGTGGGGGTGCCCATGGATGCCTGGGTCCCCATGGGGGATGGGGGCCTCCCCTGGACACCCGGGCCTCTGTGGGTGGTGGAACCCCTGGTCCCATGGGTGGGGGACAGCGGGTGCCCCGGATGCCGGGGTCCATGGGTGCGGTGCCAGCCAGGGGGCGCAGGGGAGGCGCCTGGCTCCTCGCCCCTGGGCAGCCCCATGTCCCCGCGGTCACTGTCCTCGGACCCATCCTCGCGGGACTCATCCCCGGGGAGGGAGCTGGCCCCGGCCGTGGCCGCCCCCCGCTCCCCCATCGCCATCCCCCGCCCCGGCAAGAAGTTCGGCTTCACCCTGCGCGCCATCCGCGTCTATCTGGGGGACAGCGACGTCTACAGTGTCCACCATGTCGTCTGGGTCAGTGGGACGGGGGGGTCGCTGGGGAGAAAGGGGGGGACATGGAGGGACGTGGGGGGGACGGGACATGAGCAGCGCCCACCACATCGTGTGGGTCAGCAACGGACGGGGCGACACAAGGATGGGGACATCAGGGGACATGGGGGGGCCTTTGGGGACATAGAGGGGACAGGGGAGTTGTGGGGGGATGAGGATGTGCACAGAGCCCCCCCATGTTGTCAGGGTGGGTAGGGATCGGGGGCACTGGGGGGGGACATTGGAAGGATGGAGGGTATCTGCAGCATCCACTGCGTTGTTCGGGCCAGGGGACGCGGCGAGGGAGGGGCTGGGGCATTGTGGCCCCCGTGCATTGTGAGTAACGGTGCCCTGTGCGTGCAGCACGTGGAGGAGGGGGGCCCGGCACAGGAGGCGGGGCTCTGCGCCGGTGACCTCATCACCCACGTCAACGGGGAGCCTGTCCACGGGTTGGTGCACACTGAGGTCGTCGAGCTCATCCTCAAGGTCAGGGGTCATGAGATGTCATGGGGTCACAGGGTCATGGGGGTCATGGGGATGTGGGGAGGGGTCACGTGGTCAAAAGGTCACTGGGTTGAGAGGTTGTGGTGGGGTCATGGTAGGGTCATGGGGTTGCCAGAAGGTCACAATGGGGTCACGGCCAGGTTGTGGGTCCTGGTGGGGTCACAGTGGGGAGGCAGAGCGGGCTGGGCGTCTGGGTGTAGCGGAGCATGGTGGGGTGCGGCAGGGCGTGGCAGTGACCCCGCTGTGCATCAGAGCGGGACGAAGGTGCTGGTGACAACGACGCCGCTGGAGAACACGTCCATCCGCCTGGGCCCCGCGCGGCGCCGCAGCGCACGGGCCAAGATGGCGCGGAGGAACCGCCGGGGCGGTGCCGGGGGCGGCCACGAGAGGTGGGGCTGGGGGGAAGTGGGGGGAAGTGGGGGGTAGAGGGTGGGGCCCAGGGTGGGGCCCGGGGGCGGGCAGAGGGCACGTCTGGGGGCGGGGCCCGGGCAGGGTGGGGTTTGTGGGTGGAGCGGGCCGGGGCCCTTGGCAGGGCCCGTGGATGGAGCAGGGGGCGGGGGCGGGGGCGGGGCCCGGCCGCCGAAGTGACGGTCCTCCCCGCCGGCAGGCGGCGCAGTGCGCTCTTCCGGCACCTGGCCCGCCAGGCCTCGCTGCTGCACACGAGCCGCTCGCTGACGTCACTAAGCCGCTCGCTCTCCTCCTCCGACAGCCTGCCCGCCTCCCCCACCCACGCGCGCGCGCGGGACCCCGCCCTCCCGCCGCGCGCCGCCGAGACGGGTACGCGCCACCACGGCAACGGGCGGGGCCATGACAACGGGGCGGGGGCGGGACCGTGGCAACGGGGCGGGGGCGGAGCCATGGCAACGGGGCGGGGCGGGCCTATGGCAATGGATAGGGGTGGGCGGGGGGATGGGACCGTGGCAACGGGGGCGGGGGCGGGACCAACGGGGGACAACGGGGGTGGGGGAGAGGGCGGAGCCAATGCAGCGGTGCGGGGGGCGGAGCCATGGGGCGGGGCGGGGCTACGGGAGCCACGAGGGTCCGAGGAGGGTGAGACGGGGCTACGGCGGCCGGGAGGGGCCGGGCGGCGGCGGCCGCTCCGCAGCCCCGGGGTGCCCCGAGCCCGGCCGCGGCGGGAGGCTCCGCTCGGTCGGCCCCGGTCCCGCGGCCGGCTCTGACCCGCGGCCGGCGCACGCAGGGGCCTCCCCGCCCAGCAGCTCCCCGGGCTCCAGCGCGCCGCCCTCGCCGGCGCCGGCCGGGCCCCACCTGCGGCCCAGCTCGCTGCAGGGCCTGTCCCCGAAGCTGCAGCGGCAGTACCGGGCGGCGCGCTGCAAGTCGGCCGGCAGCATCCCGCTCTCGCCGCTGGCCCACACGCCCTCACCGCCCGCCGCCTCGCCGCCCGCCTTCCCCGCCAAGCTGCACCCCAAGGCCGCCGAGTCGCCCCGCCTTGCCCGCCGGGGTCCCCCCGAGAAGGCGGCGGCGGCGGCGGGGGCGGCCCGCAAGCACGGCCTGGAGGCCACCCGCAAGGACTTCCCAGCCGAGCCGCCGCTGCAGAGCCTGGCCGAGTGGGACGGCGAGAGCCCGGCCGAGGGGCCGCCCCCCGCGCCCCCCGCCCGCCGCCTGGGCCGCCAGGAGCTGCCGCTGCTACTGGGGGGCCCCCCCGCCGCCGATCCCGCCCCCCCGGGGCCGGAGGAGCCCGAGCGGGTGCCGCGGGGCCCCGCCAAGGCGCTGAGCCCGGTGCAGGAGCACGAGCAGGCCCGGCGGGGGGGCGCCCCGGGGGGGCCGCCGGTGCCCATCGTGGTGGTGGGGCCCAGCGCAGTCCCCGGGGACGGGGACAGGGCGCTGGGGCCCCCCCAGAGCACCGGCCCCCCCCCCCAGCCGCTGAGCTCCCCTCCCCCCCCACCCCCGCGGCTGTAAATCGGGGGGGACCCCCAGGCATGCGGGGCCCCCGCCCGCCCTGCCCGGGGCAGTGGCTTGCAGCCCCCCCGGCACCTCCCTGCATATGCGAAGGGTTAATGCTGTGACACCCCCCACCCCCGGTGTGATGTCATCGGCTCGGCAGCCCCCCCGTCCCGGGGTGTCGCTTCCCCCCCCCCCCCGTCTTCTCTTTCCTCCTGGTTCTTGCCTTGCTGATGTTACGGCGGTGATGTCACAGGTGGGGTGGGAGGGGCAAGGGCACAGCTGTGATGTCACTCGGGGATGGGGAACGGTGGCATCACAGTGGTGATGGCCATCAGGGAGTGATGTGATGTCACGACTGGTGTCGGTGGAGCGGTGATGTCCCGGTTGTGATGCCAGCGTTGGTGCGGAATTGGCAATGTTGCCGTTACGATGTCACTGATGGCGTAGGAGGGGTGATGTAACGGTGCTGCTGTCACAACTCTGATGTAACCGAAGGTGTGGGAATGGTGATGTCACAGCTACGGTGTCACTGGCAGAGTGGGGATAGTGATGTCACAGCTGTGGTGATGGCGAAGTGGGGGCAGTGACTGGTGCTGGGCGGTGATGTCACCGCCGTGAGGTCACCGAGTGTGACTGACACACCCCAAGTATGCAGTGATGTCCCACACCAGCAGCTGACATCACTGCAAGTGCTGGCCAAGCAGGTGACATCACCAACCCCCCCGTGACGTTATCCCCCCCCCGTTCTCGCTATGCAAAAGCCCCCCCCGGGCAGGGGGTGCCGGGGGGGGGCCCGGGGCCAATAAAGCCTGTACAGCACCGACCCGGCGTGTGCTTCCAGGGGGAGCGAGGGGGGGGAGATTGGACCTACGTCATCACGCCGCGGCCCTGGGGACCCCCGACCCACCCCAACTCCCCCCCAGCTCTCTCCGGGCAGTGGTTTGGGGGTCCCGCAGCCCTGGGCCACCCCCGGATCCCGGGCAGGCGCGGGTTAATGTCACGCCCCCGCCCCACCCCCCGTGACGTCACGGCCGAGGCTCCTCCGCGGCCGTTCGCCGCCGCCGCCGCCGCCGCGCTTACACGGTGCGGGGGGGCCGGGAGGGGGGTGTCGGTGGCCGTTTGGGGGGGGGGGGGGCACACACACCTTGGGGGGCAGCTGCGGGGGCCGGGAAGAGGCAGCGCGGGGTATTTAAGGGTCTTGGGGAACTCTAGGGGAGGCAGTTGGGGGTCCCTGGGGGAGGCGGTTGGGGGTCCCGGGGTGGGCAGTTGGGGGGTCAGCCAGGCTCAGCTGCCGCCCCCCCAGACCCCCATGGCGCTGCGACTCGCCGCCCCGCTGCTGCGCCTGGCCCGGAGAGGCGCCCGCTGGGGGGGCACGGCCCCCCCTCCGCAGGGTGAGTGGGGAGAGGGGCCCGAGAACCCCAGCTCCCCTCCTCCGACCCCCCCCCCCAGCTGCGGGGAGGGGCACAGCTGTGGGTCAGCTGTGGGGCTGGTGCTGACCCACGCTCTGTGTGTGCCCCCCCCGGTGTGCCGTGTCCCCGTCCCCCCCCCCCCCCCCAGCCACAGTCCCCTTCGACTGGCGGGACCCGCTGGGGCTGGAGGGGCTGCTGACCCCCGAGGAGCAGCTGCTGCGGGACACCCTCCGCAAGTACTGCCAGGAGCGGCTGCTGCCCCGCGTCCTGCATGCCAACCGCCACGAGGGTACGACCCAGCAGCCCCCGGCACCCCCCCCCACCCCAGCTCCTCAACTCCATCCCCAAACCCCAGAATCCTCCCCCAAATCCTCCCCCATGTCCTCAAACATCCCCCAAACCCCTCACCCCCGTTACTCCCTTGGTATCTGCACACGCCCCCAGCACCGCAAATACCCCCCAGGGCACCCCCATGGCCCTCCAAATACCTCCCAGCTCCCCAAATACCTCCCCGGTACCCCCTAATCCTGCCCAGTACCCCGCAACACACCCCCGTGCCCCCTCCCTGCAGGACCCTGGGTGGCCACGGTTGGGGGTAGGGGTGGTGGGAGCCCCCCGTTGGGGGCATCCCCACCGCCCCCACCCCAGCTTGGCCGCCCTCACACCTCACCATGCCCCTCCCCACAGTCTTTGACCGGGAGATTGTGTCTGAGATGGGGGCACTGGGGGTGCTTGGCCCCACCATCAAAGGTGAGTGGGGGGCAGTGGAGGGACTGGGATGCCCCAGAGCGTGGGGGAGACTCTGGGGGTGCTGTGGGGTCCCTGGGGGGAAGATGGGATCCCCCTAGAGACAGCAAGGGAGCTGGCAGACTGCAAGGGCTGAAGTGGGGTGGGGCAGGTCTCCCCCCTGGGGTTACCAGGGTGTTATTGGGGAAGTCCAGGGCGCTATGGGGGAGTGCTGGGACCCCTGGGGAGGGGCTGCGATGGCCCCAGGGGCAACGAGAGGGTTTGGAGGGTCTGGGGGGGGGGCAGTGGTCCTCCTTGGGGGTACAGGGGTGGTTATTGGGAGGGCACAGGGCTGCAGTTCCTGGGGTCGAGGGTCTGGGGGTCTCTGTGACGCAGTACTCAGGGTACAGCCAGGGGTCCCAGGGGTCTCTGTGGGGTGATGCTGTCCCCAGGGTATGGCTGTGCGGGCACCACCTCGGTGGGCTACGGGCTGGTGACGCGGGAGCTGGAGCGGGTGGACAGCAGCTACCGCTCGGTGCTGAGCGTCCAGTCTTCCCTCGTCATGTACCCCATCCTGGCCTATGGGACCCCCGCCCAGCGGGACCGCTTCCTACCCCCCCTGGGTGAGACCGGCACCGGGGGGGTCTGTGGGGCAGGACAGATGGGGTCTGTGGGGCATGAGGAGGGGTCTGTGGGGCATGAGGAGGGGTCTGCGTGGCAAGTGGGGGAACTGTGGGCAGGAGGGGGGGTGCTGTGGTGTGGGAGGAGGGGTCTGTAGGGCAAGTGGGAGGGCCATGGGGCAGGAGGGGGGGTGTATGTGGGGCAGGTGGGGGGTGTGGGGCAGGAAGGGGGCCATGGGGTTCCTGGGGTCTCCCTGATGCCACCCCACCATGGGGGAAGCTGCTGATAAAGCAGGAGTGACCTGGGCAGGGGGTGGTATGGGGCAGAGGTGGGGGGCTGTGGGAGGCCGTGGTGGTCCAGGGGACCCCCTGACACCACCCTCAGCACGGGGGGAGCTGTTGGGGTGCTTTGGGCTGACGGAGCCCAACCACGGGAGCGACCCGGGGCGTATGGAGACACGGGCCCGCTACAACCCCAGCACCAAGACCTACACGTTGCGGGGCTCCAAGACTTGGTGAGCCCTGAATCGGAGGGGGGGATGGGACCCTCCCAGGCCCCCACCCTGACCCCCCCACCCTGGCCAGGATCACCAATGCGCCGGTGGCTGACCTGTGCCTGGTGTGGGCGGTGTGCGAGGAAGACGGGCGGGTGCGGGGGTTCCTGCTGGAGCGGGGGACACCTGGCCTCAGCACCCCCAAAATTGAGGGCAAGTTCTCGCTCCGCGCCTCTGCCACCGGCATGATCCTGATGGACAACGTGGAGGTGCCAGAGGAGAACCTGTTGCCCTACGCCGTTGGCCTGGCGGTAAGGGGTGGGGTGGCGCACGGGGGTACGCACGGGGGGCCCTGCCGCAGGACAGGGGGGCCATGGCGACACCCGCTCGCTCCAGGGTCCCTTCGGCTGCCTGACTCACGCCCGCTACGGCATCGCTTGGGGTGCACTGGGTGCCGCCGAGGCCTGCTTGGAGACAGTGCGGCAGTACGTCCTCGACAGGTAGCGCCGGGGCCGGGGGATGCCCCAAAATGAGGGGTCCCCTCTGTCTCCCTGGCCCCACCGTCCCCTCTCCGCTGCAGGAGCCAGTTTGGGGGGCCGCTGGCGCGCAACCAGCTGGTGCAGAAGAAGCTGGCAGACATGGTGACTGAGATAGCCCTGGGGCTGCAGGCCTGCCTGCGCCTCGGCCGCCTCAAGGACGAGGGCAGGTGCGTGCCGCCGGGGCTGGGGGGCATTCGGCGGTGGTGGCAGGGGGGTGCCAGCATCCTGGTCCCCACAGGGCAGCCCCTGAGATGGTGTCAATGCTGAAACGCAACTCGTGCGGGAAGGCGCTGGCCATTGCCCGGGAGGCACGGGACATGCTGGGGGGGAACGGGATCTGCGACGAGTACCACATCATCCGGCACATGATGAACCTGGAGGCTGTCAACACCTATGAAGGTACCGCCACGCTGGGTGGGGGACACAGGGTCCCGCCAGCACCAGCGCTGCCGGGCACCCCTGAGGCCTGGCTGCTCTCTCGCCTGCAGGCACCCACGACATCCATGCGCTGATCCTGGGCCGAGCTATCACCGGCATCCAGGCCTTCGCCCCCAGCAAGCCGCCAGCACCGCGGGGCTAGCGGTGGGAGCCAGCGCCTGGCACCGCGCTGGCGGCACACGGCTGTGACGCTGCGGCATGACTGGCCTTGCGCCGCCGCCGGCAGGGCTGGGACATCACCCGTGGGCGGGGTGGGGGGGCGCGTTGCCGTGTCACCGATGGGACCGGCTTTCACCAACTGGACCCGGCGTCACCGATGGGACTTGGTGATGCCGACAGGACAAGGTATCGCCAAGCGGACCCGCTGTCACTGACAGGTCTTGGTGTCACCGCTGGGACCCGGCAGCCTGGTTGTGCCAGGCTTTGCCATGGTGCTTCTTGGCTGGTGAACTGCCCTTGTGCCTTTGCCGTCCTTGCGGCCACTCACCAATAAAAGGTGGAAAAGCCACCATGCACCAGCCTCTGTTCGTCAGCGCCAGACTCGTCAGGATTAATTAAGCTGCCTGAATCCAGCTCTGCTGCCGGGAGGGGGCCCTGCTCCAGTGTGTGCTGTGTGTGCAGCAGGGAGTGAGCAGACACTGGGTTTGACATTTAGGTTTTTTTCTTTTTTTCTCTTTTAATTTGTGCTAAACCTGAACACCAACAGCAACAGAAAAGCCCTTTTGGACCAAAATCCTCCTTTCCCACTCGCAGCTGCCCTGGCACAGCCCCACTTTGGGGCAGGTGGGCTGCCATGGGGGCTCCCATGGATTTTTTGGGGGGCAGGAGGGGGCCCTGCGGATTTGGGGCCCTGCTCAGGTCTCAGGCTGCAGGCAGAGGTCATGGTAGGCCGCCTCCACGGTGCGGCAGACCTGCTGGAGCTCAGCCTCGGCCTGCCCCACGCGCTCCATCACCTCCCCCAGCTCCTGCAGCCGCTCCTGGATCAGCTCGTTGTTGAGGTCGTAGAGGTGGAAGAGCCGCTCCTCCAGCTGCTCCGCCAGGCCTGAGACCTGCCGTGTCGGGGCAGAAAAGGGGGGGAATGGCTCTTGCAGGAGTGGGCAGCACTGCTGGCACAGCCAGCGCCTGGCCACCGTCCCCAGAGGGGGTGGCAGCTGCGGCCGCCCGGGCTGGCACACCTCCCAGCCTGGCTTGGCTGCTGTCGCCGCCAGCTGCGCCCATGGTAGCCGGAGCGCCGGCCGCAGTAGCCACCGAGCACTGGGTCACCATGAGCCGCAGCTGCTGAGGCCAGGCCGCCATCTGTGCGTGGGCCTGCGGGAGCCCCCCCTCACGCCCTGCTGGCATGGCCCCCCAGGCTGCAGGGACGCCGGCGGGAGCAAAGTCCAGCGCAGTATGCAGCTGAGCAAGGACGCCGAGGGCAGCCAGCGGCTGCACGGGGATGGGGGAGCCATTGGCGTCCCCTCTGCTCCCCAAAGTGGGGCCAGAGGCAGCTGCCACTGCCCCCAAAGGACTGGGGGAGCTCCCTCCGCCATGGCAGTGAGCGCCGGTGCATACGGCACACCAGGCTCTGCAGCTGGCGCCAGCGCCCTGCGAGAGGCTGCTCACACCGAGCTCGCTCCCCGCGGCACCACGTCTCACTGCCCCCCAGCCTGCCACTAATTCAGGCAGAATAATGCCATTAAACACATCAAGCAGAGACTGCGTGGCTGTGTGGGCCCACTCAGCAGCAAGGGGCTGGCGTGGGCTGGGGTCTCCTTGCCCACCACTCACCCCATGCCAGCAGCTCCCCCCGGTCCCCAGCCCCCACCTTCAGCAGCAGGCTCTCCCTGAAGCCGCTCATCACGGTGTGGTCCTCCTTGCGGCTGTCATTCACCCTGTCAATCAACTGCTGTGCACGCTGCTGCAGGCTCCCGACGCTGGCATCCAGCGACGCGAAGTATCGGGAGGCCTGGCCATCCAGCGCCGCTTCTGCGCCAGGCGGGGGGGCCCCAGGCAGCGCCTCCGTCCTCATCAGAATCACAGCACCCACGTGTCAGGGGCATGCACCCCACGGGGACAGGGTCGTGCTCTGCCCCAGCCAGGGAGGGGACAGCCTGCCCAGCTGGTCACGTTAATTGGGAAACATTGGGAACCCCACTAATGACCGTGGTGGCCCATGGACAAGGGATGCGCGTGTCACATAGGACAACCCTCGCTGCACCACCTGGGGGGTTGTCGCTCCCCGTATGCTCCTTTTTTCCCCTTAATTTAGGTCAAACTGTGAAGCAGTGGAGGGTGGAAAATGTGTTACCTGTCGGGGTCCTCGCTGGGGGGCTCATCCCTGCCCATCCCTGCGAAGAAGGGGCTGCTGCCCACTGCTGCCTCCTGTTCTGGCTCAGGGCCCTCACGCTCTTTCCGTGACATACCCACCCTGGGGGGCAGCCGGGGGCCGGGGCCCAGCCAGGCCCGGCTGGGGCTACTCTGGGCTGCAACAACCTCAGTCCGGGGCGGGGGTCCTGGGGCGGCTGTGGGAGCGGGGCCTGCAGCGCAGGGGCCTGGCGGGGGACCGAGGAACCGGGGCTGACCGGACCCCCGAGGCGAAGAAGCGGGACCCGCGGCCGCCCCTCAGCGCCCTGAGGAGAGCGCAGTAGGCGGGGGTCTCGGCGGCTCACGGACACCTACGCCGGCCAATCGGCGCTCGCCTGGACCGCGGGGCGACCAATGAAAGACGGCTGGAATAAAAGGCGGGAGGGGTAAAAGGCGGGAAGAGCTGGGGCGCCGACTGAGGAGCCGGAGCGCGATGGTGTCGGGGAACGGTACGCTCGGGGCGCACCGGGGGGCCCGGGGGATGGGGGGTCTATGGGCGGGGGAGGCCGGCTGAAGAGTGGGGAGGTGCCCCGCTGTGAGGCCGCTGGGCTGAAACACTCAGGGGGTCGCGGGGGGCTGTGGGCGGGGCTGCAGGGCCTGGGGGTACGGCTCTCCCCCGTGCTGTGCAAGGCCATGGGGCTCTCCAGCCCCCGTGCACAATAAACCCCCCCCAAACGCTGCCCCACGTGTGGTCCCTGCCTCCAGCACAGACACAGGCACCCAGCTGGGCAAAGGGGGTTTATTTGGGGAGAGGGTACCCCTCCCCAGGAGGTCGGGGTCTAGGCGTCCAGGCGGCAGAGGGGGCTGTCGTAGACCATCTGCAGGTTGACACGATGTCCCACCAGCTCCCGAATGTTGTTGATGCCATACTTGATCATGGTAGGGCTGGTGCAGGAGATAGGACGTTCAGCAGGGTGGCCCCCTCCCCACGCCAGGGCCCCCTCACTGCCCCCCCGCCCCCCGACTTACCGCTCCAGCGAGAGCCCCCAGGCGATGACAGATACGTTCTCAGGGAGCCCCATGGGCAGCAGCAGCTCGGGGCGGAAGACACCTGAGTTTCCCACCTCCACCCACTTCTTCAGCCCTGGAGGGGGTGTGATGGGGGTCCCCACCCCACAGGGGGGTGAGGTGGGATCCCCAACCATGGGGCACCCCAGAGACCCCCTACCTCAGAAAGTGTGAGATCAAGCCACCCTATAGTGGAACCCCAGAGCCTCAACACCCTGTAGAGGCACTCCAAAGCCCCCCTCCAGGGGAGAGAGCGAGGCTATGCTGACCTCCATGTCACAGGATGACCCCACACTGTAGAAGCACCCCAGAGCCCCCCACCCCATAGAGGAGAAAATGAGGCTAAGGTGGCTGCCATCCCATAAAAGTCACCCAGTTCCCCCCCCCCACACTCCATGGGGGCACATGCAGACCCTGGTGCTCCTGTGCAGACACCCCCTGCTCCATGGCAGGGGCCCCCCCTCACCCTCGTGATAGCTGAACACCTCCATGCTGGGCTCCGTGTAGGGGTTATAGGCTGGTTTGAAGCGCAGCTGGGTGATGCCTGGGGACAGAGGGGGGTGAGGAGGACCCTGGGGAGGCCCCAGCCCCTCCCCGTGTGCCCCCCCTGTGCCTTCCCATACCCAGTTTGGTGAAGAACTGCCGGAGGATGCCCATGAGGTGGCCAAGGGTGAGGCCGCGGTCGGCCACCACCCCCTCCACCTGGTGGAACTCGGCCAGGTGGGTGGCATCCAGGCTCTCATTGCGGAACACCCGGTCAATGGAGAAGTACTTCACTGGGGAGAACTTCTCCTGGGTGGGTGGGGGGGAGGCAAAAGAGGGGTAAGGTCAGACAGGGCCCCCCAAACCTGCCCTGGGCCCCCCCCAAGCCCATCCCACCTGGCGGGCCAGCTGGTAGAGTGCCCGGGCGCTGGCAGACGTGGTGTGGGTGCGCAGCAAGTTCCTCCGTGCCTCCTCCAGCCGCCACTCGTACTTGTACCTGGGGGGGTGGCTCAGCCAGGGGTGGGGGGCACAGCCCCGGGGGGGCATTGCCCCCCCCCCCCCAACCCACCCTGGGGTCTCGCCCTCACCCTTGCGAGCCATAGCCTCCCTGTGAGTGGACCTTCTTCACCTTGGCCGTGTAGCCAGCGGGCAGCTCAGGGGCCTCGGCAGGGTCTGGGGGGTGGGGATGTCAGTGGGGTTTGGAGGGGGTGTGTGTCAGTGGGGTTGGGGGGCCCCCCCTCTATCCCCAACCCCAGCACCAACCCTGCAGGAAGAAGGTGTCATGCTGGTCACGGGCCGGGTGCTGCTGGGGTTGGAAGAGGGCATCAAAGTTCCAGAAGGAGCTCTCCACAAAGTTGTCGGTTGGCATCTCTGTGAACCTGGGGGCCATGGTGTTGGGGTGGGGGGAGAGCCATGCTCCCCCCCAGCCCAGGGGACCCCCCCAGGACTCCCCCCTCACCCCTCACTCACCCCATCTCCAGGAAGATCTGGCGGAGCTGGGAGCGCACCTTCAGCAGGGGGTGGAGGTGGCCGCAAGCGGGTGGCAGCCCCAGCGCCGAGAAGTTGTAGGGTTTGAAGGGGCGCTGCCGCCAGGAGCCCCTGCAGGGGGTCAGGGTCAAGAGGTCATGGGCAGGGTCAGGGGGATCATGGTAGGGCCAGGCCCTCCCAGACTCACGTGGCGATCATCTCGGGTGTCAGCTCCGTCTCCTGCCGTGCCACTGCGGTGCTGAAGGCGCTGCCTTTGCGGATCCAGTAGGATTTGAGGGTGCTGAGGGGGGTGAGGGAGGATCAGAGGGGCAAGGGGGGCTCAGGGGGTGCCCTCAAACCTGCCCCCCGCCTTGCTCACACTTCCAGCAGCAGCTTCCTCCTCTTGAGCTCAGTGCGGTCGCGCTCAGGCAGGCTCTCGGCCTCTCCCTGCTGCACCCGCTGCAGGCTCTGCTGCACCGTGTCCTGCACCTCTGGCACCTGCGGGGCACGGCGGGGGGCACCAGGGGCGGGCATAATGGGGGGGCAGCCCCCCCGGGGAGCTGGGGACAGGCCCAGCCCCGACAGGGACCCTCGCCTATCCACCCCCAGCTCCAGCGGACCGCTGCCCTTCCCCCCAGGACACGCATGGCTCCAGGGCCTGCCTGTCCCCCTGCTCTGTCCCCCCCACCTCAGCTCCAGGGGACCCCCATCTGTCCCCCCCAGCACACCCCCAGCTCCAGGGGGGCCCCACACATTCCCCCTAGCTCCAGGGGACCCCTGCCCGTCCCCCCCGGGACACTCACGGCGCGGAGGACGCGGGGGCCGCCCGGTGTCCCCTTCTCCAGCCGCAGCCACTTGTTGGCCATGGCCTTGCTGAAGCCCACCGAACCGCCGGGCAGCTTCTGCGGGCACAGGGCAGCTGTGAGCGGCCCGGCGCCCCCCGGTATCACCCGATCTTTCCCCCCCGCCCAGTCCCCCCGCTCACCATGGCGTCGCTCTGGGGCAGCCCCTCCACCGGGAGGCTCCGGAAGAGCCGCACCTCAGGGCTACCATCCCGCAGCACCTCCGCGCCCTCGGGGCTCAGCTCCCACCGCTGGGCCGCCCGCGCCTCCGCCTCGATCACCTGTCGGGACCGGCACCGGGCTCGGCACTAGGACACCGGGACCCCAAGCACCGCCCCGGCCCCGTGCCCCACCGCTCCCACCTCCCCCAGCGCCTGTAGGCTCTTGACGGCGCCCACGAGCGTCTGGTGGTCGAGACCGAGAGCGGCGGCTGCCTCCAGGCTGCAGAGGCCCCCGCCGGGCCCCGCCGCCTCCTGCTCCAGCCGCTGCAGGAGCAGCTCCGCCACGCTCGGCGACATCCCAGCGCCCACCGAAAGCGCTCCCCGCGCTCCCCGGAAGCACTACCGGCGCTCACCGGAAGCGGCGGGGCGGGCGCCATCTTGAGAGTGGCGCGTCGCCATCTTGAGAGTGGCTTTGCAGGAGGGAGGCCGGCCGGAGCTATGGGAGGGCTGTGACGCCGAGAGGCTGCGGAGTGACGTCATGGGGCGCGAGGTGACTTTAACGCGCCCTGGTCCTGTGAGGGTCTTAGCTCAGCGGCAGGCTGGCCGCACCCACCATGCGTCACCCCCAGCCTGTCACTATGGCAACAAAGACCCTGGGCCCGGCCTATCGTGGCACTGACACCGACCTCAGGCACCCCACCGCTGTGACGATGGCCCCTGGGACCAGATCCGGGGGGCGCCTGCGCCCCATCAGCGCTGCCCCCCAGCCCGCACCTCCCTGCTTTTCATGTATGCTATGACATTGCTGGGCCGTGTTACATCATCACTTTATCACAGCTGTGTATAGGTCATAACACCCTAAGACAGCAGGGAGACCCCTTATCTGGCGTGTCCTCCCCGCACTCCGCGTGCTCCCCCACTGTGTCGGGGACCCAACCCCCCTCCTGGTGCCGTTATAGGGTGGCGAACGCCGCCCCCCACGTGGCCCACGGGAGGCCTGGCCCTTTAAGAGCTCCCGACCCCACGTGACCGCGGTGACGCGCCCCACGAGGGGAGATGAGAAGCGCGCGGGAGGGGGGGGGGCGTCTCCCTCCGAACGCGTGGTCGCTCCTCATTGGCAGTTGTGCTCAGCCAATGGGAAGCGGCCATCTGGGACGCCAACGTTCGGGGGCGCCGTCGCCGCCGGCCAGCGGGCGTTCAGCCAATAGGAGCGGGTCCCTCGCGGGCGCGGGCCAATGGGTTAGGGCCGTGGGCGGGCCGAGGGGCGGCGGGGGGATAAAAACTGGCGCCGTCACCGCCCACCTCCGCAGTGCCGGGCGCCGCCGGGCCGGGAGAAAGGGAAGGAGCGGCTGCGCCGCCTGGGACCGCCGCCATGAGCCGCCTTGGCCTCCCCGTCCTGCTTGGCGCCCTACTGGCGATGGCGGCGGCCGGGCCCACCCAGTTCTTCCGGGAGGAGTTCACGGATGGAGGTAAGGAGGAACGGGAGTCTTGGGGTCGGGGGGGTGTTGAGGTGAGGGCGGGGTCTGTGGGGTCCCCTGATGTGAAGGGGACCTGGGTCGGGGTCCTTGAGGTTGGTGGGAGGCTGTGGGGACATGAGGGGGACCTGGTGGGGGGGTCCCTGAGGTTGGTGGGAGGCTGTGGGGACCTGAGGGGGACCTGGTGGGGGGTCCCTGAGGTTGGTGGGAGGCTGTGGGGACCCGAAGGGGACCTGGTGGGGGGGTCCCTGAGGTGGAGGGAGGTTGTGGGGACCTGGAGGGAGTCCCAGAGGTGGAGTAAGACTGGGGTCCTGGGGGGGACCCTGAGGTGAAGTGGGGCCTTGGGGGGCGGTCCGTGAGACAAACGGAGGTTGCGGTGGGGCTGAGGGGGGAAACTCCCCAAGGTGAGGGAGATGGCTGTGGGGACTTGGGGTATTCCATGAGGTGAGGGAAGGTATGGGGGGAGCCTGGAGGCCTTCCCTGAGTAGGAGGTGAGGGGGTTGTGGTAGGGGGTGTACAGGACAGATGGGAGGGTTGAGAGGTCTCATCTAGGCTGAGGAGGAGGGTCATATGGGGGATGAAGGATTTTGGCTGAGGAGGGTCCAAGTCTTTGGAGGAATGGTGAGGGTGAGTGAGGGTTCTAGGTTAGTCTTCAGGTAGAGCTGGGGGAGATAAAGGGGGCTCAGAGATTTAGGAGAGGGGTAGGGGTCAGCAGAAAGGTGTAGGGGGCCTCAGGGCCTGCTTCAACGAGTGGTCCTGGGGAGAACTTTGTGCCCGAGCTCTGCCCTGGCCTGGGGAATGGGGGCCCTGTGAGGACACAGGGGACTGAGGGCCCCCCCCCGGCTTTGGGGGACCAGAGAGGCAGCAGATAGGGGCTGGGCAGGAGCTGGCTCACACTGGTAGTTTGTCCTTACCTGGGAGCCTGAATCCTCCTGCAGCCTGACAGTGAGAGGCACCTCAAGACCTGAGCTCCGCTGGGGCTCCAGCCACAGGGGAAGGGAGGAGCAATGTAGGGTGGTCCAGTTCTAGCTGTGGGTGCAGGTGTGCAGCTCTCCTCAGTGGGTTCCTCTGAAGTGTAACAGGCCTTGGGAGCTGTCCTGCTGCCAGCTCTGCATGGCAGGGGCAGAAGTGACTCCCCAGCTGTGGGGAAGGGGCTTGAGCTCTGGCATCCTCCCCTCCCACAGATGCCTGGACCCGCCGGTGGGTGGAATCGAAGCACAAGCCTGACTACGGCCGGTTTGTCCTCACGGCTGGGAAGTTTTACGGTGATGCTGAGAAGGACAAAGGTGAGGTGACCCCCCAAGGCTGGGCTGTGCTGGGTGGGGAACCCCAGGGCCTGGAGGCCTCCCTACCCCAACAATCCTGCATCCCGCAGGGATCCAGACGAGCCAGGATGCCCGGTTCTACGCCATATCCTCCCGCTTTGAGCCCTTTAGCAACTGGGACAAGACGCTAGTGGTGCAGTTCACAGTGAAGCATGAGCAGAACATTGACTGTGGTGGCGGCTACGTCAAGCTCTTCCCGGCCAGCCTGAACCAGGAGGACATGCATGGTGACTCGGAGTACAACATCATGTTCGGTGGGTCCCTTGGTCCCCCTCTGCCCCCTGGGGTGCTGTGTGTGGGCCCCCCCTCACCCCCTGTCCCCCCCCCCCCCCCCCAGGCCCTGACATCTGCGGCCCGGGCACCAAGAAGGTCCATGTCATCTTTAACTACAAGGGGAAGAACGTCCTGATCAACAAGGATATCCGCTGCAAGGTGGGTGGCAGGCGCAGGGGGGGCCTGCCCTGCCCCATGGAGGTGTTCCTGGCCCCACTGAGCCACCCCCTCCCCACAGGATGATGAGTTTACCCACCTCTACACGCTGGTGGTCCGGCCTGACAACACCTATGAGGTGAAGATTGACAATGGGCGGGTGGAGTCGGGAAGCCTGGAGGAGGACTGGGATTTCCTGCCGCCCAGGAAGATCAAGGACCCTGAGGCCCGGAAACCTGATGACTGGGATGAGCGGGCCAAGATTGATGACCCGGAGGACACCAAGCCTGAGGTTCAGGGGGCTTTTGGGGGCTGTGGTGGGGGTGTGAGGGGCTGTGGCAGTGGCCTGACCCTGCCTGGCCCTGCAGGACTGGGACAAGCCTGAGCACATTCCTGACCCCGATGCCAAGAAGCCAGAGGACTGGGATGAGGAGATGGATGGGGAGTGGGAGCCCCCTGTCATCCAGAACCCTGAGTACAAGGTGAGGCTGGGGGTCTGGGTAGGGGGGGTGTGGGTCTTGAGGGGCTGGTCCGTGCCCCCCCTGACCCTCCTGATCCCCCCAGGGCGAGTGGAAGCCCCGGCAGATCGACAATCCCGACTACAAGGGCAAGTGGGTGCATCCTGAGATCGACAACCCTGAGTACAGCCCTGACCCGCATCTCTATGCCTATGACAGCTTTGGTGTCATTGGCCTTGACCTCTGGCAGGTGTGTGGGGTGGCAGCCCCCTCCCCAAACCCCTCATGTCCCCTCCCCCAGCCCCCCCTGCTAAACCCCCTCTGTTCCACAGGTGAAGTCTGGCACTATCTTTGATAACTTTCTCATCACTGATGATGAGAAGCTGGCAGAGGAGATCGGGAATGAGACCTGGGGGGCCACCAAGGTAAGGGAGGGGGTGGGGCTGGACTTCAGGACCCCCCTGGTGACTGCCTGGTCCCTATTTGGGACCCCTGGTGACCCCCTCAGGCCCCCCAGTGATCCCTGCCCTGTGTCCCGCAGGAGGCGGAGAGGAAGATGAAGGAGCAGCAGGATGAGGAGCAGCGGAAGAAGCAGGAGGAGGAGGAGAAGCAGCAGAAGGAGGAGGAAGGGGACGAGGAGGGGGACGGGGAGGAGGATGAGGAGGAGGATGAGGAGGAGCCTGAAGCTGAGGCTGAGCCCGAGGGGGCGGAGGCGGCCCCGCGGGATGAGCTGTGAGGGGCGGCGCGGCCCGGCTGGCCCCGCGGCGGGACCGTAATGTCTCTGTGAGACCTGGACTCTTTTCTATGGCGCCGCCGCCCGCCCGGGGCGGGCCCGGGGAGCGGGGGGGGCCGGGGCGAGGACTCAGGAAGGGGCGCCGGGCCTGGTAGGGCAGGGGCGGGGGGGGTGAGACCCCGCCCAGTACCGGCGAGGGGTGGGGCTCTGCGGGCGTACGTGGCTGTACGGGTGTCGCGATTCGGTTTCTATTAAATTAAGGCTCCTCCCGGTGCTGTCGGCTCCGATCCCTCCGCCCGCGCCATCTTCCTCCCGCGCCGCCATTTTGTGTCGCAGTGCGGCTCACGTGACGGGTGCCACCGCCCTTTTCCCACGTCACGTGACGAGGAGCGGACAGGCCCGCGCTGTGACGCAATTCCGGCCTCGCGTCACGTGGCGGAAGCGGCGGGGCGCCTAAGATGGCGGCGGCGTGAGTTGCATGTTGTGGGGCCGCCGGGAGGAGCCGGAGCCGCCGCCGCGCCATGGCGGTGACCGTGACGCTGAAGACGCTGCAGCAGCAAACCTTCAAGATCCGTATGGAGCCGCACGAAACGGTGAGCGCGGCACGGGCGGGAGCGGCCCGCGGGAAGGGCGGGCGGGCGGGGCCGGGCCTCACCCCCCGCCGGCCTGGGGCGGCCCCGATCCCGCTCCTGCTCCCGCCCGCGGCGGGGCCGCCGCCCCCTGCAATGGGGCAGCCCGTGGCTTCTGCGCCCCAAGCCCGTTTCGTGTCTCTGCTCCCCTCCCCCCCTTCTCGGTCAGGTCGGGGCGGTTCACGGGGGTTGGGGGGGAGGCGCTCCGTGTCCCTTCTGCTCCGTCAGCCGTTGGGGGGGGCGGTTCCTGTCACTGCACAGCCTGGGGCTCCCTAGTGCTCCCCCCGCCCCCGCGGCTGCTGCTCGGATGCCTGGGCACTCTGCCCCCCTAGGGAGGGATTATTTGGGTGGAGTTGAATATCGAGGGTGGCTGAACCTCCCCCCGGGCTCAGAGCAACCTCCCCAGCTACTCCCTCACCTCTGGTGCTGTCACTCCGCTAGCCCCAGGTGGGACAACAACCACCCCATCTAAGGGGACCTTGTTGGTTTTGGTGGGACCCCATGATTTTGGGGTGACCCTGTTTGGGGGCTGTCGCTGATCCTCTGTGCCCCCTCTAAGGTGCGGGCACTGAAAGAGAAAATTGAGGCGGAGAAGGGCAGCGACGCCTTTCCTGTGGCTGGGCAGAAGCTCATCTATGCCGGGAAGATCCTGAGCGATGATGTCCCTATCCGCGAGTACCGCATTGATGAGAAGAATTTTGTGGTTGTTATGGTGACCAAGGTGGGACCTCCCCTGGTTCTGCCCACCCCCCCTCCTCAATGGGATCCCCCTCAAACCCTATGCCTGCTCATGACACTTTCCCACAGGCTAAGTCGACGCTGGGCACCGCAGCCCCTGAGGCCGGAGCTGGCGGCACCTCGGAGCCTCCTGCAGCACCGGGGCCCCCCCCAGCCACTGATGCCGTCCCACCACCACCAGCTGCCCCCAGTGAGGAGACACCATCCCACGATCTCCCTCCGCTCACCCTCTCAGAGCCTGCGGCAGGGTAAGGGGGGCAGAGCCCCGAGGAGGGGGGAATTGGGGGGTGTGTGGGTGGTCTAATTCTGTCAGACCCCGGGGTTGAGGGGCGTAGGGCACATGAGATGCTGAAGCAAAGCATATGGGGGGGCTGCAGGGGGCTTAGGGGCTAATACAGACAAGATTTGGGGTGTGTGTGTGGGAGTAGCAGGAGAATGGGGGCTGGGGCTGGGGCTGGGCCAGCGTGGGGTGGGGTTAGGGGGCCATGGGGTTTTGAGGGGGCCAGCTGTGCCCTGGAGCTCCCAGAAAGGCCCCGGCTGCCACATCTCTCTCTTGAATCCACAGCTCTGTTCCCCCCCCAGGTAGTGCGGGGCGCTCAGCCGACGCCGCCTCCACCCTCGGTGGGTGCCGGGGAGCGGGGGATGGGGGAACTGGGGGTCTTCTGGGCAAGGGGAAGTGGGGGATGGATGTGGAGGGATCCCTGGGCTGTGGAGACTGGTGATCCCCATGGAGATGGCGGGGTGGGGGTGTCCCAGAACATGGTGGTCCCTGAGACGGGGAGGACTCTGGGACTGGGGGAGGCAAGACGGGGGGTCCTGAGTGGGGACGGAGGAGAGGGGGAGGTGTTGTGGAAGATGTGTTGGGGGTCCCCGCGTGATGGGATGGGACAGATAAACGGGGGTCTTTGAAGTTCAGAGTCATTGTTACGGGGCAATGATGGTAAATGGGAGAGGTAGGGGGGTGGGGATCTGTGGGGGCCCAGAGGGGTCCCAGGGCCAGCGCTGATGCAGGACCGGCAGTGACGGGTTCGGAGTATGAGACGATGCTGACGGAGATCATGTCGATGGGGTACGAGCGGGAGCGGGTGGTGGCCGCGCTGCGCGCCAGCTACAACAACCCCCACCGTGCCGTTGAGTACCTGCTGACGGTGAGCTGGGGGCTGGGGGGGTGTTGGGGGGGTCCCGGGGGGTGTGTGGGGGGCTCTGGGCCCCCCCTGACCCCCACTGCCCCCAGGGCATCCCCGGCAGCCCCGAGCCTGAGCGCCCACCAGTGCAGGAGAGCCGCCCCCCGGAGCAGCCAGCGCCTGAGGGTCAGTGGGGCGGGGCTTATGGGGCCACACCCATGGTCTCTCTGGGGGGGTGCTGGGAGGCCTTTCCCCCTCAGGGCAGGGCTCAGGGCTCCACCCCCAGTGAGCAAGATCCTGGCCTCGGGGTGTGGCCTTGGAGGCTCCTTCCCTCAGGGGCCTGGACTAGTGCTGAGAACGGCCCCCGGGAGCCCCACCCAGTTCCCTGCGTAGAGGTGTGGCTCTGCTGGGTCCCTCATTGGGTGAGGGTGTGGCCTGGGTGGAGGTGGGTGGTGCTGTCTGGCTCCACCCCCTGGGGCAGTGCTTGGGGCTTGGCTTGAGGCTTTTCCTCCTGGGGATGGTAGGGGTCTGTTCTTGTCAGACCCCTCCCTGTGGGTGTAGCTTGGTCAGGCCCCACCCACTGACCCCACCCACCCACAGGGGAGAACCCACTGGAGTTCCTGCGGGAGCAGCCACAGTTCCAGAACATGCGGCAGGTGATCCAGCAGAACCCGGCCCTGCTGCCCGCCCTGCTCCAGCAGCTGGGCCAGGAGAACCCCCAGCTGCTCCAGGTACCCACCCCCACCCCCCAGATCCCTCTGGGATCCCCCCCGAGACCCCCACCTCACACTTCCCCTCCCCCCCCCCCCCCCCCCCCCAGCAAATCAGCCAGCACCAGGAGCAGTTCATCCAGATGCTGAACGAGCCGCTGGGGGAGCTGGGTGACCTCGAGGGGGAGATGGGCGCCATCGGGGATGAGTCCCCACAGATGAACTACATCCAGGTGACGCCTCAGGAAAAAGAAGCCATAGAAAGGGTAAGGGCAAGGGGGGCATTGGGGTGGGGAGCAGGGGGCACAGGCTTTGGGCCGTCAGCAGGGTGCAGGGCGAGCTCCTTGCTGCTATAGGGACCACAGTCAATAGCGTGGCTCATCTGTGGACACAACTCGCAGCACGATGCCCAGGCATCACTAGGAACCTGAGTTTGCAGTGCTGAGGGAGTTGGGGAAACAGCCTATTAGACCTGTTATTAGGGCTTAGTGTGAACACCGGAAGGAAGCAAAGGATCCTTGTGGCCATTAAGAACAGCAGTTGGGCTCTGGTTCCCGGGCTCTGGCGTTAACAGCAGTGGAAAGCGGCTGTTAGTCAGAACTGGAAAAGCAATAGCTGTTTTCAGCCATCGTTAGGGACCAGAACTCGTACTCCTGCTTGGTAACGTGTGTAGAGCTACTGTGAGAGTTACCGTTATGGTCCAGAGGTAACAGTGGTGACAAGAAGCTGTGCCTGCCCTGGGGTGTCAGTAGGGCCCAGAGTGAATGCTCCCCTCCTGCAGTTGAAGGCACTGGGCTTCCCAGAGAGCCTGGTGATCCAGGCTTACTTCGCCTGCGAGAAGAACGAGAACCTGGCGGCCAACTTCCTGCTCAGCCAGAACTTCGACGACGACTGAGAGGCCAGGGCAGGCGCCCCCCGGCCTCCCCCCCTGCCAGGGGGTAGGTGGCTGTGCAAGGCGCCCCCCAGGGGCTGTGGGTGTGGCTCTGCCCTTCAGGCAGGGGTGGGACTAGGGCCTCCATGGGGCCCCAGCCCTGCCACGCCCTGAGGGAGCAGCAGCAATGGGTGGAGCACCTGTAGTAGCCACCCCCCCCCCTCACCCCACCCCAAAAACCAGCGTGGGGTGAGCTCAGCAAACTGCTTTCTCCTGTCCCCCCTCCTTCCCCGTTTGGCCCTGGTGCGGGAGGGTGGGGGGCAGGGTGCAGCACCGCAGGAAGAACCACAACTTGGGGGAAAAGATTAAACGCAGAATTTTAAACCCATTTTGGGGGTGCATGGGTGTGATTTGAGGACAAGGTGGGGGTCAGGAGGAGTCGGCCCCTCTGCCCTCGGGGAGGGCCCCTGGGTGGGGCCGGGAGGCGGCAGCGGCCTCGGCGGCAGCCATGGCACTACGGGTAGCCTCCACCCGCTCCTGCCGCTGCCGTCGCTTCTCCTCCCGCCGCTGGCGCTGCTCCAGGTCCTGCAGCAGCGCCTGGGCCTGGGGGCTGCCACGGCGAGGGGTCCCGGCGCGAGAAGGCCCTGCCAGCCCCGCCTCAGCCAGCAGGCGCTGCCGCCGCGCCACCTCCTGCCGTGCTTTCTCCCGCGCCTGTGCCCGCTCCTGCCGCCAGGCACTCACCCGCGCTGGCATCGCTGCCAGGCTGGAGGCGATCAGCTGCTGCCTGGGGGAGAGAGGGGAGAACCCTGGGATCGGGATGCCCTCAGTCCCAGCCCCCCACTCGCCTGGTCCCAGTTCTCCCAGTGCCTCCTGTCCCCCCAGTCCCAGTGCCCACAGTTCTCCCCAGGCCCAGTTCTCCCAGTTTTCACCAGTTTCCTCTCCCTTGACTGTGGTCCCATTTCTTCCAGTGCCACCAGTCTACCCCCAATGCCCCCGGTTCTCCCAGTGTCTTCCCCAGCCCCATTTCTCCCAGTTTTCACCAGTTTCCTTCCGCTCCCCCATCCCCGATCCCAGTTCACCCAGTGCCACCAGTGTACCTCCACTACCCCCAGAGCTCCCCTCTGACCTGATGCCAGTTCTCCCATTTGCCCCGGTTTTGCCCGGTGCCCCTCCAGACCCTGATCCCACCTCCCCCGGTGCCCCCACCGCCCCCAGGCCCGCTCCCCGTTGCCCCAGCGCCCCCCGCCCCACCTCTCCGCCCGCCGCCGCGCCTCCTCCTGCTCTCGCCGGTCCAGCGCCGCCTCCATCTCCCGCAGCGGTGGGTTCCACTCCCGCTCCTCCGCCTCCACCGCCCGCAGCTGCTCAGGGTCGGGCCAGAGCCGCCAGGCCGGCACCGCCGCCGCCTCCCCCAGCCGCCCGAAGCGCCGCGCTGCAGCCCGCGGGTCAGCGGGGTCCGCCGGCGCCGGGCCGGTGCCGCGCCGCAGCGGGGCCGCCCGGTAGGGTCGGGCTGGGGCAGCGATCGCCAGCGAGACCCGGGCCTGGCCCAGCGCCGCCGCCAGCGCTCGCCCCAAGGGCGCCGCCATCTTCGCCGGGCGGCGGAAGTGACGTGCGGAAGCGGCTGAAGGCGCGGGCGGAAGACGGGCTGGGAGGTGACGGGCGGGGGAGGGGGCGGGGGCAGCCCGGGGGACCCCAACAGGGATGGGGGACCCAGAGAGCGCGGGCGGCTTGTAACGGGGAGAGCCCCTGCGGGGTACCCAGGGCGTTAGAGCCCCCTTCGGTGTTGGGTTCGGTGTTCGGGGGACCGTGGCGGGGCCCCCCCTCGGGGCGGGGGGCAGTGGGGACCCCGAAACGGAGCTGGAAGCGGGGCGGGGGGGGACTGTCCCCGCCGCGGTGCTCCCACACCGCCGCCCCTCCCCCGGTGTGTGTGGGGGTGGGTTTGGGGGGGGATTTGGGCTGGGCGCGAGTTCCCCTCCCCCCCCCCGCCCCCCCTCCCCCCGCCCCCCCCAAACCTTTTCAGTCGTAGCCAAATCCCGGGGCGCGCTGCCAAGGCCTCGGCGGCGTTAACCCCTCCTTGCCCGCCGCCGGGCCCCGAGGCCCCCGCCCGAGCCCTCCCCCCCGCCCAGGAGCACCCCCGGACGCCGGGGTCCCCTGCGGGGAGGAGGCGCGGGGTGGGCCGTGCGGCCGGGGATGGGAAAAGGGCGTGGGGGGCGCCCGGACGCCTGGGTCCGCTCCCCACGTGGGCCCCACGGGGGGGCCAGGGCCCCCGGGCGCCTGGGTCCGCTCCCCCCCCGCCCCCCGGCTCTGGCTGGAGCTGCCGGGGGCCCGGGGGGGGGGCGGGGAGCTTTAATGGCTTCCAGGCCTCGGCAGCCGGCGAAAACCCGTTCCTAACCAGAGCCAAAATCCCCCAAAATCGCCCCAAAACATTCCCCAGGCCTCCCTGGGGTGGGGGACCCACGCGTCCAGGTCCCCTCACCCCCACTGCAGCCCCCAGGCCTCCCCCCACGCCAACTGGGGGACTCAGGTGTCTGGGCTGCCAGCCCCCCCCCCGCCATAAACCCAAGGCCCCCCTAAACCCAGCCAAGAGGAGGGGCTGGAAATTGGCCCATTTTGGGTCAGTTTTGCCTGATTTTGGCGCCTCTGCAGTTCCTTCGCTCCCACCTTTGTCTTTCCCCACTGCTGAGACCCCACAGCCCCAGATTTACCACCACGGGGGGGAGAATGGGGACACAGTTCTCCCCACGGAGGTTTTTCCTGTCCAGCCTCAGGGATGAGGGGGTGCAGACCAGAGGTCTCCCCCGGGGTCCCTCCCAGACGCCAGGGTCCCTGTCCCCAACATGTCCTCACAGCTGGCAGAAGATGTGCTGTGGTGTCAGTGCTGGTCCTGGCATGTCACAGCGTGTCAGGGTGTGTCGTGGCATGTCAGGATGTGTCATGGCGTGTCAGCGCACATTGTTGCATGTGGCAGCGTGTGTGAGCGTGCCCCCCGCCCTGTGCCCGGCTCTGTCTACAGCCCCAGCTAGTCACGGTGACACATCTGGCACTGGTAGCCCCCAAGCAGCTGGTGGGGACAGGGATGGGGGCAGCTTGATGGGCCCCGTGTGATGCATGACGGCTGCACACACGTGTGTGCAGGGACACAGGGACTCGGACGTGCTGGGTCCCCTCTGGCCATGGTGGGCAACGGGTGCCCGGACACCTGGGACAGCCCTGTCCCCATGTGTCCCCACCCCTGCATGGGGGTCCAGGCAGGGGCTTCATGGCGCCGTGTCCCCCCTGTCCCCCACATGACAGCAGTGCCCCCCCCCATGGCAGCAGCTCAGTGGGGGGGGGGACCGCAGCTGTGCCCACCCTCCCCACCCCCGCACGGAGGGGACCCAGGCATCCAGGCAGGGGGGGATGCTAATACACTCCCCCACACTCCTGGGGTCCCCTCCAGCCACGGTCCCCCTGGCCAAGGGCCACCCAGGGCACCCAGTGACACCTGGGACACCCCAAAGCCAGGGCCCCTTGTGCTGTCCCTCGGTGCTTTGGGCCGCAGCAGCGCCGGCACCTCCGGCAGCGAAGGGGTGACAGTGGCTGTGGCGGCGGTGCCAGCGCTGGCACCCGGTGGTGACAGATGGCGGAGGGACGCGGCCGCAGCCGGAATGACAGATGAGGCTGCCACCACCGCCGTCACTGCCACTGCCACTGCCATCGGCACTGTCACTGTTACCCACACTGCCATGGCGCTGTCACTGCCACTGCCACTGTCATCGGCACCGTCATGACACGGTCAACAGCGCTGGCACTGCCATTGTCGCGGCACTGTCACCACCGCCGGCAGTGTCACTGTCACCGGCACTGCCACTGGCACTGCTGCGGCCACTGCCACTGGTACTGCCACCGCCGCTGTCACGGCACGGCCGCCACGGCCGCCACCAGACTGTGCCGCCTCTCCCCACTGCCACCGCCGGCGCTGCTGTCACTGTCACCCGTGGGGAGTCACAGCGGCCCCTGCGGCCTCTTGCTGGGTACCTGCGGCTGCGGGGTCCCTGCACGGGGGGGGGGGGCAGGTGGGGGACCGGTGTCCCCACGACCAGCGTGTCCCCCTCGTGTCCCCCCGTGGTCCCCCAGGCCGTCCCGACAGGGGCGGGGCCCATCCCGGCGGGGGCGTGTCCATAGTGGGTGGGGGCGTGTCCCGCGCCGCTAGTGGGCGGGCCCGAGAGTGGGATGGGCGTCTCCCGGGGCGTCTCCGGGGGCGGGGCCTGGTGGGGGCGGGGCCGGCGCGGCGCTTCCCGCGGCAAAAGTGCGGCGGGCGCCAACTTCGGGCAAACTTTACCCGCGCGCCGCCGGTACCGGCACCCCCGGACCCGGGACCCCCCCGGACCCCCGGCACCCCCGGACCCCCCGCCATGCCCCGCCGCGGCTGACACCGCCGCCATGTACTCCCCGTACTGCCTCACCCAGGTACGGCCGGGAGCGGGGGGCCCGGTAACGGGGGGCGTCCGGTAACGGCGGGTCTGTAAAGGGGGGTCCGGTCCGGGGGGTCCGGTCCCAGCTTTGCTGCGCACCGCGAACGGCTGCGGCCCCCCCCCCCCCCGCGCCAAAATCGGGGTGCATTGGGTGGGGGTGCGACCATTCCCCGGTTGCCGATACTGGGCGGGCGGCGACTCCGCTTCCTCCGCCGGCACCGGGGCCCCGGGTGAGCGCCGGAGCCGCTCCCGCTGCACGGCTGCCGGCGGTCCGGGGCTGCTGCCGCCTCTGGCCGGTATGTCTCGGAGAAGCTCCACTCGGACTCCCGGTGCGAGGGTCCCCGGTTGTGCCCGGCCCTGTGCGGGGGGACTCGATCCGGCGCGGGGCAGCGACCCCGGACCCCCCAGCCCGGTGCCGCCGCGAAGCCCCTTCCTGCGAGCGGAGGGAGCCGGGGCAGGGGTTACCCAGGGGGAATGGGGTGGTGGGGGTGGGGTTGCCCCACGGGAGGCGTCGTTCACGGGGCACCCGCAGGACGGTGCAGTCGGTGCCCGCGGGGTGTTTTGTGCCTGTGGGCACCGCCGGGACGGGCTGAAACCCGGTCCCGGGGGGGTGGTAGCCCCGGGGCCCACAGAAGGGCGGCCGGGTGGCTCGGTGGGGCCGGGAGAGGGTGAGGCCCCTGCAGGGGCACCGGCGCTGGGGAATGCCTTGTACTGGGGGGATTTGTTGGGGTGTTGCGGGGGACCGTGGGGAGGGAGGTCTTTACAGGAGGACTGTGGGGTCCGTGGGGTTTTGGGGGTTGTCTGTGGGGAGGGGCAACGCCGGTCGCTGGGTGGGGGCACGTTTTGGGGGCTGTGACATAGGGGTCCCTATGGGAGTTCCTATGGGGGTTCCTGCCCCCCCCCCCCGATATCCTGGGGTCCCCCTGGGGTCCCACCATGATTGCCTGGGCGGCCTGGCCCCCCCTGCCAGGCGTTGCTGCTTCCCCCCCCCGCCGTTGCCCTTTTCTCCCGCTTTTCGTGGAGGTTTTGGCGGCCGGTTGTGTCTGGGCGGGCGGCCAGCGGCGCTTCTCGCAGCTTCGGCGCCCGCCCCACACACGCGTGTGCACGCGCCAGCAACACGCCATTGCACATGCGTGTGCCCCTGCCTGCACACGCCAGCAACATGCCTGTGAGCCCGCCTGCCTGTACTGGTGCACACACATGTGGTCCCTCCTGCACACACAATTGCACATGTGTGTGCTTCCATGTACACATAGTCAAACACGTATGTGCTCGCTGGTGCGTGTGCACGATCACACTCTGCATGTGTGTGCATGCCCCTGTGCGCACCCCGTCTCACATTGTGCACACACATGCGTGCACACACATATACGTGGTGGCCTCATGGGCCCAATCCTGAGCGTGCTGAAGCGTGGCTGTGTGCACAGGCGCCGCATGCTGACACGCGTGTGCTTCCCTCTCACCCCCTTTTCCCTTTTGAGCCATTTCTGGGCGGTTTTGGGCTGCTGCCACCATCCCCCACCCCGGCACAGGGCCAGGCCCCCAGCGTGCGCAGGATCTGGCTGCTGTGCCCAGCTGCGGGCACAGAGAGCGGCACGCATAGCGGCACCTATAGCAGCATGTATAGTGTCATGTGTAGCGGCACGTATAGCGGCAGCTCCTGCCGCTGGGCCCTGTGGCTGACCAGGCGTGGGATGTACCTCGTCTGCCACTGGCGCAGCACCAGCGCCAGTCCCCTACAGTTCCCGTCCCCTCTAGCCGGTGTAGCTGGCAGCAGCTCCTTTCTCTGTGCCATAACCCGCAGCCTCGGCGGTGAAACCCCGCGGCTGGATGCATGGCCCCAGCCCCCACCAGGATGTAGCCCCCTGGCCCAGCCCTGGGCTCCAGCTGCCGGTGCTGCGGCTGCTCGCTGGGCCAGTGTCCCCCGTGTCCCCTCAGGTCTCCCAGCTGAAGGCTCCCGGCCGTGCAGAGCCGCCCCTGGCCTGGACCCCGGCGGGACGTAGTGCGGCCTCGGAGCAATGTGGGTCACTGTCACCCTTGCTGTCGTGACATCACTGTTAACTGTCACCAGCTGGGTGACCCCTGGGGTGGAACAAGGGCACCCACAGAACCCCCCTGGCTGCACAGAATACCCCCATGCCCATTTCCTCTCCAAAGAACAGGGGAAAATACACAGCGCCCCTCAGAGCCACCCCCACCCCCACACAACCCCGCCCCATCCCCACGCAGCTGCTATGGGGGGAGGCAGCCCAACCTACACCGTAGGGCTGCGTGGTCTGCGCGTGCCGGGCCCCTATAGCCCCTGCCCCGGCGGCCGTGTGGCGGTGGCCGCAGCAGCACGTGCGTCTCCAGCCCTTGTAGCAGTGCAGCGTAGGTGGGTGCAGCGCGGGGCGCTGTGGCCGGTGCGGGGTGCGGTGCAGAGCGTGAGGTGCTGCCGGCAGCGGGGCGCAACGCGCCGCACACTGTGGGTGCCGTGTGTGCATCACGACGCATAACGTAACGCGCGTTTGGGGGTTCAGTGCAGCGAGAGCCGGGGTCCGTGCTCTGCACGTGCCATGTACAGGACACATATGTGACATGTATGTCATAGGCAGCGTACCATGTCCTTGGGGCAGCAGACGGCAGCCGAAGGTGCGCTGCTGAGCGGGGCGCCAGAGCAGGACATGGTGTCGGGGGGGTGTTGTGTGGCACAGGTTTGGGATGTGCCCCAGAGCCCGCGGCACAGCACAGCCTGGCATGGCACGGTGCTGCGGCGGGGCCCGGTGCCACAGGGTGCCCCCAGTACCGCGGGGCATGCCCTGCACCTGCAGCTGTTACGTTTGGCTGGTGCCAGGACCCGCAGAGGGTGTGGAGCCACCTCTGGGGGCTGGGGGGAACAGGAGGGGCATGAGGTGCCCCAGCACCCCCCAGACGATGCCCCACCCAGCCTGCAGCCGCTATGGTGCCTATAGGGCCTGGCGAGGACCAGGGTGGTGCGTGGGGCACCTATGGGCTGTTGGGGCTGGGGTGTGCGAGGGGCTGTGGGTGCCCGATGGGCCCAACAGCAGGGCGGGGTTCACACGTGTGTAATGGTGGGGATGTGCACACGTATGTAATGGGGTGCAGGTGCATATGACGGAGAGAGAGGACGCATATGTGTGTCACGGGAACTGGGTGCACACATACGCGATGGGGGCGTACGTGCCGTGAGTGCACTGTGTGTGCGATGTGTGTGCAGGTGACGTGCACACGTGGCAGCTGCGCCTGCACGCTCCGTGCACATCTCCCTGCTCAGCGTGTGTGCAACACGTGTGCACAGTGCCTCTGCATACGGGTGCCATCCCACACTGCCCGTGTTGCATCCCTGCATGCACCAGGAGTGCAACACACATACGCACAGTGCAGTGCATGCGTGCGTGTGCCCATACTGGTGTGCGATGCATGTGCAAGGGCCCCGTGCCCCACGCGTGGCCATGTGGGGCTGCACCGCCGGCTGATGCAATCGGTGTAGGGGAGGCACCGCCTCCCCCGCCACGTGCGAGGCCGTGCGAGGCCGTGCGAGGCGCCCGGGGCCGTGTGAGATGGGGGCAGGTGACACGCGTGGGTGCCACGCCGGGGGGGCGTGCATGTGCACGGCACGCGCTGCCTGGTGCGCGTGGTGTGTTTGCGTGCTGTTGTGCCGTGTGTCCGTGTGGTGTGCACGCTGCCTGCGCGTGCGAGGGGCCGTGTGCGTGGTGAGGCGTGTGCGCGCCGTGTGGGCCCTGCACATGCATGGCGAGACGTGTGGGTATGCTTTGCTGTCTGCACCGCTGCACCCCTGTGTTACGGCACTTGTGGCTTTGACAGTCCCCCTCCCTGTGTCCCCCCACGCCCCCCCTGTGTCCCCTGGCTGTGGGGCTGCGCTGGCAGCATCAATAATGGAGAAGCCCTTGGCCGGGCTGGGGGGGGGCCCTGAATTATTGATGGGCCACAAAAAGCTTTCTTGGACGCGGCAGCACTGCAGGGCCCCCCCGGCCCAGCCTGGCAGGAGGCCACGGTGGTGCCGGGATGCCTGGATCCGCGCTGGGGAGGGAGCGGGGTTGGCGGGGGTGGGGGGCAGCCCGAACGCCTGGGTCCCCTCCCCAGCTGGTGGGGGGATGCACGCCTGGATGCCCGGGTCCACCGGTGCCAAACTGCATCAGCAGCCCCACGCGCTGCGGCACCGCCTCGAGCCACTGCGGCGTGTCCCCCCCCCCACCAGTGCCCGTGATTTCCGGACCCCCGGCACGGCCCGGGCGCCTGGGTCCCATTCCTGGCTCTGCCACATGGGGAAGTGGGGGGGCCCAGACGCCCGCATTCCCCACGAGCAGCCCAGACGCCTGGGTCCTCCACGTGGCTGCGGGCAGGGGAGCAGGCAGGCGGCTTCCTCCGCACAGCCCGGATGGCTGGGTCCCCCCTGGACGCCTGGGTCCCCCGCCAGGACCATCCGGCACGTTCTCTCCGAGGCCGCCAGGACGCCTGGGTCCTCCCGGACGCCTGGGTTCCGGCCGCTCCCGGCCTCGTGCCGGGGTCCCTTGTGGCTGTCCCCCTCCTTATCCCGGGGGTCCAGGATGCCCCTCACTCGCCCCCCCCTCCACCCCCCGTCCGCACACCCCCCCCACCCCGCCTGCACGGTCAGGGGCCGCCGGGGGTTTTTTTGGCGGCAATTCTGGCTGTTTCGGGCTGTTTTCTCTCGCGGCGAAGCCGAGGGCCGGGGGGAGCTGGCAGCGGCGCGGGAGGGCGGGCGCTGCCGGGGCGGGGGGGCCAGGGGGGGTGTTTTTCTTTTTTTTTTTTTTTTCTTTTTTCCCTCTTTTCTGTTTTTTCTGGGCTTTTCCCTCCCGATCCGGCGCCGCCCCCCCCCGCCGCCGCGTTGGCGCTTTGCCGGGCGCTCGCAGCTGCGGACGCGGCGACGTGGCTTCGCCCGAGACTGCGGCTCAATGCGGGGCCAGCGCAGCCAATGGCAGCCCGGCGGCACCGGGGCCGGACCCCACCTCAGCGTGGACCCCGGTGTCCGGGGGGGGCCCTGGTGTCCAGGAGGGGACCCCGGCCTCAGGCAGGGACCCCAACGTCTGTGCAGACTCCAGTGGCCAAGCCTCTAGATCCTTCCATGCTAGCCCCGACTTCCCCGTGGAGGGGTGGGGAGGGGACCCAGGCGTTCGGGCGGACCCAGGTGCCGGGGCGCCATGGGCCTGACCTGGTGGCTCTTTGTCTTCACGGGGGCCGCGGGGAGACCTAGGTGTTTGGGCCACCGACCCTCCCCGCTGCCAGCCCGACCCACCCCAGTGCCCTTCCCAAGGTGTCCGGGTGGAGCCAGGCATCTGGGAGCCCTCCCGGTGCCCAAGCGGGTGCTGGCAGGCCTGGACGCCTGGGTTCTCTGCAGCTGGCTGGGAGGGGAGGGGGGCTGTGGGGTGGAGGGGGCCCGGACGCCTGGGTCCCCTCCGTCCCTGCAGGCGGCTCGGCCAGGGGTGCCGTGAGCGAAGGTGTCATGTGTGGCCGTGACCCCCCTCGTGCAAAGCGTGACCCATGGTGCGAACCCCTCAGAGGGGTCAGGAGCCCCTGGGTGTCCCTCTTCCCACACTGCGCCTTCCCCCGCCCCCCCCGCCAGCACCGCAGTGTCCCATTTTGTGGGTTTCGCAAAGCGAAACAGGGCAGGAAGCGGGTGGGGGCTGGGGAGCGACCCCGTGCATGTCGTCGTCCCCCCTGCTGTGGTTTTGGGGTGAAAGCCACGAGGTTTGGGGCTGGGGAGGTGTGCGGGCATCGAGGTGCGGGAGCCTCCACCCGTCCCTGCCGCCGAAACGCCCAAATTTTGGGCTTTTTCTTCACACAGAGGGAATTAATTACGGGGGGGGGAGGTTTGGCTCCAAGCACCGCGTCGGGGATTTGGGGGCAGAAACGGAGGTTTTGGGCCGTTCCGCGCTGGGGCCGCCACGGGGCCAGGGAAAGCGGCCAAAATCCGGGCCCTTCCCGCTCCTGGGGTGTGTCGGGGGGGCCAGACCCCCGGGATGGGCCCCTCGTGCGAGCGCGGCCCCAGCGTCCTCGCTCGACCCCCCTGCACGGGGCTTTGCACGAGGGTTTGCACGAGGAGCGCGATCGAGGCGCGTGGGTGACACCCCCCCCCCCCGCCCCGGGCACGGTTGTGGGTGCAGATCCCCATGTTTTGGCGAAGCCCCCGGGGCCGCGGGTGCACCGGGGGGGCCGGCGGGGGGGGGGGGTTCTGCCCCGCCGGCCGCCTCGCACGGGGCTTTGCACGGGTCTGGCTGTTCCACACGCGTGGGACTCGCTGAGGGCTCGCCGGGCACACGCGTGGCCGCGCCGGGGCGCGCCCGGTGCCCCCCCCCCCCCCCGTCCCGCCGCCCCCGGCCCCCCCGCGCCGTGTCCCGGCCCCGAACTCCACCGCCCCCCCCCGGCCCCGCCCCCCCCGGCCCGGCCAATGGGGCGGCTGCTCCCCCCGCGCGCTGCGCCCCCATTGGCCACCGCCGCGCCGGTCCCGGTGCCAAAAGGGGCCGCGGCGGCTCCGCGCGCTCCGCGCCCGGCGGCGGCGGCGGCGGCTCCGGCTGCGGCTCCGCGGCGGCACCGGGACCCCCGGACCGGGACCCCCCCGACAGGGACACCCCCGACAGGGACACCACCCCCCGGGACCCGCACTGTCCCGGCAGCTGGGACACCCCCGACACCCCGGTAACCGGGACCCCCGGTACCTGAGGCCCCCCTGCAGTGTCCGCCCCCCGGACCCGCCCCCCCCCCCCCCCCGGTAGCCCCCGTTAACCCCTTCCCTCCCAGTAGCGCCCCCCGTCCCCGTCTGTCGCCCCCGGTTCTGCCCCGCCGGGGCCCGACTGGCAGCTGCCCACGGCCGGGATGAGCCGCCGCGATGGTACGGACGGGGATGGGATGGGACGGGACCGGCGGCTCCGGGGACGGGGACCGAGGACAGGCGCTGGTGGCACCGGGGACTGCGATGGGGACCGGGATAGGGCCGGGGACTGACGGCACCAGCGAGCGGGAACAGGGGACGGGGACCGGTGGCGCTGGCATCGGGGACAGGCGATGGCGGGTGGCAGCGGGAACGGGGACCGATGGGGAAGGGGATGGTGATCGGTGGCACCGGGGATAGGGCTGGCAGCAGGGACCAGCTCTAGGGACGGGGACCACGCGGGCGGCTTGGGGACGTGCCTGGGGCAGCCGAGCCCCGACGGCGGTGAGAGCCGGACGGGGATGGAGCGGGCTGGGGCTGAGCCAGTACAGGGGGCAGGGACGGGGCGGCACCGGGGCTGGGGCATGGGCTGTGCCGGGACGGGGGCAGCGGGGATGGGGACACGGGGCTGAGTCGTCCCCGGGCTGGGGACGTGGGAGCACCGTGGGGCTGCACCGGTACCGGGGCTGTGCAGGGCCGGGAGCTGACTTGTCCCTGGTGCCAGCCGCGCACCAAGAGCCCGGCAGGTCCCCCTGAGCCAGCGCTGCCCCGGTCTCCCAGCCCCATAGCGCCGTCCCCGGGGCCAGATCCTGCATCCCTGGTCCCCGGCAATGCCCAGGGCTGAGCTGAGTGTCTCCTGGGGCTGGGATGGCCCCGGGCCTGGGTATGGTCCCCTGCACAGGACGGGGGTGCCCCTGGAAGCACCCTGGGCAGGATGCAGCCATGTCTGGGGATGCTCCTCCTGCACAGCACGGGCATCCTCCCAGGAGCATCCTGTGCAGGGTGGGGGTCCTCTGGGAGCTGCTGGGGCCGTGGCCACCCCACGGCAGCACCCCACTGACGGTGCCCTGCCCCACAGGATGAGTTCCACCCCTTCATCGAGGCGCTGCTGCCCCACGTCCGGGCCTTCTCCTACACCTGGTTCAACCTGCAGGCCCGCAAGCGCAAGTACTTCAAGAAGCACGAGAAGCGGATGTCGAAGGAGGAGGAGCGTGCCGTCAAGGACGAGCTGCTGGGCGAGAAGCCTGAGGTCAAGCAGAAGTGGGCCTCGCGCCTCCTGGCCAAGCTGCGCAAGGACATCCGGCCCGAGTGCCGCGAGGACTTCGTGCTCTCCGTCACCGGCAAGAAGGCGCCCTGCTGCGTTCTCTCCAACCCCGACCAGAAGGGCAAGATCCGCCGCATCGACTGCCTGCGCCAGGCTGACAAGGTCTGGCGCCTGGACCTGGTGATGGTCATCCTCTTCAAGGGAGTCCCGCTGGAGAGCACTGACGGCGAGCGCCTGGCCAAGGCGCCCCAGTGTGCCAGCCCCGGCCTCTGCGTCCAGCCCCACCACATCGGCGTCACCATCAAGGAGCTCGACCTCTACCTGGCCTACTTTGTCCATGCGCCTGGTGAGTGCTGCCGGTGGGGAGCGCGGGGGGCTGAGCCGGAGCCGGCAGCACGGTCAGGGGGCGGCGGCAGGGTCCGCTGCACACACCAGGGCTGCAGGCAAAGGCTCCCGGCTGTGCCCTCCCTGGCTCCAGAGAGGTCCTGGGGGCACTGTCCCCTCTGCAATGCCCTGGGGGCAGCTGCAGTCCCAGCAGGTGCTGGAGGGACCCTGCACCAGGGCTGGGCTGTGTCTGCAGCAGCCCTGGGGCCGGCGCAGTGCCGGTGGTTCTGCGGAGGCACCCGGGGCCCCCCTTCAACCCACGGCCCTCCCCGGCCCCACACCCACCTAGGGTGGCCCCGGCCGGGGATGCCAGCCCCCACGTGCCTTGCACAAAGCCGCACCGTGTGCCAAAGCACGCGCCGCGTGCCGTGTGCCGCGTGCCAAGCCGTGTGCCATGCGCTGTGCCAGACTGTGCACCATGAGCCGTGCATGGAGCCGTGCCGTGCACCAAGCTGGGTGCCAGACCAAGCCCCGAGCCGTGCCGTGCACCAGGCTCTGCACAGCACCAAGCTCCGCTGTGCACCAAGCACCGAGCCCTGCCGTGCACCAAGCTGTGCCATACACTAAGCCCCAAGCCCTGCCGTGCACCGAGCCGTGCCGTGGGCCGGGCTCCTGGCGGATGCTTCTGCCCTGGCCGAGGCGTGGGCGTGCAACGGGCACCCGGCTCTTGTGCCTGCGGGGCACCAGCAGCGTACACGCATGTGTGCGGTGAGCTGAGGTGGGGGGGACACAGGTGTATGCAGAGCTGCAGGGGCTGCAGAGGGGTCTTGCGTGTGTGGGAGGCACAGAGGCAGAGCCGTGTGTGTGTGTGTGCGTGTGCATGGTGGGGTACCCTAGCCCGGGTGCCTGGTCCTGTCTTTCCTGCTGGGGGGGAGGTGTAATTTTGGGGCTGGAGCAAGGGATTTTGGGCTGCTTAGCCAGTGCTTAGGGTTGGCTCCCAAATGCCTGGGTCCTTGCTGGGGGGTGCCCAGATACCAGGGTCCCTCATGTGCCTTGCGGGGTGAAGAAGGAGGCAGTTGGGGTGTGTATCCTGCCTCCAACCCCCATCCCGCCCCCCCCCCCCCGACAAATCCCCCCCCAGGCCCATGTGCCAAATCTGAGCATGTCTGCGGGGGGGCCCTGCAGCCCTCCCCCCTACCCCCACTCCCCTGCCCAGCCTGGGGGGGGCTCAAATCCCCAATGCAGCTCCCGCCCAGCACTGCCAAAATGGCCCCGGTTGGCACCGTGCCCCCATGCGCGGCACGAGGCCCCGTGCGCGGCCCCGGCCCCCAGCCCCCCCGGCATCCCCCCTCTCTCCCCTGCCAGGGGCCCTTTGGCTGCTGCAGGCTGGGGGGGGGCACGGTGCCAACCCCCCCCCTCCCCGTGTGTGTAAGATGGCGGCGCCTGTTGGCACCCGAAACGCGCTGCGGCACCGCAGCCCCGTGGTGGGACCCTCCTGGGATGGGGACAGCCCCCGTGCTGGGGACCCCCGTGCCATGGTGTGCCACCCCCTCTGCAATAGCCCCTGCCCTGTGCCAGGGAGCCCCCAACCTGCTCCTGTTCGTGTCTTGCACACGCATGTGCCACAGGGCTGTGCTGGTGGTGCCCCTCTGCCTGCCCAGTGCGGGGTGAGCCCACGCACCAGTGTCCCTTTCCCCGCTGAGGTTCCGGCTCCGCGCTGGGGGTGTCCATATGTGCCTATAGGGGCCTGCGGGGTGTATCGGGGCCTGCGGGCACTTGCAGAGACCTGTATGTAGGTTTCTGGGGTCTTGGGGTGCAGGTGGAGCTATAGGGTGCTATAGGGCTCTGCCAGGACCTCTGTGTGTCTGGGGTTCTGTGGTGCTCCAGGTGGGTCTCTAGGGCCCATCGGGCTGTGGGCAGCTGTAGGGGTCGTGAGGTCCATAGGGGCTGCGAGGGTGATGCACACGGTTGCTGCTGGCGCTGCCCGAATGCCTGGGTCCCTTCCCAGACGCCTGGGTCCGGGGGACGCAGGTGTGGGGGGAGGGGCCCTGCGGGGGGGGTCAGGGTGCAGCTGCCAACAGCACCTGAACCCCCTGCCGGGGCTGGGGATGCAGGGACGCTGTGGGGCTGGGGTCTTGTAGGGACACAGGGACCTGCTGGGGGCTCAGGGGAAACTGAGGCATGGGGCGGCTGCAGGACGGGGGTCCTGAGACCCGCCCCCAGGGACCCAGCTGTCTGAGCCCCTGCTCCTGGCACCCAGCACGGGGTCTGCTCTGTGCCCAGGGGCTGCAGGAGGACCCAGGCGGCCGGGTGGGTCGTGGGGGTGGGGCGGCACGCGCCTGCCACGCGACCCCCCCCCCCCCCCCCCCGCGGAGGCTGCGACCCGGCACGCGCCCTGCTGACCCCTGACCCCACAGGGTGATGCGGCGGGGCCAAAACGGGGGAGGGGACCTGTCCTCCTGACCCTCCCCACCCGGACGCCTGGGTGTGGGGACAGCAGGGGTGAGGGGAGCCCCGGGGCCCTGTGGGGGTGCTGGGAGGACCCAGACATCGGGGATGGAAGGTGCCGGGGGGGATGGGACACCCAGACATCTGGGATGGAGGTACTGGGGGGGACCCAGGTGTCTGGGGCAGACCCAGGTGTCCGGGGCAGATGGGGGTTGCCTTTGCGGGGGGGACCCAGGCGTGCGGGGAGGTGCTGGGGGGGACCCAGGCATCCGGGCGCCCCCCCACTCAGCGCAGACAATGGCTGCTTTGTTGGCGCTGCCCGTTGGCGGGGGGCCAACGCATTCCTGGCCCCCGGCCCGGCCCCACGGCGGCCCCCAGCCCCCCCGGCCCGGCCCGGCCCCCTGCCAGCCCTGGCCCCCTGGCCCCCTGCGGCTGCTGCATCCCCCTTATCACCCGGCCAAGGGGCACCTGAACACCTGGGTCCCCTCGGGGGTGCGGGGTGGGGGCACCCGGATGCCTGGGTCCTATACGGGGTGGGGGGGTGCCTGGACGCCTGGGTCCTCCAGAGGAGGGGGGCTGCGGGTGCCGCCCGGGCACAGCTGAGGTCCTGGAGGACGTTCACCTTGAACGACCCCGCAGGAACAAGGGGCCCTTCAGTGCTGGGACCCAGGCGTCCAGGGCTGCCCCTCCCCAGGGCGGGATGGGGACCCCAGCGTCCAGGGGGACCCCGGCGGCCGGGCCTGACCCTGTCTCTCCTGCAGACTCTGGACAATCTGACAGTTCAAATCCCCAGGGAGACGCGGACATCAAACCACTGCCCAACGGTGAGCCCCCAGTCCCTTCAGTGCCACCCCCTGCAGCCCCCTTGTGCTCCCAGTGCCCCCCCTGTGGCCCCCAGTGCCCTCTGTCCCCATGGCGTCCCTATCCTACGAGTCTATGTCCCCAGTCCCTATGCTCCCCCAGTGCGGTGTCCCCCCATGTCCCCCATCTGCCGTGTTCCCAGGGCACCTGACCTTCCAGGACTGCTTTGTGACGTCGGGTGTCTGGAACGTGACGGAGCTGGTGAGGGTGTCCCAGAGTAAGTGGGGAGATGGGGGGGACGGGGGCAGGGGAAGGGATGGGATGGGGGGGACAGGGGAACACAGGGGTGTTGTGGGAATCAGGGGAGGTGGGGGCATGGGACATGGAGACATGGGGGACGTGGGAGTGGCTCAGGGGGTCCTGTGTTGGTCCCCCACGTCCCCCATGTCCCCCAGCCCCTGTGGCGACAGCGTCGGGCCCCAACTTCTCGCTGGCCGACCTGGAGAGCCCAGGGGGCTACTACAACATCAGCCCTGTCGCGCTTGGCCGCCGGCCCCTGGGACCCCCTGCCGCCAGGTACCCTGGGGCCTCCTGAGACCCCCCTATAACCCCACGGCATGCCCCCCCTAACCTTTGGGACCCCCATAACCCCCTGGGATCCCCCAATAACCCCCCTTCGCCCCCAGAATCCCCCTTTACTACCCAATAACCCCCCGGGACACCCCCAGAACCCCCTGACCCCCTCTGGGATCCCCCAATAACCAACTTGGCCCCTTGGAACCCCCCATTAACAACCAATAACCCCCTGGGACACCCCCAGAACCTCCATAAGCCCCTGGGACACCCCTGGGATACCCTATACCCCCACATGCAGACACCCTCCAGGGCTCCCATACACCCCTGTGTCCCTAGCGGGGGGTGGTGCTCCAGTTCTTGGTGAGTGACACTGCTTGGGAGGAGGGGGATGTCCCCATCCCTGGGGGGGGTGACACTCCCATCCCCAGAGGTGACACCCCTGTCCCCGCAGCGGCCCGAAGCGCCCCAAGGCGCTGGATGAGGGGGACCTGGAGGGTCCTGGGGATGACGTCTTCTACCCTGGGCCGGGGCGGTCCCCAGCCCCTGGCAGCAGCCAGGGGCCCTGGGGGGGGGACGTTGACACCGGTGGGTGACATGGGGGGGCATGGGGGCATGTGGAGTTGGGGGAATGACAAGAGGGGTTTGGGGGGGCACAGGGGGCTCCTGGGGGCGGATGTGGACATGGGGGCATGACAAGAGGACGTGGGGAGGGACAGCGTGGGGGGAACGTGTGGGGTAAGGGGCAAAGGGGGGTTGCGAGGATGCAGAGGGCTTGGGTGGGGCTAAGGGGTGCTGGGAGTCAGTGGGGGCCATGGGGGTTCCCTGAGAGCTGTGGGGACTGATCTGTGCTGGGAGGCCTGGGGGGATGCTGGGGTCTGGGAGAAGTCTGGGGGTCCGGGGCGGGGTCCCCAGGGGGCCGTGGGGGTGCTGGGGTCCGGGTGCCCCCCCGACCCCCGCGGCCCCTCCAGGCCCAGCGGCGCTGAAGAAGTCGGGGAAGTTGGATTTCTGCAGCGCCCTGTCGGGGCATGGGGCCGCCCCCCGCATGGCCTTCGGCCACCACCCCCTGCCTGTCCTGGCTGGCGTCCGCCCCGGTGAGACCCCAACCCCCCGGAAACCCCTGGGACCCCTGTCCCCCCTGGGCACCCCCTGCCTTCCCCTGGGACCCCCAGCCCCCCCCACTGCCTCACCCCGACACCCCTGCCCCCCCCCAGCTCCTTGGGACCCCTGGTCTGGAGGGGTTGTGGTGGCCGCGGACACCTGGGTCCCACCTGGGCACTGGGGGAGAACAGAGGGTGGACCTGGGCAGATGGGGGGTCTGGACCTGGGCTCGGGGGATTGGGGGGTGGGATGTCCCTGGACACCTGGGTCCTGTTCCCATTCCCCCCAAATGCCTGGGCCCTGGGAGAGCTCCAAACCCCGGGTCCTGCATCCCCGGACACCTGGGTCCCGCGGCCGCCCGTGCTGGCGCTGAGGGTCCCTGCAGGCAGCCCGCGGGCCACGGCCTCGGCGCTGCACTTCCCGTCGGGGTCCCTCCTGCCCCAGTCGAGCCCCTACTTCGCCCACCCCACCATCCGCTACCACCACGGGCAGGACTCGCTCAAGGACTTCGTCCAGTTCGTCTGCGCCGACGGCGCCGCCCAGGGCCCCCAGGTGGGACGGGGCTGGGGCTGGGGGACGCTGCGGGGACACCACGGGGACGTGGGGGGGGGGGGGGCGGGATGCAGGGGATGGGGTGTAGGAACACGGTGACGCGGGACATGCGGAGGCGGTGGTGACACTGTGGGGACATGGGGGATGCCGTCCCCTGGCCTGACCCCGCCCTATGCCCGGGGCGCTGCCAGTCTCTGCGGGGCCAAGGCCGGTGCGGCGCGCTGGGACCGGTGCGGGGCCCCGGGTGGACGCTGGTCCCGGTGCAGCTCCCAAGGGACAAGCGCGTGCTCGGTCGCCGCGGCAACGGGTGCCCAGGGGGCGGGACCCGTATGCAAATGAGGTGCAGGAGGCAGAGCCTCTGCCGTGGCGTTCCCTGGAGGTGGGGCTTGTAAGCAAATTAGGCAGGGGGGCGGGGCCTGTGCAGGACAATTCCCTGGAGGTGTGACCTAGATGCAAATGAGGGCCAGGAGGAGGAGTCTGTATGGAAATGAGGCAGCAGAGGCGGTGCTGGAGAGCAAAGAGGTGGGGCTTTATGCAAATATGGTGACTGGGGTGGGGCTGGAATGCAAATACAGCATGGGAGGCGGAGCTTGTATGCAAATGAGCCCCGGCAGCTGTGCTGGCTGCAGCAGGAGGGCCAGGAGAGGGGTGACAGGGACCCCCACGCTGGGGACTCTCCCCGTGGGGGGCCCCCCCCACGCACACCTGTGCCATGTGCAATGGTCCCTGTCTCTCCCCTGTGCCACCCTGTGCCGCTGCCCCCCTCCCCCTGTGCCACTGCACTGTCCCTGCCCTGCCCTGGGGGTCCTGGGGTGCCGGGTGCCCGTCACCGTGTTCTCGTTGCAGCCGTGCGGGGTGCAGGGCCGGGCCGGGGGGGCTGCGGGGGCCCCCCTGGCCCGGCCCTTGCCCCTGCCCCCGCCGGAGCCCAAAGCCCCCAGCGGCCCCCAGGGCGGAGCGCCCGCGGCACCCCGTAAGTCCCTGGCCCCTGCGCCCCACTGCACCCCACTGCACCTGCAGCCGGGACCTGGGCCACGGTGGGGCAGGGAGGGATGCAGGGAGTGCAGCGATGGGGTGTGGTGCAAAGGGTGCAGCAGTAGCGTGTGTGGGGTGGAGTGGTGGGGTGCAGCAGCAGGGGGTGGAGCAGTGGGGTGTAGGGGTGCAGCAGTGGGGTGCATTGGGGTGCAACAGCAGGGTGCAGGGGTGCACAGTAGAGGGGTGCAGCTGTGCAGTGCAGGGGGCGCGGCAGCAGGGTGCATTGGGGTGCAGCAGCAAGGTGCAGGGGTGCACAGTAGCAGGATGCAGCAGCAGCAGTAGCAGGGGTGCCCATCAGTGGGGTGCAGCAGTGGGCTGCAGTGGGCTGCAGGTGCCAGGCAGGGACCTAGGGGGCCGATGGCATGAGTGGCAGCAGTGGCCCTGGGGTGACCTGGCAGTGGCACAGGCAGGCGCAGAGTGGCACCAGTGACACAGGTGGCACCAAGGTGACCCTGGGGGGGGGTGGGTGGGGGTGTGCAGCAGGTGACAGGGCTGACACGGGAGGGTGACACGAGGTGACAGGGTGGCCCAGCCTGGCCCGGCTGCCCGTGCATCATCACCTCCTCCGCATCGTCATCGCTGTCACTGTCCCCTGTCACCGTCCCCTGACCCCAGGCACGTCTGCTCCGTCCCTGCCGGCGCCTCATCCACCCCATTTTCAGTTCGTTTTTCCCCTTCTCCATTTTTTCCTCCTTTTACCCCATTTTCGGGGGAGGGGGGGGTGGGGGTGTTGGTCGGGAGCGGGGTACCCGGGATGCCTGGGTCAATCGTGCCGCCAGGGGTCCAGGGCCCAGATGCCTGGGTCCTCTGTGGGGGGCAGGGGGACACCTAGATCCCGTGAATTTTCCTTCCGGCTCCATCCTCAGGGGGTACATGGGGGGGGAGGGGGAGGTCCCCACAGGTAAGTTCTGATGGGAAGGGCGGGAGGGGGTCCTGGTGCTGTGCAGCTGGCACGGGGCACCTATGCAGTGGGCGTGCACGTGTGCGCGCGCGTGTGTGTGTATGTGCGCGCGCTCGTGTGCACGTGGCCCTGGATGCACACGCGTGTGACTGTGCATGCATGGCCTCGCCCGCTCACCTGCACTGTCACACACACGCACATGCGTGTGCAGCTGCCCCCACCCCACCCCGCCCCACCCCGCCCCCCCATCAGCCCTCGGCTCCTCGCAGCCAAGGGGGCGCGTTCCCCCGGCTCCGCCTGCACGCAGGTGCTTTTGCACACGCTCACGCGCTCGCCACAATGCCACGGGCTCGGCGTGACGCCGGCCGCCTCGCGCGCCTCGCACCGCGCGTCTCGCGCGCCTGCACCGCGGGTCACGGGTGCCCGCGCGGGCTGGGCTAAGCCTGCTCTCCCTGCAGCATTCGCAGCGTCAGGCGCCGCCGCTGCCCCCCGCCTTGTCGGCCTCGGACCCCGCGACGGCAACTTTCTGACCCTCCCCCAGCAGCAGGTAGGGTCCCCTCCCCGCACGCCTGGGTCCCCTCCCGCACTCCTGGGTCCCTCCCTGCATGCCCGGGTCCCCTGCCAGGGCACGCCCGAACACCCAGGTCCTCACCTGCCCCTCCTCCTCTCCTGGGCTAATTAGGTGGTTAATGAGACTGGTCCCAGGACCCCACCCCCTTCCACCTCTGCTGCCAAATTGGGAGGCACTGGGGGGGGGACGGCCCCCCATCATGCCTGACCCGTCTGGTTGCTGGGGGCAACGAGACATGATGTCATCGCCAGGCCCTGCCTGGAACAATGGTGGGGCGGGCCCTGCCCCCAGCATTGCCGTGGCAACCTTGTGGCCCCCCCCCCCCCGCCTTCCCACCCCCCCCCCATCACTGTGGCACTGCTGTGGCACTGTGGGCTGGGGGTCGCGACCCCCAGCAGGGCGCCCCATTGGCCCCTAGCGCCGTGGCACGACGCCCGATTGGCTGTCTGCCCCATGGCGCCGGCCCCGGATTGGCTGGCGCTGGAGCAGGCCGCGGCACCGGCCCAGAGCCAATGGGCCGGGTGTAGGGGGGGAGGCCAGGGCTGGTGGCCAATGGGGGGCCTCGGTGGGCCAGCCAGGCAGTGCCTGATTGGCTGGCACTGACAGGCAGGAGGGGGAGGAGCCAGCGGTAGATTGGCTGGCACCGGCAGGCCTTGGCAGGCTGCGGGCGCTGCGGCGGGCAGACGCGTCCTCATTGGCTGGACCTGGTGGTGCGGTGGTTTGGCAACCAATGGCATGCCAGCGCCGCGCCTGGTTTGGCACGCGGGGGTGGGCGGGGCGCCCGGATGCCTGGGTCCCCCCCCAGCCGCACTGGGCCCACCATGTGCTGGGGCTTGAGGCTGGGGCCAAGCTGGGGTGCTGCCCAGCCGCCTGGGTCCCCCCGGCCACCTGGGTCCCCCGTGCCACGGGTGGGCCCTGACCCCGCCCCACCCCACCCCAGCGGACCATGGGGGGGCGGGGGGGGAGGCTGGGAGGATGGGGTCTGGTGTCCACCAGCCGCTGACCCCTGTTTCTCCTCAGTCCTGGTTCCTCTGACGCCGCCCCTGGACAAGGAGAAACCACCCGGAAAAAGGAGGAAAACAAAACAAAACAAAAAAAGACAAAAAAAAAAAAAAAAAAAAAAAAAAAAAGGAAGCCGCAGCCCCCCCCCCGGCCCCCCCCCCCGCTGCCGTCCATCCCCGGGGGGGCCCCAGCCCCCCCCCGACGTGGATGAGGGTTCGGCCTCTCTGATGTGTGACACCTGCCCCCCCCCCCCCCCGGGATTCCCCCCCCCTCCCCCAAATCTCCCTTCTCCCTTCCCCCCCCCCCCACTCCCCCAGCACAGACAGGGTCACCCTGGGCCCCCCGGGGGTGTTTGGGCCTCCCTGCCCCAGCTGCAATTTGGGGGGGGAAGGGGGGAAGACACGAGGCTCCTGGGGGGGCACACGCGTGTGCACTCGCACCACACCTGCGCACACCCGCGTGTGCCCGCAGCACGTTTGCACGCACCCACGCACGCGTGTGCGCGCCTGGCACTGTGTGGTCACACCACACGTGTGCATCCGCACCCCTGCCGCTACCACCCCACCCCCACCCACCCACCCCGTGCGTGCACGGTCACATGTGTGCGCCCCCCGCCCCTGCACACGCGTGTGCCCTGGTCACCAGCACTTGCACACGCACTGCACACGCGTGTGCTGGGGGGCCCCCTTGCTGCAGGCCAGCGAGTGGGGCCGGGGGGGCTGAAACACCCTGAATCGCCCGAATGCCCCTCTCCCCCGGCTTTGGGGTCCCCCCGACCCTCCCCCCCAGCTCATTTTTTTTAATTAAGTGCAATTACCCCCGGGCAAGGCCCCCCCCCCCCCCTTGGGTCAAACTCCCATGTTTTGGGGTCTAACCCCGCTGGGGGTCAAACCCCCCACACGGGTTTGGGGTCAAACCCCCCGTTTTGGGTCAGACCCCCCCATCTGGGGCCCATCCCCCTTTTGGGTTACCCCCCCCTTTTTTTTTTTTTTTGTCCAATTTCCCCATTTGGGGTCAAACCACCCCAGTGTGGGTCCCTCTTCCCCTCTGGGGTTAAACCCCCACGTTTAGGGTCAGCCCTGCCCCCATTTGATGCCCCCCCGGGTCACCCCCCCCCGGGGTCAAACCTCCCATTTTGGGGTCAAACCCCCCCTTGGGTCTCCCCCAACTCTCCAAGTGCTTTTTTGGGGAACCCACCCACTTTTCCCTAATCTTTCCCATTGGGGTTTCACACCCCGCCCCCCCAGCAATTTTGTGTTTTTTTTATTATCGTTTTTGGGTAGTTTTGCTCTGGCCCCACATTCTGGGGGGCACTGGGGCCCCAATTCCCAACATGGGCCCTATGATGGGGGGGGGGAATCTGGGGGCATTTTGCTCATTTGGGGGTTTTTCTGCACCTTTGGCTGATTTTGGTGTCGGGGGGACGGGATGGGGCCCCCCTCTCACCCCGGGCAGTTTGGGGGGTACAGCCCACCCCTGGCCCCCGGGTTTTGGGGTCAGATGGACCAAAATTGCATTTGCCTTAGACCCCCCCGTGTGCCTTCCCCCCCCAATGGGCCCCCCAAAATGGGGACAATCATTAGGGCCCCCATTTTGGGGACCCCACTCTGGGCGACCCCCCTCTTTGTGGCCCCCTCCCCTGGGTTTTTTGGACCCCCCCCCGGGACCCCCACCAGCAGTGCCCTTCCCCCCGGGAAGCAGGCCCCTCCCCAACTTTGGGGATCCCCCCATTTTGGGGCCCCCACTGGGGCCCCCCACCAGCAATGGGGCCCCAACATTTGGGGACCCCCCCCACCAGCAATGGGCCCCTCCCCGGGCAGTGGGAACCCCCCCCGGTACTGGGTACCCAGATTTCGGGACCCCGTCCCCCCCTCCTCCAAGCCCTGGATGGGGGGGTGCCATCTTGGGAGGCGTCGCTCTCGGGGCCCCCCCCCACCAGCGTTGCACATTTGGGGACCCCCAGCTCGCCCCTCACCCCCGCACGTGGTAGTGACGTCATTTCCCGTTGGGGTGGGTCGGCCCCTCCCCCAGACCGAGGAGAAAAGGAAAAACCCCCCAAAAGGCGCTGCCCGCGAGCGGGAAGGAGGAAAAATCCGCGGAAAAAAAGGGGCAAAAAGACAAAAAAAATGAAATAAAGTGTCGTACCCGCCCCGCCCCGGTTCTGCCCGCGGGGGGGGGGGGGGGGGGACGGGGGGTTGGGGGGGCACGGGGGGGGGGGGCGCTGCATCCCCCGGCGGCCGCGCCGGCAGCAGCCGCGACCCCCCGCTGTTCCACACGGCAACGGGGTCTCCGGAGCAGCGGAGTCCCCACGGCGACGGGGTCTTTCGCTCTGGGAGAGGGTGGTCCCGCGGGGGGGGGTGGGGCGCGGACACCCCGAGGGCAGCCCCAAAAACCAGGCCGGTTTCTTGCCGTTCCGCGCGGGGTGCTGGGGAGGGGGCAGGGGCGACCCCGGTGTCTGGGCCCCTCCCCCGCCGCTTTAGGAGGCAAAGGGCGCCCCCCACCCCCCCCCGGAGGGACTCAGGCGTCCGGGCCCCCTCCCTCCCCACCGGCCCGCACTGCCCCTCCCGGCATCGGAGGGGACCCAGGCGTGCGGGACCCCCCGACCCCGCCCGGCCGGTGAGACGCGGAACTAGGCAGACTGGTGGGATGAGGCCGGGCCGGACGCCTGGGTGGGCCCGGACCCCTCGGGCTCCCCAGCCCCGGGGCCGAAGGCCAGAGCTCGGGGTGACCCCCCACATCCAAGTAAGGGACCCAGGCGTTCGGCTGCCCCTCCCCCCCTTCCCCTGCTGCACGTGGCCTCATTGGAAAACGCGGCGGGGGGGGGCACTCCCGGCCGTCTGGGTCCCCCCGGGTGGGATGGGGGGGGGGGGGCGCTCCCGGCCGTCTGGGTCCCCCCGGGTGGGATGGGGGGGGGCGCTCCCGGCCGTCTGGGTCCTTCCGGGTGGGGGGGCGTTGGGGCACTCCCGGCCGTCTGGGTCCTCCCGGGTGGGATGGGGGGGGCACTCATGGCCGTCTGGGTCCTTCCGGGTGGGGGGGCGTTGGGGCACTCCCGGCCGTCTGGGTCCCCCCGGGGCGGGGGGGGTTGGGGCACTCCCGGCCGTCTGGGTCCTTCCGGGTGGGGGGGCGTTGGGGCACTCCCGGCCGTCTGGGTCCTTCCGGGTGGGGGGGCGTTGGGGCACTCCCGGCCGTCTGGGTCCCCCCGGGGCGGGGGGGGTTGGGGCACTCCCGGCCGTCTGGGTCCTTCCGGGTGGGGGGGGGTTGGGGCACTCCCGGCCGCCTGGGTCCCCCCGGGTGGGATGGTGGGGGGACACTCCCGGCCGCCTGGGTCCCCCCGGGTGGGATGGTGGGGGGTCACTCCCGGACGCCTGGGTCCCGCGCTAGTCATGGCGTGGCCGTGCCTTGAGCGGCTTTGGGGCATTTTGGGGATTTCCGGCGGAGACCGGGGCTGATCCCTCTCGGGTCCTCCAGTGCCCCGTGGCCCGCCCCCTGCCCCCCCGCGGCGGCCCCGTGTCACCGCGAGGCGTCAGGTGACGGCGGGACCGGGGGGGGCACCGGGTGGTGCGACCCCACTTCCCCTTTTGGGCCCATAAAGCACCGGAGGGGACACGCGAGGGGACACGAGAGTGGACACGAGGGTGAGTGGTCCCCGGCCCCACGGGGTCCGGCCCTGGCAACTCATGGGAGGGGGGAGGGCAGCCCAGACACCCAGGTCCCACTTCTGCATGGGGGAGGTGGTGGTGCTGGGGACCCCCTCTGGACACCTGGGGCCCACCGGTGAAGACTGGGACCCACCAGATGCCTGGGTCCCACAGGTGGGGACCAGCAGCCATGGACACCTGGGTCCCATGGGTGGGGGCTGGGACCCCATGGACCGTCCTGGACGCCTGGGTCCCATGGGTGGGGGCTGGGATCCCTGTGACCCCCCACCCCCAGATTCCTGGGTCCCATGGGTGGGTGCTGGTACCCCTGCGACCCCCCCAGACGCCTGGGTCCCATGGGTGGGGGCTGGGACCCATGCGAACCCATCCCCTCCCAGACACCTTGGTCCCATGGGTGGGGACTGGGACCCCTGCAACCTCCCCAGACGCCTGGGTCCCATGGGTAGGGGCCAGGTCCCTGGGAACCCCCAGATACCTGGGTCCCATGGGTGGGGGCTGGGACCCCTGCGACACCCCCCCCCCCCCCCCCCAAGACACCTGGGTCCCATGGGTGGGGCCTGGGATCCCTGTGACCCCTCCCAGATCTTGGGTCCCATGGGTGGGGGCTGGGACCCCTGCAACTCCTCCCAGACGCCTGGGTCCCATGGGTAGGTGCTGGGACCTCTGCAACTCCCCCCGGACGCCTGGGTCCCATGGGTGGGTGCTGGGACCCCTGTGACCCCCCCAAGACACCTGGGTCCTATGGGTGGGGTCTGGGACCCCAGACACCTGGGTCCCATGGGTGAGGGCCGGGACCCCTGGGATGCCCCTGGACACCAGGGTCCTGGGGGTACCATCTGCAGATGCTGGTGCTGCTGTGGATGACGGTGATGGTGGCGGTGATGGTGGCAGCAGGGGGGAGTCCTGAGGGGGCTGTGCAGTTCTTGGCAGTGGGTGACTGGGGGGGAATCCCTGACCCCCCTTTCACCACCCCACGCGAGGTGGCCACGGCAGCAGCCATGGGACGCACGGCCACTGACCTCGGTGCCAACTTTGTCCTCGCCCTTGGGGACAACTTCTACTACAAGGGGGTGCAGGACGAGTGGGACCCCCGCTTCCAGGTATTGCCACATGTCTCCAGGGTCAGGGCACCCTGAAATGTGGGGGTGGGGGGGCATCTTGGGGGAGGGAGGCTGTGGTGGGGTGATCCTCAAATATGTATGGGGGAGCCTCTATCTTGGAGGGGGAGCAAAATTTCAGGGGGGACCCCAGTACCAATCTGAGGGGAACCCAAATGTCCGTGGGAGGGGTTGTGGGGAGCCTGGCTGGGCTCCGTTCCCCTGTCCCCACACATCCCCATCCCATGTCCCCATGTGTCTCTGTCCGCTGCTCCCCCTGTCCCCCCCGTTCCCTTCCCATCCCCACCATGTCCCCTCTGGCAGGAGACCTTCGAGCGGGTGTTCACGGCCCCGGGGCTGCAGGAGCTGCCCTGGTTCGTACTGGCCGGGAACCACGACCATGCTGGGAACGTCACCGCGCAGCTGGCATACAGCCACCGCTCCCCCCGATGGTAGGGACCCCCTGGGACAGCCAGGACCCCTGTGCATCTCCTGTTTCCTGGCGTGGCCACCTGTCCGTGTCCCCAGTGTGTCCCCAAGTACCCCTGAGATGTCACCGCGGTGTTCCCAAGTGTCCCCAAGCCGCCTGTGTCCCACAGGCACATCCTGCACTACTACTACAGCCCATGTCTGGTGCTGGGCTGTCCCCAGGGTGTCCCCAAGCTTCCCATGTCCCACAGGCACTTCCTACACTGCCACTACAGCCTGTGCCTGGTGCAGGGGTGTCCCCAAGCTGTCCCCAAGTCCCCCCGGGGTGTCCCCACAGTATCCCCAAACCTTCTGTGTGTCCTGCAGGCACTTCCCACACTACTACTACAGTCTGCGCCTCTCCCTGCCGGGCACCAACGTCTCAGCCCGGCTGCTGGTGCTGGACACAGTGATGCTTTGCGGTGGTGGGGATGACTTCGGGGTGGGGAACACCCCTAGTGGCCCCCAGGACGCAGAGGCAGCGGCAGCACAGCTGGCCTGGCTGCGGGGACGACTGTCCTCTGCGCGCCACGACCGCTATGTGCTGGTGGCCGGGCACTACCCAGTGTGGTCGGTGGCGGAGCATGGCCCCACCGCCTGCCTGGTGCGGCTGCTGCGGCCGCTGCTGCGGCACCACCGTGTGACTGCCTACCTCTGCGGCCATGACCACAACCTGCAGGTGAGCCCTGGGACCCCGGCCTCTGGTGGACCCCCCCAGACCCCTTCATGGGACCCTACTTTGCAGGGATCCCCCAAAACCTGACCTAGGACCCCGCTGTATGGGGGCCCCCCCCCAGAAACTGCCCATGGGACCCTGGTATTTATGGAATGCCCCAGACCCCTCCATGGGATGCTGGCATCCAGGGGATACCCTAGATTACCCCCCTTGATTCCACCCCCTCTGGACCCTGGTGACCAGGGACACCCCCCCCCACTATCCCCTTGGCCCCACTCCCTCAGTTCCTGGAGCAGGGGGTAGGCATCCAGGCATCTGTGGGGCAGCCAGGTGTCCAGACTCTGCCCTCCATCCCTGTCCCCTGTCCCCAGTCCCTGACGGGGGGTGGACAGGGTCCTGGTGTCTGGGGCAGGGATCCAGGTGGGGACCCAGCCATCTGGACCCCTCATCCCCCACACAACTTTGCCCCCCAGTTCCTGGAGGAGGGGGGTGTGGGCTATGTGGTGAGCGGCGCCGGCAACTTTATGGAGGACACCCAGACCCACGGTGGGGCCGTGCCCCCTGGCTCCCTCCGCTTCTTCTTCGGGGCACCCACATCCCCCGGCGGCTTTGCCCACCTCCGCCTGGATGCCCACGCGGCCATCGTCACCTTCCTGGAGGCCACCGGCCGCGTCCTCTACCGTGTGGCCCTGCCCCCCCGTGACCTGTGACCCCTGCACCCCTGGCACCAGGACCCTGAAGGACCCCAGGGCTCACCGTAGCAGGGGATGTATGGGGGGTACCCCCTGGCACGGCAGATGCCGTCACAGAACCCTTGCGGCCCCTGGCCACGCAGGACCCTGCAGGGGCAGCCAGCAGGACAACACCACACCCCCCACCCTCTCGCCTGGTGCTGGTGGACCCCCAGGGGAACGGGTCGGAGTCCCCCGTGACACCCTACATCAGGGACAGGGGGCAGGACCCCTGTGACACCTGACCTCAGGGAACCCCAAGGCCCTGCGGGAGCCCCCCCCCCCCCAGCCCGGACCCCCGCAGGTCCCCGGTGTCCCGTCCCGTTCCCCCCGCCCCCCCCCCCCAATAAAGGGCTTTGGACGGAGACGCTGACCCGGACACGCCGCGACTGACCGCCGCGAAACCACCCCGTTACGGGCAGCGCGAGTCACGTGGCGCTGGCGCGGCCCCGCCCCCACTGCCGGTTGGTTGGGGCCGCGTGGCCGCCGCCCAATTGGCAGCAAGGGCGGGTGGAAGCGGCGCGAGGCGGGGGAGGCGGGGCCGGGGTTACTTCCGGGGTTCTGCGGCGGAAGCGCCGGTCGCCGGGGGAAACACGGCGGGAGCGGAGTGAGCGGAGCGGGGTGGCGGCTCCCGGGGTACGGCCGGGGGGGGCGCCGGGGCGGTCGAGGCCGGGGAGGGTCCGAGCTCGCCCCCGTCGTGGCCCAGTTCGGGTGGGGGCTCCTGGACGCCGGGCCCCGGGAGAGGCTGTCTCCACCGGCCCGTGACCGGGCCCGTCGCGGTTCCCGCAGCCATGGGGCGCCGTAAATCCAAGCGGAAGCCGCCGCCTAAGAAGAAGGTGACGGGGACGCTGGAGACACAGTTCACCTGCCCCTTCTGCAACCATGAGAAGTCTTGTGACGTCAAGATGTGAGCGTGGGGCGAGGGAGAACGGCCGGGGGGGTGGGGGGGCGGCGGGGGGGTGGAGGCCACAATCCGCAAGGGGGCATGGCGGGGGGCCGGCCGTAGCAGCCTGTGTCCTGCTGCCCCCAGGGACCGTGCCCGCAACACGGGGGTGATCTCCTGCACCGTCTGCCTGGAGGAGTTCCAGACGCCCATCACCTGTATCCTTATCGGGACCACTCCATTGCCCCGACCCCCACCCCCCGGACCTCACCTCCGTCTCCCTGTTAGTGCCTTAACATCCCCCAAAGACCTCTCGGAGCCGGTGGACGTCTACAGCGACTGGATCGATGCCTGCGAAGCTGCCAACCAGTAGCAGCCAGGACAGACTCTGCCCGCAGCACAACCCTGGACCCCCGGAGGAGGGCGGTCCTGTCCCTGCCCCAAGACCCGAGGTGGGAGGTCGTGTCCCTGCTGCCCCTTCACGGCATTTTCTTCACGTTTTCTACCTTTCTGTCCCCAGGCACGGGGGACCTGGCTCACGCGGGGACCCAGGATGTGTCCCCTCCCTGGGCACAGGACCTCTCCTCTTGGAGGAGGCTCGCCCAGCCTCACTGTGGCTTGTCCCAGGTGCTTAATTGCTGTTCACCAGTGAGCTGCAGGGAGATGGGCCTGGGCCCGGCACGCAGGCAATGTGTTTTGGCAGAGCTGCCTTTGAATAAATGCCCTTGTGGGGCTGGGCTGGGGCTCCGTGTCCTTGTCACAGCGAGGGGGACAGAGATGGGCAGGGACACATGGGGCTGGCTCTGTGGGGTCTGTGGGGACGGTCAGGCCCACAGCGGGCCAGGCAAAGCCAAGGCCCTAACAAGGCTCAGAGATGCTAATGAATCTCATCTGGTTTCAGAGCTACGCTGGGACAAATTGTCACCCTCGGCCACCAGCTCCTAAACCTGTGGATGCCGTTACCCCCCCCCCCACCAGGGACCTCGTTAGGGTCAATTTTATCATCACGGGTACCTGCGTGGGCAGGAGGGGCCGGAGCCAGGCATTTCAGCGGCTCTGCGGGTGTCAGCCTGGGTTCGGCATTGCCCCAACGTGGGGAACCTCAGTGTCCTGGGTACAACTTGTGTCCCCTTACAGCACATTTGTGTTGTCCAGCTGCCAAAACATCCTCTCTGCCACTGTGTGTCCTCCCAACCTTGCCCCCTCTGTGTCTTGATGTCCCTCTGTCCCTGTTCCCCTTCAATGTTCCGCTGTCCCCATGTGCCTCGGTGTGCCCCCATCCCTGTCCCATCTCCATGCGTTGTTGTTCCCCTACCTTGTGTCCCCACAGCCCTGTGCCTTGTTGTCCCCTGCAGTCCCCCTGCCTTGTTCCCCCCATGCCTCCTTGTCCCCGGTCTTGCCATTGTGCCTCCTTGTCCCCCGTGCTGGTGCCCGCAAAGGTGGCAGGTTTGCATGTGGGTTTTATTGTGCCTTGGTGGCTTCACATAGGAGGGGCAGCAGCGGGGCCAGGCCCCCTGGCCAAGCTCCCCCGGGCTGAGCCCCCTGGCCGTGCCGGCCCCATGGGGCCAGGGGCGCAGTGAGGCCGGTGCGGTGGGGCCCTGCGTGGGGCAGGGCAGTGCGGTGCAAGCAGCCGCGGGCCGGCAGCTACTGGGAGTTGTAGAGGCCGTCGAGGCCGTCCTCGCCCAGCAGCTCAGGGCCGCCGCAGTACTTGGGGTCATAGACCTGCCGCGGCAGCCCGTACACCGTCATGCCCTGTTGTGAAGCGCCCTTGTTGCTGCCCATCTGCAGCCCGATGGTCATCGTGTCACAGTGCTCCATGCCCAGTGCTGGCTCAAAGATCTGCCGCTTCGTCCCCGGTGCCGTCATCCCCGCCTGGGCAAGGACAGTGCTGGGGGTGGTGGCCTCGGCCTCTCCGTGGGGACCGGGGGGGTGTGTGTGTCCCCCCGTGTCCCTGTCCTCCCCAGATGGTCCCTTAGCCTCCTGTGAGGGTCCTCCAGCTTCCCTCAAGGGTCCTTCAGTCTCCCCATGGGTCTGGAGGGGGTCCCTCTATCCTCTCCAGGGCATCAGAGTGGGTCCCTTGTCCTCCCCAGAGGGTCCTTCAGCCTCCTCAGGGGACTGCATCTCGGGGTGTCAGGGGCCCTGGGGGCCCCCCAATCCTTCCCCCCACTGCCCATGGGGACTCCCTCACCCCCTCCCTCCAGTGCCATGTCCCCAAGTCCCTTCACCTGCCTGACTTGGGACACTGGAGTCCCTGGGGACATCAGTCTCCCTGTGTCCCCTGTACCCAGCAGGCCCAACACAGTGGGGTCCCTGCAGGTATGGCAGTGGCTGTGTCCCACCCCCAGCTGGCACCCTTGGTGCCCCTGGGGAGAGCGCTCCCCACATCCGCACCTGGCTGGCGCCCTTGTTGGTGCCCATCTGGAGGCTGATGGTGGCCTGGTCCAGGGGCTGGTCCGTCCCCAGCTTGGGATCATAGAGGTGCCGCCGTGTCCCATATGCTGTCATGCCTTGCTGGCTGGCAAACTTGTTGGTGCCCATCTGGGGGTGGAGGAGAGGGGAAGTTGCAGGCGGGGACAGGGACAGGCACCCACCAGCCCCAACACACTGGGACTGCCCTCCCCACCGTCCACAGCGAAAGCCTGTGTCCCCAAAAGACACACCCTCCCCACCCCCCAGGACCCCTGGGCACCCCATGTGCCCTGATGTCCCCCAGAATCCCCCGATCCCCCATGCACCCTGCCATCCCCCTGTGCTTCCCCCATCTCCTTTTACCACCCCCACCCTGTGTGTCCCCATGGTACCTGGAGGCCGATGATGTTCCTGCCTTCACGGAGCTTCTCAGGGTGGAAGCGCCGCTGCTGCTTCTCTGCGTACTTCACCCCCAAACCCACGTTGTTCCCCTTTGTCTTGGCCTGCACAAGACCCTGAGGCTCAGGGCGTGCATAGGCTTTCGCCCCATTGCAGCCCCCAGACTCATGTTTATCCCCAGTTCCCCTGGGACTGCCCCCAAGCCACAGCCCAGGTGCCACACCCCCCAGGGCTCCCCCGAGCCCCTGGCTTTGCCCCATTTGGCCCCATCACCTAGCAGGTGAGGGCAATGGGGGAGGACTGGATGTCCTCCCAGGGGTTGTAGGGAGCCCCCAGGGCCCCCAGCCCACCCCCAAGGACTCCCAAAGACCCCCGTCCTATCCCAGTGGGGTCACCTGGCTGGCAAGGGCGATGAGGGTGGACTGGACCTGCGTGTGGTTGGTGTTCTCGAAGAGGTCGTTGGCCTCAAAGATGTCGTGGGGCTTCACCCCGTAGCGCGTGATGGCCCGCAGGAAGTTCCCGATGTTCTCCAGCTGCACACAGGTCAGCTCAGAGCCTGGACCCCCAGACCATCCCCCGGGTCACCCCCCGCAGTCCCCTGAGCAGCGCCAAGGGCCCCCCCAAGCCCTGACTCCCCTTTTGTGGACCCCTCACCTTGTGCCAGTTCTGGATGGGTTCATTCACCTTCTGCACAGAGCCGGGCTGTAGCTTGTTGATGAGCCTGGGGACAAGGGGTCAGGGTCAGGGTTGGAACAGGGGTCAGCCCTCACTGGTCAGGGTCAGCCCAGGTGAGGTTGGTGGGGGGCAAGGGCTGGGGTCAAGCTTAAAGTCCAGGGTCAAGATTGGACTGAGTTGCCAGAGGATGAGCCCAGACTCCAGCTGGGGTCAGGGGTGAGCTGTGCTTCCAAAGGACAGCCTGGTTCCAGGGTTGGGGTCAGGGCTGTGGTCATTGGTCATTGTTCAGGGGTCATACTCGCAGAGGATGACACCATCCTTGAGGCCATCCATGAAGCTGTCTCCGATGCGGCGACCGGTGGTCCCCTCGATCCAGGCACGCAGCTCCCGCTCCGTCTGCGGGTCATACTTCTGTGCCAGCTGGGGATGGGAATGGGGGACACCATCAGGGGCGTGTGGTGACATGAGGGACACTGTCAGAGGGACACGGGGACATGTGGGACATAGGGGATACGGTGGGCACTGTCAGGAGGACGCTGTTAGACGGGAGAATGCAGAAGGGGATGGAGGGCTGAGCAGGGGGCAGGGGAGATGGGGGGGCACGGGGGGGGGGAGGGGTGCCACTCCAGGGGTGACAGACGAGCTCATCCCCTGCTCTCCCCCCCTCCCCTCATGGCGGTGGGGTTGGGGTGGGTGCAGAAGAGCTCTGGACGCTTGGGTCCCCCAGGTGCTGGGGGGGAGAGTGGGGAGGTGGTGGTGGTGGGCCGTGCCGGGAGGGAAGGGGGGTATCTACCCCCGCAAGGCAGGGAGGACGCGGGCGCCCGGGCCCCCCACCTGCCCCGCCCCCCCCCCCGGGAGGACCCAGCCGTCCGGGCCCGCCGAACCTTTGCCCATATATAGCCCCGGGCTGCGGCCGCCCGCCCGCCGCGCTCCGACGCCTTATAAGGGCGCGCGGCGGGGCCGGGGGCGGCGGGGCCCCCCCGGGTCGCCGGGGCCCCCCCGGCTTAACCCTTCCCGCGCCACATCCCGCAGGCGGCGGCGTCCGGAGGGACGGGACGCCCCCTGCGCCTGCTCCCCGCGGGGCGTCTGCAAGGGGGAAACTGAGGCACGGCCGGGGCGGAGGGACACCCCCCCCCCCCAAAGGCGTCCGGGTGCCGCCCCCTCGCCCCGGACACGGCGGGGACTGTGGCGTCCCGGTGCCCACCCCCTCGCCGCCCGCAGCGGGGACCCAGGCGTCCGGGCTCCCCCGCTCGGGGCAGCACCAGGGACAGCGCCAGCTCGTCCCCCGCCCCCCGCCCGCTCCGGTCCCGCCGGGCCATGCCCCCCTCCCCCGTCCGTTCCTGCCCCCCTTCTCTCCCGGTGGGGTCGGTCCTGCCCGGTTCGGCCCGGCCCGGCCCGGCCCTGTCCCGCCCACCTTATTCTTCACCTCGGCCGACAGCCCGTAGGCCGGCCCGCGGTTGAAGTGCGCGTTGGACATGGGGTCGGTGCGGGAGGGTCCCGGTGGGTCGGGTCGGGTCGATTCAGTTCGCCCCGGTCCGGGTCTGTCCCCGTTCGGCTCGGTCGGGTCGGGTCCGGCTCGGCTCCGCTCGGCCCGGCTCGGCTGGGCTCGGGTCGGTCCCGTCGGGTCGGCTCGGTTCCTCTCGGGTCGCTTCGTCCCGGTCCCGACCCGGCGCCGCCGCCACTTTTAAAAGTCGGCGGAGGGCGCGGAGCCCCCCCGGGCCGGAGCCGCTGCCAGCCAATCTACACCACCCGCCGCGCTGATGTCACCGCGGGGCGGGTGGTGGCGTCATTTTTTCCACATTTAGCGGGGGGATCCCGGGGGGGCGGGGGAGCCCCGGGACACCCCGCCCCCCCAACTGTCCTCAAGCCCCCCTCCCCCCTTCATCCCTTCCCCATCTTCCATCCTCCCCGCTCTCCCACCCTTCCCCCTACCTCTCCGTCTCTCCCTCTGTCTCTCCCTCCTGTTCCTCCGTTCATCTCTCCCTCTGTCCGTCCCTCCTGCCCCTCTGCCCATCCCTCCGTCCCCCTACCCCCCGCCTGACCCCTTGTCCCTCTGTCCCTACTCCTGTCCCTCTGTCCATCCGCCTCTCTCTTTGTCCCTCTCTCTTCCCCGCTCCCCGCGCTGTTTGTCCCCCCCGGACGCCTGGGACCCCGCCCCGAACTCCGGGGTCCCCCCAGTCTCAGGGGGAGCGGTGGGGGCGGGGCGGTCCGGACGCCCGGGTCCTCCCGGTGCCGTCAGCGGATCGGACTCCGCCGGCCCCGAGGGGGGGAAGGGACGGTTCGTCACGGGTGGGGAATGCGCCTCCCCCCCCCCCCAAGCCCGGGACCGCGGCGGGGGGACCCAGGCGTCCAGGCTCCGCCCCCACCGCCCCGAGGGGTCCCGGCTCGAGGCGAGGGCGGGTCGGTATCCCGCGGCCTCGGACAGGGGAGCTCTGGGGCGTTCCGGGGGGCCCGGGCGGCCGGGTGGGGGCGGACTCTGGTGTCCGGGAAGACCCAGGCGTCCGGTGGGGGACCCAGGCGTCTGCGGCCGCCCCCCTGCTCCTGCCGGAGCTGCCGTTTCCATTTATAGCAGCCGTTGCAGCTCTGACGTCACCGTGACCCGTGTACCATCACCACCAGCCCAAGGCTCTGACATCACCCAAGGCCACTGTCCCCAGTCCTGACATCATCGCGTAACCCCGGCTCTGAACGCATCCGTGGGGCCCGCTCTGACATCACGGGGAACCCCTTCGAGCTCCGCCCCCTGCGCCGTCAATCACCGCCCGCGCCCCGCCTCCAGGCGAAGAGCGCGTGGGGATTGGCTCTACCGCAGGCCCCGCCTCATGACCTGGAAGCGCTGGCCGGAGGGGTCGGCGGCACATGGCGGCGCCCAGCACCGCGACCCGGCGTGGGGGGGACCCCGGAGTCCGGCCGTGACCTCCGACCTCTGGCCCGCCCGCACCGCCCCCGCGGAGCCATGAGGCTGCCCTGGACCCGTGTCCTGCCCCGGGGGCTCTGGGGCAGCTGGGGACCCCCGCAGGTGCGGAGGCGGGAGGGGGCGCCGGGAGGTGGGGGGAGGCGAGGGGACACAGGGGGAGCGCAGGGGGAGGGGACACAGCGGGAGGTGGGGGTACGGGGGGTACTTCGGCCCAGCCTCCCCCCGGCCCCCCCAGCCTCGCCCCCTTTCTCCCTTCCAGGTTGCTCGGAGCCTGTGCCAGCGCAGCAGCCGCCCGGCGGGGGACCCGGCAGGGCAGTCCTGGGGGGACGCCTCGGGGGACACCTCCGGGGACGCCTCGGGGACCCCGGCGTGGCGTGACCCCGCTCGCAGGGCGCAGGACGAGGACCGAGGTCCTGCGGCCTTCGCGGCGGCGCTGGCAGCGCTGGAGCAGGCACCTGGACGGCGTGTGGGGCGGCTGGAGCTGGTGGCAGCAGCGCTGGCAGCGATGCCAGCACTGGGGGTAGCGCGGGAGCGGGAGGCCTACCACCGCCTGCTGCGCCTGCTGCCCCGTGGGCCCTGGGTGCCCCGCGGGCCCTTCCAGCGCATGCTGGCCCCCTTTCCCCGGCAGCAGGAGTGCGGCATCCAGATCCTGGAGCAGATGGAGAGATATGGTGGGTGTGGGCAGGGGGAGGGGGTGCCAGGCCCCTGGGGAGGGAGTCTGGATGCCTGGGTCCTTTGGGGAGGGGCTGCCTTGGGTCCTTGGGGAGGGGTCCTGGACACCTGGGTCCCTGTGCAGGTGTGGTGCCAGATGCAGAGACACGGTTCCTGCTCCTGGGCATCTTCGGGCCCCACAGCCGCCCCATGCGCAAGTGCCAGCGGCTGCTATACTGGCTGCCACGGATGCGCCACGTGGACCCCTACCCCCTGCCCGCCCGCCTACCACCGTCTGGCCTGGCCACTGCCCACCTGGGCCTGCGCCGCATCGCCAATGACCTTGATGCCCGCATCACTGTCTACCAGGTGGGACAAGGGGATGGACACAGGTGGGGGACACACCAGGGGACATGAGGATAGGGGATGTGGGGATGGGGATGTTGGGGGACACGTGGGGATGCGGGGGTGGGCAGACAGGGGGCAGGGAACTGGTGTCACTGTCTAGCAGGTGCGATGGGACAGGGATGGGGGGACCGGGACAGGGAACCCACCTCACCATCGGCTGGGTGTAACACATGGATGCAGAGCTGGGGTGGGAGGTGTGAGGATGGGGATGCAGAGGGGTCCCTCTGTCACTGTGGCCGGGTGGCTGGCTGGGCCCCTCCTGGGGATGCAGTCCCCCAGCAAGGCCCCGATGTCCCTGGGTTGTTAAGGGGTGGCTGGTGACCAGTCTCCCTCCCACAGCGGCCAGTGCCGGACGAGGGGGATGACGAGGGCTCCATCCAACCCTACATCATTGGTGAGCACTGCGGGACTCAGGCGGACCTGGGTGTCAGGGGAGGCGTGTGGTCATCTTGGTGGGGGGCAGCTGTCTGGGGCGGGGACCCATGTGTTTGGGGGTATGCCAGCATGTGGGGGGACCCAGGCATTCGGGGGAGCCTGGTGTAGAGGGAGCCCCGCGGTGCTGGGTGTGCAGTCCCCAATGTTGGGGTCCCTTGTGTGGGAGTTTGGGGTTCCCAATGCTGGCATGGGGTCCTTATCTCCCTCCCCACAGGTGCCCAGAGCCCAGACCAGCAGGCGCTGCTGGCTCAGCACGGCCCGGCACAGCCCGTCTTCGTGGAGGGTCCATTCCCCCTCTGGCTGCGCAGCACCCGCCTGTGCTACTATGTGCTGCGGGGGGACCCCCTGCCTCCCCACCTGCGGGTGAGCCTGGTGGATCCCGGGGCTCTGGAGGGGATGGGATGAAACCTTCTATTGCTTGGCACCAGATGGAAGGGGAGGGGGGTCCCCATGGCCCTGGAGCAGGTGGGATGGGCTACCCATGGCCACAGAGGGGTTCCCCTGGCCCAGGACAGGAGGGGTTGGTACCCCCATTGCCCAGAATAGGTGGGAGGAGACTCTTTTATAGCCCAGGATGGGGCAAGATGGGACCCCCGTGGCCCCAGAGAGGTCCCCCTGGCCCAGGACAAAAGGGGACAAGACCCCCATGGCCCAGGAGAGGAGGGGAGGGGACCCCTATGGCCTTGGAAGGGAGGGGAACTCTGGCCCAGGATGCGTAGGAGGGGACCCCTTGCCCCCACCAGGAGGAACCCCCAGACCCTGAGCGCAGCCTGTACTACCCCCTGACCCTCGACCTGGACCTGGAGCGTGGCCCCTGGGATGACGATGACTTCGATGTGGAGGAGGGTAAGGCAGGGGGGCAGGGGCAGGGGCGAGGGGGAACCTCTGTGCTGCCCCCGTCCCCCTGACCCGTCCCCCATAGTGGAGGAGGGCCCCGTCTTTGCGCTGTGCATGGCGGGGGCTGGTGACCGGCACACCCTGAGCAAGTGGATTGCCGGGCTACAGGAGGCAAACCCCATCCTGGGGCGCACCCCAGTCATCTTCCGCCTGGAGGATGGGGACACCCCAGCTGGCGCCCCCGGGGGTCCCCCTGCACCCCAGCTGGGGGCGGTGCCTGCCCCGCCGGTGGTGCTGGAGGCCCCCGGCCCACCGCGGGGGCGCAGCCGCAGCACCGGGGGCGGTGCCACCGGTCCCGGGAGAGGTGGGGGGCCGGGCGTGCCCCCCACAGCCTCGGAGGAATAAAGGAGGTATCGCCGACGGAGAGGGGTGTCTTGTGTCGGGGTCCCGGGGGGGCCGGGGGTACGCGGCGGGTGGCGGCAACCGGCCCCGTGGAGAGCGGCGCACGTTCACACCCGCCGCCTGGGCGCTCGGCGAGCGCGCATGCGCACTGTATGCCGGCGCCGCGGGGCGCGCGACTGGTCCGGTCGGTCCTTCCGCGCAGGCGCATTGCGCCGCGCCGTCTGTCACGAAAAAAAGGCGTGAGCGGGGCCTGCAGCGGAGGAAGTGTTGGTGGCGTCATCAGCGGCGCGCCGCGGCGCGGGGCGGCGGGCCCGGCATGAGCGCGGCCGAGCGGGGCCTGGGTGCGGCGGGCGGTAGTGGCGGCGGCCCCGGCCCCGGGGGCGGCCCAGCGGTGGAGTCGGGAGGAGGCGGCGGCGGCGGACGGAAGGCGCGGGGGCGCCCGCGGCTGACAGAGTCGGACCGGGCGCGGCGGCGGTTGGAGTCGCGGAAGAAGTATGACGTGCGGCGGGTGTACCTGGGCGAGGCACACGGGCCCTGGGTCGACCTGCGTCGCCGCAGCGGCTGGAGCGATGCCAAGCTGGCGGCCTACCTGTTGGGGCTGGAGCGGGGGCAGCGCGCCGGGCGGCGCGGGTGAGCGGGGCTGGAGGGCCGGGGGGCTCGGTGGGGCCGGGGGGCTCGGGTGCCCCCTTCCCGTCTTGCAGCTATCGTGGGGCAGCCCTCCGCAGAGAGGGGCGCCCCGGTTTGTCCTTAGGCCACCAACTCTCTCTCAGCAGGAAGCTGTGGGAGCAGGTCCCTAAAAAGCCCAAACGGAAGAAAAGTGAGTGTAGTGGAGGGGGTGGGTGGGCGGGGGCTGCCCTTGCCGATGGGGGAACCTCTGGGCTGTGAGTTGGGACACCTCAGGCTGGGGTGGGGCTCAGGCAGGGGCTGGGAGACCTGGGGCTGCCAGGGGTGCGGGTGGGGTTTGGGTGGTGATGGGGGATAAGGCTGGGGCTGGAGGAGCATTGGGCAGGGGCTGGGGCATCTGGGGGTGCTGTGGAGTTGACTAGGGCATGCTAGGGGGCTAGGCAGGGCTTGGGGATTGATGGGGGGGATAGGGTTGGGGGTGTGGGGTGTGCCGTGGGGTCAGGTGGGGGGTGCCAGGCTGCCAGCAGCCCTCCCCCAGGGCGGCGGCGCAATGTGAACTGCTTGCGGCACGCGGTGATCTGGTACGAGGACCACCGGCAGCGCTGCCCCTACGAGCCGCGGCTGGCGGAGCTGGACCCCTCCGTGGGGCTCTACACCACAGCCGTCTGGCAGTGCGAGCGTGGGCACCGCTACTTCCAGGATCTGCGCTCGCCTCTGCGACCCCTCAGTGACTCCGACGGGGACAGTGATGATGGTGCGTGTTGGGAGGGGGTGGGCAGGGGGGCACTCAGCTGGGTTGTGGGGATGCAGTGGTGGGGCTCAGGGGTGGTTTGGGGGACCTGACTTTGTTGTCTGGGGGCCTGGCCTGGGGGTGTGTGGGCCCAGGGTGCTTCTTTGGGTCATGGTGTGGGGGGGCTGTTTTTGGGGGCGGGGGCTCCCCTTGATCTTCTTTCTCCTGCAGCAGCAGCTCCCGGCAGCTCCTTCTCATCCTCAGGGGGTTGCAGCTCAGGCTCGGAGGCGACACCACAGGGGGCCCCGTCAGCACCAGGCGGGGTGGCAGTGGCCCCCCCTGCGGGTCCAGGCCCCCCCGAGGGTGCTGCGGAGGGGCGGGCGGCAGCTCTGGAGGCTGTGGTCTGCGTACCCCTACCACTGCCTCTGCGGCTGGGTGCAGGGCGGGGAGCGCTGGCTGAGGGGGGGCCCCCCACCCTGCTGCAGGGTCCCCCCCTCCTCATCCTGGCCAGCCCTGGCTACGATGCGCTGGGGGGGCTGCAGCTGGACGTGACGGGGGACGAGGTGCCCTGTGCTCTGCTGGAAGAGGAGGGCACCTTCCCCCCACCCCCCCCAGACCCCCACCTTCCTAAGACAGGTATGGGGGAGCAGGGGTTATGGGGGTGAGTGGGACTGGGGTGCTGGGATCTCAGGTGTTTGGAGGGTATTGGGGTGCTGGGGGGGGCCGGTGGGACTGGACTGTTGGGGGTCTGAAGTGGATTGGGGTCAGGAATAGAGGAGATTGGGGTGCTGGGGGTGGGGGCATCAGTGGCTGGGTGCCAGCAGTGCCTCACTTAACTCACTGACAGCAGAAGAGGATGAGATGCTGGGGTTGAAGCAGGAGGAGGTGCCCCTCCCTGCCACCGAGCTCCCGCCACAGCCCCCTCCTGAGTCCCCCCAGGAGCCCCCCCTGCCCCCCCCAGCTGAGGACACTGATGGGGGTGATGTATCAGCCATCATCTACGAGATCCCCAAAGAGCCTGAGAGGTCAGGGGAGCGGGGGTTGGGGGTCTCTTGGGTACCTGGAGGCCCAAAGGTGGCCAGGGTGGGGGGACTCAGGACTTGGGAGGGGTGGCACAGTTTGGGGTGTTGCTGGGGGCTTGGGGGAAGTGTGAGGTATTGGGGGTGTCTTTTGGGGGTCACTACAAGGTTTCCTAAGTTTCTGGGGACATGAAGAGGGCTCAGAGCTGGGGAGGGCCTGGGGGTTACAAGGGGTTCAGTGACTGGAGGTGTGCAGGGGTTGGGGCTTTTTTAGGGCTGGGGGAGACCTTGGGGTTATGGAGGTGTCTTTGGGGACAAGAGGGGAGGCTCTGGGGACTTTGGAGGGCAGGGGCTTTTCTGGGGGGCAGGGGACTGGGACAGTTTCCAGGTACTGTGGGGGTCTTTTTCAGAGGTGCTCTTGGGTTGGAGGAGCTGTTCAGGGTTTGTGAAGGGCTTTAGGAGCCTTCAGGTACATGAAGGGATGTTGAATGGGGCCCCTGAATGCCTGGGCCCCGCCTGGCGCTGTGGCCTCTGGTGGGGGCCTTACCCCACGCTGTGCTGTCGCCCCTCCCTGCGCAGGCGGCGGCGGAGCAGGCGGGGCCGTGCCCCCCACCCTGACCCCGAGGGGCTACCGGAGCCGATCGCCTGCCCCTATGCAGGCTGCGGGCAAGTCTATGTTGCTCTCAGTAGCTTCCAGGTGCGCCTCCCTTCCCTCCTTGGGCTGGGGCCACCCTGCTCCCCCTGTGCCCTCTTGGGTCCCCCAGGGACCCCCTCACCTCTCTGCCCCCCAGAACCATGTCAACCTGGTGCATCGCAAGGGCCGGACCCAGCAGTGCCCCCAGCCCGGCTGCGGGAAGAGGTTTTACCTGGCTAACCACCTGCGCCGGCACATGGTCATCCACTCTGGTGAGCCCCACCATCTCCTGTGCCGTGTCCCCCCAGTGTCCCCCGCCCCATGTCTGCCCAGCATCCCCCCACGTCCTCCTCCCCAGGCGTGCGGGAGTTCACCTGTGAGACCTGCGGGAAGTCCTTCAAGCGCAAGAACCACTTGGAGGTGCACAGGCGGACGCACACCGGGGAGACCCCCTTGCAGTGAGTGATGGGGGAGGACACTGGGAAGACCCCCTGTGGGAAGTGTCAAGGGGGTCAATGGGGAGACCCCCACTTGCAGTTAGTGATATTGTAGGGTCACTGCTGCATCGAATGACACAGGGCACCCCACTCTCTCTGACACCCCCGCCCATTCTGCCAACCCTTCTCAAGGTGCAAGGTCTGCACCTTGCAGAAGGGGGGATGAAGGTGCTCCCTCACCCTCCCCTTGCCGTCCCCCCCCCTCCCCCCAGGTGTGAGGTCTGCGGGTACCGCTGCCGCCAACGTGCCTCCCTGACATGGCACATGAGGCGCCATGGGGGGCCAGGGCTGCGCCCCTTCCCCTGTGAGCGCTGCGGGAGGCGCTTTGAGCGCCCTGAAGGCCTCAAGTTCCACGCACTCAAGAGCCACCCCGAGCCCCGCGGCACTTAGCGGGGCGGCCCCCCGCTTCCCCACGCTGGGTCGCTCTGACTTCCCTGGGGCAACCTCATGCTGTGTGGAGGTAGGGAAGTGCCCTCCGGGGGTCCTGCCCCACCCCACCCCGCCCCAAGCACCCTGAGCCCGATGCACTTGGTGGAGCCCCTCACCCCCCTGGGCTCCACAAGCTGCCTCAGGGGACCCTGAACCCCCATTGCCCTGGGCCCCCTTGCTCACCCTTTATTTATTTCCTGACTCTCAGTTGTCATGTTTGCTCTCCTCCCCCGGGGCAATGGGGTGGGGGGACAGTGGGGACCCTGGTTTTGTCTTGGGGAGGGGGGGACCTGCCCCCCCCCCGGGGCCCCCCGGTGCCCCCCGTTCTATTAAAGTGATGGATTTTATTTGCTGCCTCCCACTCTCTGCCTGGGAGCACCCGGGGCGCGAGGGAATGGGGGGGGGGGGGGGCCGGGGGGCTGCCCCGCAGCTCGGGGGGTCGCGGCCCACCCAGGACAGCCCCTCCTCCCCCGCCACCGCCCTCGGGGGGGCGGGGCGGGGCACGCCCCGGCGCTGTCCCCGGTGCTGAACAGGCGGCAGCTCCGCCCTGCCCCGGCGCCGGGGACCCCCCGCTCCGGCGGTGCCACTGTGGGGTCCCCATCCCGCTTCCCCCATCCCGCCCCCTCCCTGCTCAGCCCCCGGCCCTTCCTCCTCCTCCTGCCTCCCCTTCCTCCTTCTCCCCCCCCCCGCCCAGCGCTTCCTTCTTTATTACACCCGCCCTTTGCCTTCATCACCTTCCTCCTCCTTCCCCCGGCCCCCCCCACCTCCTCGCGGGTCACGTGGGCGGGGCCGGGGGGGCTATAGGCGGTGTCTATAGGGGGGTCTTGGGGGGCGTCGGGGGCTCCGCCTGCTCGGCAGCCAATGGGCTTTGCTGGGGGGGCCAGTCCATTTTGGGGTATGGGGGCGGGGGGGACGGACTGCCCCACCTGCGGACGGTGGGGGGGAACGGACGGAGCCATCGCGGAGCAGTGTGGGGGGGCTGGGCCGCGCCCACCGCGGCGGTTTGGGGGGGCCCCGCCCCGCGGCCGCCCAAGGACGTTTAAAGGACCGACGGGGCCGCCGCTTGCAGCACCCGACGCCGCGGCGGAGCCCCCCGGAGCCGCCCCCCCCCGGCTCGGGGCCCCCCGCAGTGCCCCCCAGCCTGCTGGGCCTTGCGGGGGCCCCCCCGAGCAGCCCCCACGGCCGCAGCCCCGGCCCCGCGACGATGGTGACGGTAGGAGCGGGAGGAGGGGCTGTGGGGGTTTGGGGTGTTGTTGGGAGGGCGCAGCCGGTATCCCCAGCACCCTCCATCTCCTGAAAGCCCTGTCCCGAATGCCCTCCCCCAGCTCCCCGGCATCCAACATCCCCCCTCACCCTGCCCCCCCCACTGTGTCCCCCCCCACCCCCTCATCCTCCAGCCCACCAGCATCCCCACCCCCCATGTCCCCATCTCTTCTGTGTGTGTCCCCCATGTGATGGCGTGTGACACACTTGGGTGGGGATGGGACCGCCACGACAGCTGCATGCACACGCGTGTGCATCACATGTTGAGGGCACATGTATGTGTGCAAAGGGCGGGCACGTGCGTGTCATGCAGGGTGTGGAGGGTGTGTCGGCCCATGTGGCATCTGCTGTGCTGGAACATGGGTGTGCCCTGTGTGCTCGTGTGGGACACGTGTGTGCAAGGGTGGGGTGGGGACTCAGCTGTCCCCTGCCTTCCCCCCCCCCCCACCCCCCGAGTCCTCCTCCCTTTGGCCCACACGTGTAGAGCTGCTGCCACATGCACACGCGTGCTTGCAGCGGAGCAGGGCCTGTACACAGGGGCACGCGCGTGTGCCAGTGCACACGCACACGCCTCTGCTTTAGTGCGTGGGCACAGGGATGTCTGTGTGTGGGGAGGAGTCGTATGCGCACACGCGACACGCAGACACGCGCAGCCCCGGGCAGAGCGGGTGTGTGCGGCAGAGGCGTGTGTTGCTGTCTTGGGCGTGTGTCTGTGTCCGGGCGTGTGTCCGTGTCCGGGCGTGTGTTGTGTGTGTGTCCGTGTGTCTGCGTCTGTGTTGCCCGTAAATCCCATTTTGTCAATGTGATTCGGTGTTATTCGGCTTTTCTGCTTTCACTTTTCTAACCGGCCAGTTTCGGGGCTGTCGCTGCCCCGCGGGCGGACAAACGGACAGAAACCCTCTCGCTCGTGCCGGCCCCCTGCCCCACGCGGTCCCCCAGCCCTTAAAGGCACAGTACCTCCCCGAAGGACCCAGGCGTCCGGCCCCTCCGCCCCATTTCAGACCCTGGCCAGCTCCTGGCGGGCCCGGACCTCGGGGTCCCCATCCCGCCGAGGCGGGGGGGGACGACACGGGCAGCCCCCGGGCGCCTGGGTCCCGCGGCCGTGGCTGGCGCCCCCGGGTGTCCCGTCTCCCGTCAATAAAGGCCCATTGTCCCCCGCTATTGTGCGGGGGGGGGGGGGGGGGGGAAGGGGCGGGGGCTCCGCTGCACAATGGGGGATTATCCCCCGGGGGGAGGGGCGCACCGGATGCCTGGGTCCCCTCCTGCTTCGGGGAGCGATGGGAGCCCGGAGGCCTGGGTTGCCTCCTGCCCTGCTGGGGGGTGGGGGCAGCCTGTGGGGACCCAGGTGCCCGGGCCTCAAAGAGTCCACCGCCCCCATGTCCCACCTGAGGTGTCCCTGTTCCCCCCCCCCCCCCAATGTCCTCATCCCCACTGCCACGTTGCTGCCCCCATCCCCGTGCCCCACCCATGGCTCTGTCCCTGCTTCACCTCGGTAATGACTCCTTGTCCCCGCTGCCTGGGGTTCCCTGTGACTGTCTGTCAGTCCCCGTGCTGTCCCCATGACCCTGGTGTCTCGGTCCCTCCGTTGTCGCCATGTCCTTCTGCTGTCCTGTGATGGAGACACCCTTGTAATGCCCATCCACCCCCTCAGCAGATCCTGAGCACAGTGGAGGCCCAGGCTCCCAGCACCCCGGGGCCGTCAGGCTGTGGCCCCGTCCCCGTTCCTGTGGCTGTGCCAGTGGTGGCAGTGCCAGGGCCGGGGGTGGCAGCAGCGCTGCCCAATGGGGCTCCCCCGGTCCCCACCGTGGCCGACGACAGCAAAACCAACCTGATTGTCAACTACCTGCCCCAGAGCATGAGCCAGGAGGAGCTGCGAAGCCTCTTTGGCAGCCTTGGGGACATCGAGTCCTGCAAGCTTGTCCGCGACAAGGTCACCGGTATGGGACAGGGGAGACAGGACACAGGGAGATGGGACATGGGGAGATGGGACAAGGGGCATGGGGCTTGGGGAGACATGGTGGATGGGACACAGGGACACAGGCAGATGGGACACGGGGAGACAGGACACAAGGCATGGGCAGATGGAATATGGGGGCATGGAACATGGGGAAACGGGACATGGGGAGATGGGACATGGGGACATGGGGAGATGGGACATGGGGACATGGGGTGTGGGGAGCCTGGACACGGGAAACAGGGAGATGGGACGTGGGGACCCATGGGGACTGGGACAGGGGTGAGCATGTGGATGGGAACATGGGGGTAGGGACACCTTCAGGAGCGCCTCTGGGCATGTCAGGTCCTGCAAGCTCAACCACAGGGTTGACCCTACTACAGGGATGTGAGGACACATGGGGGTAGGCGTCAACAGCTACAGAGATGAAGGTGGGATGGAAACGGGCCTTGGGGACAGGACTGGGATGGGGGTGGGGGTGGGGACTGGGGATGGCATGACCGGGCCTGGTGCTGGGGCCACCCTTGGTGCTGACCCCACACCCCAGGGCAGAGCCTGGGCTACGGATTCGTCAACTACGTTGAGGCAGGTGACGCTGACAAGGCCATCAGCACCCTCAACGGCCTCAAGCTGCAGACCAAGACCATCAAGGTGCCAGATGCTGGGGTCCCTCGGTGGGATGGGCAGTAGAGGGGTGCCTCGGGGCGGTGGGTGGATGCTGGGGTCCCTCGGAGCAGGCAGACACTGGGGTCCCTGGGGGGGTGGGGTGGACACCAGGGAGTCCCTTGGAGGGGGTAGACACTAGGGGAGTCCTTGGGGGAGGCAGGTGCCTGCATCCCTGGAGGGAGATCCCATGGATGGGAGGCAGCTCTGGCACCTGGACACCTACGTCCCCCGGGCTGACAACCCTGACACACACCCCTCACCCCACTCCACCCCCCCAGGTGTCCTATGCCCGGCCCAGCTCAGCCTCCATCCGTGATGCCAACCTCTATGTGAGTGGCCTCCCCAAGGCCATGGGGCAGAAGGAGATGGAGCAGCTCTTCTCCCAGTACGGCCGCATCATCACCTCCCGCATCCTTGTTGACCAGGTCACAGGTGTGCCTGGGTCCCCCAGGGGAAGGGGACTGCCAAGACACCCTTGGGTGGGGGACAATTTCCTGGATGCTTGGGTCCCAAGGGTGGGCACTGGGTGTCTGGCGGGGGGGCATTCCTTGGAGACCTGGGTCCCGTGGGTGGATCTGTGGGGGAAATTCCCCAGGTGCCTGGGTCCCATGGGTGCATCTGTGCAGGGGACTCCCATCCTGTCCAGCTGCCCATGGCTGTGCAGCAGAGACTCAGGGCTCTGTCCCCCGGACGCCTGACATCTGCAGGTGTCTCGCGGGGGGTGGGCTTCATCCGCTTTGACAAGCGTGTGGAGGCAGAGGAGGCCGTCCGGGGGCTGCATGGGCAGAAACCGCTGGGAGCCACTGAGCCCATCACCGTCAAGTTCGCCAACAGCCCGGGCCAGAAGTCAGGGGGGGCCCTGCTCAGCCTCTGCCCCAGCGCCCGCCGCTATGGCACCCTGCACCACCCCCCCCAGCGCTTCCGGTAAGCTCAACGTGCCCAGGGGCCCCGGGGCGGGTGGGAAATCCCTGGGAACAGGGGCACCCCCCAGGAGATGGGGCCAGCATAGGGTGTGGGGACATCCCCACCACCATGAGGACAGCCCCCAGGAGATGGGGCCACCACAGGGTGTGGGGACATCCCCATCACCATGAGGCCAGCCCCCAGGAGATGGAGCCACCACAGAGCATGGGGACATCCCTAGCGCTATGTGAACACCCCCAGGAGATGGGGCCACCACAGGGTGTGGGACACCCCCATGGCAAAGTGACACCTACATGGGCACACCCTCATGTTCCTCCTAATGGCTTCTTGTCCCCTCCAGGCTTGACAATTTGCTGAATGTGGCGTACGGAGTGAAGAGGTAATGGCCCCTCCCCTCCCCTTCCCCCCCCCCCCCCCCCCCCCAGTCCAGCTTTGCAGCCCCAGCCCCATGCACGGGCCTGTGTGGCCTGGGGGGGGGACACACCTGGCATCTGGGGGGCACCCTGACCCCAGGCCAGCCCGCTGTCGCTGCTGCCCAGGTTCTCCCCGCTGGCCATCGAGGCAGTGCCAGGGCTGTCTGGGGTGGGCCTGGGGGCCCCTGGCCCTGGCTGGTGCATCTTCGTCTACAACCTGGCGCCTGAGGCAGATGAGAGCGTCCTCTGGCAGCTCTTTGGGCCCTTTGGTGCTGTCACCAATGTCAAGGTCATCCGTGACTTTGCCACCAACAAGTGCAAGGGCTTCGGCTTTGTTACCATGACCAACTACGAGGAGGCAGCCATGGCCATTGCCAGCCTCAATGGCTACCGCCTGGGCGACCGCGTGCTTCAGGTCTCCTTCAAGACCAGCAAACAGCACAAGGCCTGAGCCCCACCCCCACTGGCCCCCTGGCCCCTGGGACCGGGTCTCCTGGCACCACCAGGCCACAGGGACCCCCATGAGTACCAAGGATACCCTGGAGACCATGGAGAACGCCCCTGGACAGCAGGAGACCTTGGGAACCCCCTCCGTGGGCAACAAGGACACCATGGGGACACCCCAAGGATATGCTGGAGACTGTGGGGCCCCCCTCCAGGCACCAAGGACACTGTGGGGACCTTCCCACCCTGGAGACCGTGTAGAACGCCCCTGGACAACCGGAGACCTTGAGGACCCCCTCCATGGGCACCAAGGACACCATGGGGACATCTGAAGGACAGCCTGGCTACCACGGACACCCCCACATCTCCTCTAGGCACCATGGACACCCTGAGGATTCCCCCAGGTGCTCCAGAGCTCTTGGGCACAGTGGGGGCATGGAGATCCTGGGGGTACCCCTGAAGAGCTTCCCGCCCCACCACTCTGGAAAGACTGGTGAACCCCCAGGACACTGAGGACAGTGGAATTCCTGGGGACAGACACACCCCCCCCCCGACACCTCAGTAACCCTGGGAATCATGTAGGAGTCTGGATATGGGGGTGTGGCGGTGTGTGTGTGTGTATGTCACCTCCAAAATACCCAGGAATGCCACACACCCCCCAAAGACTCTGGGGACCCTCCCCCCCAGCACCCAGAGATGTTGGGGGCCAGTGCCCCCCCCCGGGCACTGTGGAGACACCTGCCCCTCCCCAAGCACCCAGAGGCCGTGGCAAACCCCCAGTGAGCCCAGGTACCTTGTCAGGGACCCCTGAGACCCACAGCACTCCCTGGGGCAGGTCCCAGCCCAACGCCCACCCTGCCCCTTTTTTAATATATATATATTTTTTCTTTTCCTCTTTTCCTCTCCTCCTCTGGGGAGGTCACACACCCCATAAACGGGGAGAAGTAGGGTATCTTCCTCCTCCTCCTCCTCCTCCTCCTCTCCCCCACCACCCCCCCGGGGGGAGGCTGGGGGGAGGTGTGGACACCACAGGAGTCCCCCGGGACCGAGCGGCCCACTCCCCCCACCCCACCGGTACCGTGGGGGAGGGAAGGAGGGGGAGACCCCTCCCTGCTTCCGCGAGGCTCCGCCCCCACGGCCAAGCCACGCCCCCAAGCCCAAGGTCTACCGGGGCTTGCCCCGCCCCAGCGCTAGGCCACGCCCCCGGCACCGCCCCCTCCGGCGGTGGCCGGAGCACCCGCAGCGGCGCCCAGGGTCTGCGGGTCGGAGCCCCGGGGACCCCCTGCCCCGAGCACGCGATTCGGCTCGTTTTGTCCCCAGGCTGGTGTCAAGTGGGGGCTCTGCCACCCTCCCCTCTGGTCCAGGAGTTAGGGGCGGGGGTGTTGCTCTCGCTGCTCTTTTTTCCCATTTGTTTCTTTCTTCTTGGAGGGGGAAATTTTTTTGGGGGAAAAAGAACAAACAATAACGAATAATAACAATAATGGTAGCGCAAACAGTAGTGGGGAGAGAGACCGACACAGTCTGCGGTGACTCCTCTGGAGCGACAGACAGAAAACCATCTATTTTTTTAAGAGAATAAGAAGGGAAAAAAAAAAAATCCCCTGATGGCCCCCAAAACCGTCCCTCAGGAGAAAAGCTGCAGGGTGGTGGTGGGAGGGGAATCTGTTACGTGCCCACCCCCCCCTCCTCCTTCCCCGCCCCACCCCCGTATTGCTTGGGGGCCGGGCCAGAGGTTGTGACCCCCAGGCGCGGTCACAGCATGTTTCGGGGGGGTGGGGTGGGGGGGTGTGTGGGGTGTGTGGGGGTACGGGTGTGTCTTGTCCCCACCTTTCTCCAGCTACTCTAAAAATGGGTATTTTGGGGGTTTTTTTTGCCCCAGCCTCCTCAGTTTGCTGGGGTGGGTGCTTTTGCTTGGCCAGTTCTAGCATCCCGGCCAAAGAAAAGGGCAGAAAAGCCCCCAGAATGCCCAACCTTCCCAACAGGCTGAGTCCCCCATAGCAGCCCCATCCTCATCACCATTATTATTATTAATTATTATTATTATTGTTATTATTACTATTATTGTTGTTGTTGTTGTTCTTGTTGTTGTTATTATTACTGCTATTATTTATTTTATCTCCTCCGTCGGGATAATTTCTTGCTTTTCAGTGGTTTCAGTTTCTGTTTGTTTCTGATTCTTTGCTGGCTTTCCTCAGCTCTGGGACCCTTGGGACCCCACCCAACCCCTCCTGACCCCAGCTTTTTTGCCTTGTGTTGTGTCGTGCCTGTTTGCAGCTTCTTGTAGGTTTAACTTATTGTTAATGTAAATATTTATTACACCCCCCCACCCCCACCCTGCCCATGTGTGCGTGTGTCCCTGGGGTGGGTGATGGACCCAGACGTCCGGGGCTGCCCCCCATCCCAGGTCTGACCGCCTCCCCGCCCCCCCCCTTCCTCTGCCCTGGGGCGCTCCAGCCTGGGGACCCCTGTCCCAGGCACCCAGGCATCCAGGCAGCCCCAGACCCAGCAGGACTGGTGGGCCAAGGGGACCCCCAGTTCAGTAGCAATAAGAGCTGCACCCCAGGGGTGTCTGGGAGGACCCAGCATGGGGAGAAACTACCTGAGTGTGAACAGGGCCCCCTGCGGCACAGTGGGGCCCCCAGAGGGGACGGGCTCCTGGCTCCCACCCCTGGACCCGACTCTTTGTACTTTTCATGGCAGAAATAATAAAATATCTGGAGGGGGCAGAAAAATCTGAAATTGTCGTCGTGGTGGTGCATGGCCCCGTGTGATGCAACATTAGTCCCCAAGCCCCCCCGTTCCCCCGCCGCAGCACTCCCGGGGCGAGGCCTGCTGGCAGGGGGAGCATCCATCCTCCCCACACCCCACCCCGCCCCCAGCCCTCCAAGCGGGCCTGGGCGGCTCCAGCCCCGGGTGGCTGAAGGTACCAGGGCCAGGCCAGGGCTCACCCCAGGGAAGCGGGGACGCCTAGGCGGTCATGTGAGCGATGGGGCACGCCAGGAGCTGTAGCCTTCTGGCACAGTCTTCCCACTGTGCAGCTCTGTCCTGGTCCCTTTTACATTCTTTTAATCTCTTGCTTACTCTGCTTTTCTGTCTGTCCCTATTTTTTCTTCTTTCTATGCCTGTCTCCCTATTATTTATCAGTCTATCTTCATTGTGCTCTCTGTCCCTGTCTTTCTCTTGCTCCATCTCTCTGTTGTTTCTCCATCACTGTCATTCTCTCTCTGTCCCAGCGTCCTGTTCCCCATCCCTCTCTTGTTCTCTGAATCCCATTTTCTGTCTCCCTACCCTCACTGTTTTCCTATGTCCCTCTGGCTGTCCTCCCATGCTTGTTTTTCCCCCCTCTCTCCCTCTGTCCTGCTGCCCATTGCTGATTTTTCTTTCTCTTTTTTGTGTCCAGGTCCTATCACTCTCTTTGTCTGTCCTTGTACTGGTTTTGTCTGGGATGGACCTAAAGGTCAGAGCTGGGAGCTGAGCCTAATCAGGCGGCAGTGATCCTGTTGCTGCCTGGCTTGGCTGGGGAAGGATGGTATCTTCGGGGCCAGCCCTGTTCGCAGCACGAGCGGTGTGTCTGCTGCGGCTGGGGTGAGCAGAGGGGGAGCCCCATGCCTCCCCACAGTCCCGAGCGGAGTTCCCTAGTCAGACTTGAGGTAGTGAATTGTGTGGTTGATGATAGGCATTGCAGGGTTTGGGTCAGAATCTGGTGTTGGCCTTTGAAGCTCCTCTTCAAGGCAAAGCGTGGTGCTGATAAGCAGCACGTGCTGTTAACACATACTATCTGTGTTCTTTCTTCCCTCTGTGCAAGACCTGGTGTCCCCAGTTTGTGCCAGAGTCTGGCCCAGCTGCAGTTTCTGCATCGATCTGCAGACCTTGTCCCATGGCTCGAGGTTGGGGCAAGCTGCTGGAGGATTAGAGACTTGTCCTGATGAGCCAGGCACTGTTCCCTGGCTAGTTTGGGCCCCACTTCCTGAGGAGTGTGCTGTCCCTGGCTCACAGGGGGGCAGAGGCTCCATGCTGTGGTTCTGAAGCTCTTAAAAACTGCCTGTCCTACATTTTCAGTGCTTGGAAATGGAGGTTAAGTAATTTATTTCTCAATCTCAGAAAAAGACTAAAAATGCTGCATTTTCAGGGCTCAGAAATAAATTAAGCCCTTTATTATTCAGGTCTCAAAAGCAGAGGGGGAGCACTGCCATTCTGAAGCTCAGAAAAAGACTAAAAGTCATGTATTTTCAGCACTTGAAAATGCAGGCTAAGTTCTGTGTTTCTGGGACTCAGAAAGAACCCTAAGTGTGTGCTGCATTTTTGGGACTTGGAAACAGAGGCTTAGAAAGCAGTTTTCAGCCCCCAAAACTGAGACTCAGAGGGGAACTTTGGGTGGGCCGGAGACAGAGGTGGTTGGGTGGAGGGCATCGGAGCCTGGGTGGGAAGGGAGGGGGTAGGCAGGGTGTGCAGTTGCATTGCTCCCCAAAGTTAGGGAGGCCAGCATGCACCAGGCCAAATTAAACATCTGAGGATACTCTCTGCAGGGAAAAGCACTTTTTGCACATCTAACTCTTTATTCAAGGTATGTATAACCACCAGAATTCAACATTTAGACAACATACAAGTATGACAGTTCACACTGATATAGAAATTAGGACTGATTAATTTACAACCTTGCCAAAAGTCCAGATTACTGCAATTAGCTGGAGCTTTAATTGGCATGTAACAAGAGGGAGCACCCAGCAAAGTGTGTATGAGCTGGAGCTTCACACGACTTGGAATGAGATGGAGTGTCCGTCATCTGGAGCTGTTAGAGGCAGGAGAATCTCATATCAAGAGCTGGAGCCGAAATTACTTGAAACAGAAACAAGTTGGAGCACCTCAGAGCTGCAGCTGAAATGGAAACAGGCCTGAGTGAAACTCACTGGAGCATCCATCAGCAGGAGCTTCAACAAGCTGCAGCTGAAAGTACCTGAACCTGAAACAAGCTGCATGAAGCTGGAGCTGAAACTGAAACAAGCCAGAGTGAAACAGACTGGAATATGGGAACTGTAAGGAGCAGAAGCATCTGGCTGTCATGAAGAGCTGGAACTGAAATTACCTGAACCTGAAGCAAGCAGCAGGAGCCAGAGCTGTAGGAAGCAGAAACTGAAATTACCAGGGACAGTAAGCCACTAGAGCATCCATCAGTGGGCGCTATAAGAAGCTGGAGCTGCCGTGCAGCTGGAGCATCCGTTAGCTGGAGCTGTAACAAGCCATCAGCCGGGGCTGTGCTCCCAGCACGGCTGAATGGAGGAATGCCCACACTCCATAGCCTCTGTTAGCCAGAGCCTGCAGCTGTAACAGGAAGGAACATCTATGAACAGGAATGGCTCCTGGCTGGAGCTGAAATTACTAGGAGCCAGAGCATCCATCAGCTGGGGTGTCTGTCAACCACATCCATACTCCAAGGATGTCCCCAACAAGGAGCTCTTCCCAGCCCAGAGCAGCAGGGAGGTGAGTCATCCTGCGAGCGGGGAGCCTGGCCTCTTGCCTCCCAGTTCTCCCCGTGCAGCTGTGCTGCGAGGGAGCACGGGCAAGGCAGTGTCAGCATCTCCGCTGTACCTGTGAAATGGGAATGAAACCAGTTGGTCAGAGCTCCCAGGGTGCACAGCAGTGCCCCACATAACCCATGGAAGATGCCTGTTCCTGTCCCAGGCAAGGGCAACCCTTCCCTCCCATCTGCCCCTTGCTTTTGGCAGAGGCTGCCCAGTGCTGTGCATGCGTGACAGGGAGAGCAGGGAGGAACAACAGTGGGAGAGCTTGGGGCTCAGCCCCAAAAAAAACTCATGCCTTCCCAAAAGGGCAGGTGAGAATGCACACCTTGCTGAAACCACTCTGCTCAGGGAGGAACACTTCAGGCACAAAATGACACCGCGCAATGCTGGGGCCGAGGACAGGCTGTTCCCATTCAGTGCCCAGTGTGACACAGCGCTCACCCTTCCGGCTGCCACCCTCACCCTAACCCTGCCCGGGAGCGGGACTGGGGGAGCCTCAAGATGTGCTTTGCATCCTGATAAATGTCATTGTCAAGGTGGGTGCTAAACATCAACTAAAACTGAAACAAGACAAGTGGGTTTCAGGAAGGGCCCAGAACAACCAGGAGTCCCACAGGGGGGACACGACAAGGCTGTCCGCATCCTGGCCATGGCCAAAGCCACACCAGCACCAGCACTTGGTCAGTGCAGGCTGGGCAGTTGCTGATGGCATGGGGAGAAGCCACCCTGGGGCAGCTACAGCGCTGGAGCTTCCCTCAGCTCCCCTGGCAGTGACCAGTCCCACAACCATAGGGCACAGCCCCAAGCCCTGGCCTGGCCCCACCACAGCCGGGGCCCCTGCCCAGGAGTGCTGCCGGTGCAGCCCCAAACTGCCCTGCAGCAGGCCGTGCAACACAGCCAGAAGCCACAAGCAAAAATGTTTTCCTCCCAAGCAACAGCCAGGCACAACAGAGATGCGCGGTGCAGCCACAACTTCACCTTGACCCCACTGCAGCCTGGGAGTGGTGCTAGTCCCAAACTGCCCCGCAACGGGACCAGCACCAGAAGCCACAAGCATGGCATGGTTCCTCCTCAGCTAGAGCGAGGCAGGGCTTCCTCAGCTCATGTGCATTTGGGGTGTTTCCGTGTGCCTGACCCTGCCAGATGCCCCTGGAGCACGGCATGGCCAGCTGGCCGCCTGCTTCAGAGCGCTCACCAGACATTTCCTCCTGTGTCAGCAACCCCTGGCGCCGCCTGAGTCAGGGTCATGCTCCTCACCCAGGGTCATCCTCCCATGGCAGCATCCCCCGGCGCTGCCCGTGTCGGGGCTGTGCTCCTCATCCTAGCCCAGCCTGAGCCTTTCTGCTGCTTGGCTGCTCCCCTGCACTGTTGCTTGCAGTGAAAAAAAACCCGTCGTGAGGAAGCAGCTGCAGTGTCACAGCCAGGAGGACGAAGCTGTTGCGTGAGCAGGAGCTCCTGACCCTGATGCACAGCCCACACCATGGCAAACCAAGAGGCGATGCTGGACCTCACTGCTCCAGAGCAGCCAAGGATCATGGCAGCTCCCGAAGAGGCCCTGCCTGCCAGGACCCAGACAGGTGGGCACAGCAGTACAGCTGGACACTTGGCACCACCAAAGCAAGAGTTAAGAAACAACTGCTTCACACAGAGCCCAGAGCTGCTCCTCCAAAATGCCCCTCTGTGGGAGCGCCCGGGGAGCTCCCTGTGCCTGGGGATGCCCGGTGCCAATGCCCCTTCCCTGAGAAACCGTGGGTGTCGTAAGAGCGAGGAGCCCAGCTGGGATGTCCCTGTTCCGCTCCCCCAGTCATCCTGAACCTCGTCTGTGAAGAGGCTGCTGCCGGCCACCGGGACTCCCGCGGTCCCCCCTGCAGGCAGCAAAACCCATCACTGAAGGCAAACGTCGGTTTTGAGCACGGTCCCTTCCCTCCCACACTGCTTTTGCTACCACAGGCTGAGGCCCCATTTTGTGCATAACTTATCAGTCTCCTGAGCCATGTGCCAAGTCCATCCGCGAGGTGCCCCGGCGAGGACAGAGGTGACTCTGGGTCACTGTTTGGGCCCCTTCTCTACCAGGGGATGTGTATTCACCCTCCAGGCAGGCGCCAGCTGTAGGGGACCTGTGCTGTAGCGGAAGACATGAGGCCCCATCCTGCTTTGTGGCGGAGCCATCGAGGGACGGCAAGGCAGTCTGGGCTCCCGGCATGACCCTGGGATGGCAGCCTGTCTCCTCCACCCCACTGGAAGCCAGAGGCTGAGATACACACATGCACAGGGAACGCTTGTACTTGCTGCTGGGCCCCAGCTGCCGAAAGGCCTTGTCCATCCCCTGCAGGTGCTCAAAGGCCTCTTCACTTGCACAGTCTGCCCATGGCGACAGCTGAGAGGAAAGATATTTTAAAGTCACAGGCAACAGCCCTCATGTCATCAGCCCCAAATCAATGTTCTAGAAAACAAGCAGAGGAGAGATGTGGGGTTAGGCATATGAAGGCTCAAGAGAAGGAGCCAAGAGAACAAAATACACCAGCCAAATGAGGACAGCTTATCCAAAGGTTAACCCTGCCTGTAACGCGTGACTAACTGATGCCTGCAACCTGGTTTCAAACAAACAAAAAATAAGAGGATATTGAAAACATTGTACAAATCCAAGTACTGCTAAATTCAGTTAAAGTATCAGGTTTATGTGTTTCAAAATACATGGGGGGACTGAGAGCACCCTCAGTAAGTTTGCAGATGACACCAAATAGGGCAGGAGCATCGAGCTGCTGGAGGGCAGGGAGGCTCTGCAGATGGACCTGGACAGGCTGCATCGATGGGCCGAGGCCAGTTGTGTGAGGTTTCACAAGGCCAAGTGCCGGGTCCTGCCCTTGGGTCACCCCAACCCCAGGCAGCGCCCCAGGCCCGGGGCAGAGGGGCTGGGAAGTGCCCGGCGGAGAAGGCCCTGGGGGTGCTGGCTGACAGCCGGCTGGGCATGAGCCGGCAGTGCCCGGGTGGCCAAGGAGGCCACCAGCCCCCGGGCTTGTGTCAGCACTGGTGTGGCCAGCAGGAGCCGGGCAGGGATGGGGCCCCTGTGCTCGGCACTGGGGAGGCCCCACCTCGAATGCTGGGCTCAGGTTTGGGCCCCTCGGGACAAGAAGGCCCTTGAGGGGCTGGAGCGTGTCCAGAGAAGGGCAGCGGGGCTGGGGCAGGGTCTGGAGCACAAGTGTGCTGGGGGGTGGCTGAGGGGGCTGGGGGGGTTTAGCCTGGAGAAGAGGGGGCTGAGGGGAGCCCTTCTCGCTCTCTCTGACCGCCTGAAAGGTGATCATAGTGAGGTGGGTGTTGGTCTCTTCTCCCAGGTTACTAGCGCTAGGACAAGAAGAGATGGCTTCAAGTTGCACCAGGGCAGAGGTTTAGATTGGATATTAGGAAGAATGTCTTTATTGACAGAGTGGTCAGGCATTGGAACAGGCTTCCCAGAGAGGTGGGCGAGTCACCGTCCCTGGAGGTGTTCAGAAAACACGTAGACGTGGCACTTCACACCATGGTATAGGAGGCATGGTGGTGCTGGGTTGATGGTTGGACTTGATGATCTTAGAGGTCTTTTGCAGCCTTAATGGTTCTAGAATTCTATGAAAAGAAGAAAGGGAACCCCATTCATAGCAGCCAGGAGAACAGTTGTTGGAACAGATGAGCTAGGCAGCAGGTTAAATGTCAGGCATTAATAGCTCCCAGTCAGAAACAAAGTAGGAACATTTTGGAATCTAAAATAAAAATTGAACTGGAAAGCTAAGTCAGGAGCAGTTAATACTGAAATTATCACAGAGCTGTAAGTAAGTTCAGAGGCAGTGACAACTCCTGCTTTGAACCCAAATAGTAATCAAACCTTTAGATTTTTAAGTAAAGAGTAATAAAGGTGAGCCACTAAATAATGGCTGTGTTCAAATGTTAGTATTAAGAAAATTCACAGGCCGTGGCAATTCCCAACTGGAACTACAAATATGAAAAGATTTAGATTTAAAATAAAATTAGAAATCTAACAGAGTGTCACGACTACCCAGATGTAACCACAGCCACTTTGGGGGGAATGCTTCCCCCAGACCAACGCTATTAATGATTTCCAAGTAGGGTTAAAATAAAAGTAAAAGCACTGCAAGTTAAATTTGAGTAGTATAGTACACAGTTAAATTGAATTTTAAAAACATTTAGGACACTAACCAGGCATCATTAACGCTTCCTACTTATTTAATAACAGCGATGTTAAACTGATGCATTACTGAGGCCTGTGAGGTACCATCATCGCAGAAATTCCCAGGCGTGAAGAAGAAACAGAGCGGTCGCGGGGAGCAGGTTACTCTAACAATGTCTTACTGCAATGACAGTAATTACAGGGCTCCTGACCCGGTTTCTAATCCCAAATATGAAATTGTGACTCAACATTCCCTTCCACGGCAGGCTCTTTTCAGTGCTCCGTCTCCCTTTTCCTGCAGCCTCAGAGAACTGGGATCCTCCCCGGGTGCTCGCCACACTCTGTAACAGCAAATTATTCAACCGGGCTGCTGAAATAGGGGGCCAGACGCACTGGAGCCATTGGGGTGGCGGCCAAGGGAGCCAGCGGCCCCCGCGGCATGGCACGGCCTGGCCCAGCAAGGCACATCCCTTGGCACCGAACGGCCCGTCGTGCAGCACTGCTCGCAGCTGCCGAGGGAGGTGGCTCGGGTACATGATGTAAAGCACTGCCCCCCGCCCCCAGGTCCTGCCTCACCATCAGAGCCCCAACATCCTCCTCCTTGCGTAACCCCCACCAAGCACCGCCCCGACCCCGGGACTGCTGCCGGGCCCGAGAGAATGACAGCCAAAAGGCCAACTGACACAGCAGGGACTGCGGTGGGCTCCCGGCCACCTGGCGCAGCTTCTTGGTGCCGGGAGTGGCCATCGGCGCTAGGCTGGGCACTTGCCGTGCTCCAGGGCTGCCCAGAGGTGCCCGGCAGCCCTCTGGAACACACACTCTGCTGGCTGGTGGTCCTCCAGCTCACCAGAAGTGCCCGGCAGCCCTCTGGAACACGCACTCTGGAGACACTGGCAACAACCCAGGGGACAGTGCTGGGCCCCATTGGCATCCCCCTCTCAGCGCCAGGTCCCGCTCCCTGGCGACAGCGGTGCAGGGTCTTTCTGTCCCTAACCCCCTTATTGACAGGCCCCAGCCCCCCACAACAGCTGAAGCAGATTTTTTTGGTTTTTTTTTTTGTGTGTGTTTTTTTTTGTTTTGTTTTGTTCTTCTAAGCTGTGAACCTCAGGCAGGTGACAAACCTCCACGCTGGCCTTTTGGCTGCCATTACGCTCTCCGAGAGGTCACCCTGCCCCTTTCCCAGGGGACCGTGGGAAGGTGGGGTGGGCCGTGGGGTATATGAGCCACAGCCTCGGCTTCTGGAGCTTGTTGCGCTCCTGGCCTTCTCTGGTGTTCCTGCTCTCTTGTTCCTCTGAGTGACTGCAGCTTTTGAGCTGTCTTAACTCTTTGGGTAGGTGTATTTTGATATTTAGGGAAGTGGAGGTGTTTGTCTGAGGTAAGGATTTCAGAGTTTGGTAATGTTTGGCAGCATCTGTACTAGAAAGTTCACTTGCATCCTACTTTTTTTCTCATATGGTGGTGTTTTGGGTGTTTAGGGGTGGTATGATAATTTAATTGTATGGTTTTGGTGGTTTTTTTGTTGTCGTTGTTGTAAGTGCATTTTACTTCGCTGGCATTCCCGTCTTTACTGAAGGTGGAAAATTGTGTTTTTTCACTTGTTTTGCCATTTACTGTTTGAGTTATTGACTTGATCTCTTAATAGGCCTGCTAGTGAGATGCTGGAGTAGGGGTTGGGGTGAATACGTTGTATGCATCTGTACATAGAGTTTTAGCATTTCTCAGGAGAGTAGGTGGGATGTCAGGCATAGTGTCTTTCAGGGTATGGAGCAGTTCATTGCTTTTCTTTATTGCCCACAGAGTATGTTGTCCCTAGAACATTTGCAGCTGTGGCAGACCCCTCATAGATCATAAGTGTCAGGACTTCCCATATTTTGTGGGCCTGTGGCAGAGCCTGGCATCTGTGAGAAGACAGAAGATAGGTGGTGCTTGGAGAATGCAGGGCAGACCTTGGAAGGGTAGCAGGAGACCCAGGGGCCTTAAGATTGCCAGTACAGGGTAGGAGCTATTGGGAAGGGCTGGGGTTCCTTCCCGAACTGTTCAGGAGAAGAGAAGGGGGTTCTAAAATGTTCGGACCAGATGGTTGGGAAAGGGAGGTGGCTTCATCAGCCTTTCTACAGATGGATTTTGGTGTTGGATTTGGGTGTTGGTGATGCCTGCTCTGTTTTGGTCTCTCGGCAGCCAGCATGAGGTTGTGACAAAGTTATGAGAGATGTGGCATAAACTGTCTGGGCCTCGGCATTGCAACGTGCAGGGCTGAATGTCAGGTGAGTCTCATCTCATGGGTGCATGAGATATGTTAAGAGGTACGCTACAGAACCCCGAGGCCTCTCCTGTTCTGTGCTTTTTATGTAGTCCATTCCCTGGCTTAATTTTTGTATCTGTCTCATCATGGTCATTGATGCTTAGAGGCACTGACTAGTTCCTTGTTCCCAGCACAGGCTTGCGTTGCTGTCTTCACTGGAACTTGCTGGAGAAGGTGTGTGTTCTTTGTGCTTGTGACAACCTCCAGCCAGGGCTCTGTCTCTTATTGCAGTCCCAGGCGCGCGAGCTTTTTCTGCAATTCCCTTTTTGCCTTTTTCCTTATGTGTCCAATGAGTTTGCTCCAGTATTGGTGATGGAAGTTATGCTCTCTTCTTCTCGATTATCTGTTGTGTGTTTAGCACCGGTTTCTGTAGTCACAAGATGTCCATTTGACATCCCTGAGTCATCGTGTCATGCTGTTGAGCGAAGTTGAGCAGAAGGTGTTGTGGGTTGTGATGGAGGAGTACGGTTGGTGGTTTTGGTTTAGTGCTTTTGGGGTCTCTGTGTTGCCGAGTGAGTCAGTCAAAGGGATTTATCAGTCTGTCTTGCATGCTGGGCTCTCGCTTTTGGAAAGCAGTATACAACATTTGTGTGCCTCTCCCTGTTTGTCTTGAGGTGGGCCTGGGATCGAAGGTTAAGGTTCCTGAGCCATTGGAGATGGACCAACTATATGAGGATGCATGTGATGTGGCCGCTTAACCCGGAGGCATGGCTCAGGAGGTGAGGGGAGCCATGTGGAGTGCTGGGGGAGAGGATGAGTGTGGCAGGTGGCTGTTAGGGTAGGTGAAAGAGGAGGGAAGGGCGTGTACTTCTTACGGGTATTACTGTGTGTCTTTCTTTTGAACTCGCTGATGTTGATGACTCAGTGTCACAGATGGGAGTGCAAAGTATGGATTTGCCAGGTTAGTGGAGTGGGCAAGTAAAATGGGCAAGGTTTGCTGTTAGTTAAGGTATTTGTCAGCAACCCGTTGACTTGGTTTTCTTGTTGCTGCGGGTGTACAGCAGGGGGCCAGACACAGGAGACGGGGGGCAACAGAGTGTCGTGAGAAGGTAGGTTGGCACACAGTTATGGAGGGATTGTGTTGCTTTGAGCACCAACATGACTAGTTAATGCTCTGTTTTGAAGGTGTGAAGTGACTCTCAAAACTACATGCAAAGCGGGATGTCTGCCCCGAGCTCGTCGGGCAAGGTGAGCGATGAACAGCAAACCGTAGCAGCGGTTATTTTTGAGGTGTGGAATTGTTTGTGAGTGGGCGGCCGCTTCCAGGCGCAGCGGTCACCTTGTCTCTCTGGTTCTCTAGGCGCCGTAGGTGGCGGCGGCCACGACGTCCAGCCTCATTAGAGCGTGGTCGAGCGGAAGTTCACGGCGCTTCCGAGGAGGCTGTTGTTGCGGAAGAGGTCAGCGTTGAGTGGTGTGACGCTGAGTGATGGCACCGCATGTTTGGAGATGATGAAGAGGATCCAGGTGATTGCAGCACCATCCTAGGTGTAGCCTATGTGTGCAGGGATGAATGTCACGGACTCCTGACAGATGTTCTGCAGAAGACACTTATTGCCAGCTTTTCACTGCTTATGTATCTTTTCGACACATTCTCCACGCGACCACACGCACAAACAGTTTCTGTTATTTGTCAGCCAGCTCTAAGCACGCGCCTTATACTATATTCTGATAGGCTGTTCTATTATATCTAGCTCTAAGCATGCGCCCTATGCTACATTCTAATACACTGTTCTATTCGCGTTACCTCATTTGCTTTAGCTTACTTAATTCTTTCCTGACATTCCCACGCCTCTGTCCATTTTTTACTGCCGCGCTGCTTCAGCTCGAGGACGTGTCAAACAGCGCTAAGTTACTTGCAAATTCATCTCCTACATATGTGGTTTTTCCTAAAGGCCTCTTTCTGAGCGTCTGCCAGGCAGGGCAGTTCCAGCCTGCGTCTGTGTTACTAGGTGGATTTTGTAGTCTGTCGTTGTCCTGTACTGTACTTAGGTCTTGATGTCTCTGTTGTTGTCTGTGCCCAGCGCGCACACAGGTAGCAATACTGAGGGTCTTGCGAGCCTTGGCTCATCAGCATAATGCTAACCGAGAGCTTCCTTTCTCGCATTGTAAGTCTAATGCACAGATCTGTCTTGTGTCTCTCAAATATTAGAACTTTATAGATGGTTGTCTTTTTGTGGCAGTGATTAAGGCAGCCTCAGCATTGGTGCCGAAGAGCAGTCTGCTTACCCGGAGCTCTTTCCTGGGACCTGTTCCCTGCACCTGAACGTTCTGAGGTCTTTAAGAGTGGCTTGTCGCTCGTGCATCGTCCTAGTTGTGGGTATATGGTTTTATCGCAGGTGATGGTGCGTGACTTCTCTGCAGATGCTATAGCTTCTTCCTCGCCGCCCTACAGATCTTCTCGCCTGGTGGCATCTCTGGGGCGGAGGTCCGTTGTCTTGGTGAGAATTTTCTTAGGTGTCTGCGTCACGTCATCTGTAGTATATGTGTGCAGTGTCCATGCCTGTGTCGGAGCTGCTCCGCCTGGGGGTGTAGCAATGGTAGGGTGGGGGAACGAATAGCAGTAAGAGTATATGGTTAATGTTAATGTGCACAGACTGTTTTGGCAACGCCCGTACAACCCTCGTCAGAGCGAGTGGCCATTGGCAGCAGACAAGGACAGAAATTTCCACAGTGTGTTGTGGTTTTTGAGGGGATGACCGTAGCTGCCTGGGAGAGGTGGCTGGACCACCAGCTGAGCAGATTGCATCTCAGAGCTGTTCAAGCTGTGTGTAGGGCTTAATGTTTGATTTAATGTATTGCTTTCAATGGCAGGCTGTAGATGGGCTCCAGATGGGAACGAGACCTGTGGAACGGTAAAGCTACTGCTGTGCATCCAGGTGACTTGGTCAATGTTGTTTTTGCAGATGCCGAGGGAGGAGTTGTGCAGGGCGATGGAGGAGAGCAGAGGACAGCGCTGTAAGAAGGTGAGTCAATGTGTGGTATATAAAGGGGAGATGTGCTGTGAGTGATGGGTATACGACTCTGTTGCGTGGTGTGGTTTTCTTTTTGTTTTTTAATTTGCAGGGGCAAAGTGATGAGCGAAGCGTGATGTGTGGACCGGAGGTGAATCCGGTAAGGTGAGCGGTGACTGGTGGGCTGAAGTAGCAGTTCTTTCTGAGGTGTTGTGTTGCTGGGGAAGCTATAAGGACTGCATGTTGTTTGGGTGTTACAGGTGGTGAGCGAGCCCAATGCAAAATGAAACTGATGGATGCCGGCTTGGCGAGGTGTCGAGTTGAAGGAGTGTGAAGTGTCGAGGTAAAGGAGTGTGGTGAGAGATGGGTGCGGGCAGGCTGTGGTATCGGGCAGTATCTCAGCAGGTGCCTTTTTGCTTGGGTTTTTCCAGGTGCCACACTCAGGCTGGGAGCGGCGCTGCTGCATGCCGTTAAGAGGTCTGAGAAGGTGAGGCAGTGGTGAGCATCTAAGATCAGAGAATGTGTGGTCCATTGTTGAGCTCTTCAGTTTTGCAGGCAAGTTGTGGGCTGTCTTTGTAATGGCATGAACATTTGAAGCGAGCTGGGTAGTAATGAGGAAGTACACGGGGCTGGTGATTTTTCATGAGTGTGATGTAGTTTGCTGTGTCTTGAGATATTAGGGGCCAAAAGCGATGACGGGTGCGGCGCGTGATGCTGGCATCGGTGCAGAGCAGGTGAGCCGATGGACATGTTCCTTTTGAGGAGGGTGACGTTCTGGAAGAGATCTGCGTTGACCCGTGTGATGCTTATCGCTGGCGCTGTGTTTTTTCTTTTTTCAGATGATGGAGAGGCACCTGGGACCTGCATGATCGATCCAGCTGGCTGACTGCTTTCCTTTTACAGGCCGGATTGCGACTCCTAGCCCTCTGGAAGCTAAGTCGAAGCAGGGGTGCTGGAGGAGGGGTCGGGGGAGGGAGGGGACGCGGTTGGCAGTGGGAGGAAGGGATTTTAAAGGCGGTGTAGCGGCGAGGGCCGTCCAGGAAGCGATCGCCTTTGGGCAGGTAAGGGGAGCGGGTTCCTATTCAGCGTGATGCTAGTTTGCGCCAGGCAGGGTGGTTCCGGGCTGCGGGTGTTGTCGTGTGGTTTGTGCGGTGCGTGTTCGGCGTCTTGGACCTTCGTCCTGTCTCGATGGTCTTCTCGCTCTCTCGGAGCGAGGCCCGTGCTTCGGGTGCCGTCCCTAGGGCCCGGCAAGGCTCTAAGGGGGGACGCGGCGCCCATCGGGCGCTGTCTTTTTTTTGCCTCCCAGGTTTAAAGCGTGGGTCGTTCTGTCATCTCAGGAGTCTCTGCGCAGTCGTCTTGTGCGTCATCATTCCTTGCTGCATGAGCAGCTCTGCTCTGTAGCTGTTCGTTTCCAGGGAGCGGTGTTTCTTGCCTGCATCCTTACGTTCTTACATCTCAAAGCCGGGCTTCTTGCGCGTCCGTCTCATCAGCGTTGAGCGGCCCTTCTTATCGTGGGCCGCGACGGCCTGCTCTTTTTCTGGAGTAGCCTCAGGGCCTCCTCACAGCGACGCGAGGGTCCCGTGGGTCTTGTTGCCGGACGAGCTCTTCCGTCCGGCTGTCGTCGTTCTTGCCGAGAGCTTTTTCTCGTCTCGGGGGTGCGTCGCTTGTAGCGTTCTGCGTAGCGTGGGTGTGCGCTGTGGGCGTTTGGCTTGGATCTGCCCTGGCCCCGGGTGTAGAGGTAGTCGTGGGGAGGCCTAGTGGCGATAGCTTGCGGTTCGTCGGTTGCTGTGCCTGGGGTCTTGTGGGAAAGGTCAGATGGAGCCATCTTGGATCGAGTGGCTGTAGCCAGCAGGCAAGGACGGTAATTTCCGTAGTGTTTTGTGGGCTCGGAGGGGATGACGGGAGCTGTCTGGGAGAGGGCACTAGGGTTCTGTCTGAGCGGATGGCCTCTGAAGGGCGTTCGAGGTTTTGTACGTGCGTAGGGCTGAACGTGTGATTTCCCATCTTGCTTTCAAGGGCAGGGTGTAAGGAGGCTCCAGATGGTATCGCCATGTGGGAACGAGACCTGTGGAACGGTAAAGCTCTGTTGTTGTGCATCCAGGTGACTGGCTCGACGTTGTTTTTCACACGCCGGGGGAGGAGTCGTGCAGGACAACGGAGAACCGACGACTGCTCTGCAAGCAGGTGAGTAGGTGCGTGGTGTATCTGGAGGGAAGATGTGAGCGATGGCTCTGTGACTCTGTTGTGTTTTAATTATTTAGTTGTGATTTCATTTTGGTGTGTCTTTGGTTTTTTTTCTTCAATTTGAAGCCGGTAAAGCGAGGAGCGATGGGCGCTTTGGGCACCGGAGGCGGTCGGGCAAGGCGAGCGGCCATCAGTGGGCTGAAGCAGCAGTTCTTTTTGACGTGGAGCGTCGCTGGTGAAGGTAAAAGGAGCTCACGTTGTTTGAGTGTTACGGGCGGTGGGCGAGCCCAGCGTGGCAACTGGAAGTGACGGAGGCCGGGCGGGCAAGCCGTCGAGGTGGAGGAGCGTGCGGTGGCAGTCGGTCCGCGTCGGCTGCATTTTCGGGCGGTATTTTGGCAGGTGCCTTTTAGGTTGTTTTTTTCCAGGCGTTCCACGGCGGCTCGGAGCGGCACTGTTGCGTGCCCATGGGAGGTCTGAGAGGGCGAGGCAGCGGTCAGCATCTAAGGTTGGAGATTGCTGCGGTCCATCGTTAAGCGTGTAAGTTTTGCAGGCAGCATCCAGGCGGTCTTTGGAATGGCGTAACGGGCGTTTGAAGCGAGCCGGGTAGCGATGGAGAAGTACACGGGGCTGGTGGTTTTTCGCGAGTGTACCGGTAGCTTGGTGTGTTTCGGCATATCGGGGGCCAAAAGCGATGACGGGTGCAGTGCGTGGTGCTGGCATCGGTGCAGAGCAGGTGAGCCGATGGACGTGTTCCTTTTGAGGAGGGTGACGTTCAGGAAGAGATCTGCGGTGACCCATGTGATACTTGTCGCTGGCGCTGGGTGTTTTTTTTTTTTATTTTTCTTTCAGATGATGAAGGGAAGCCTGGCAACTGCAGGAATATCCTGTTAGCTGCTGTGTTTTCTGGTGTGAAAGGTTTGAGAACCCGAGCCATCTGAAAGCCGCACAGTCTGTCTTTTTGACTTTGGTTAGGAAGAGATTTTGAAAAATGTAAATATTTCGTATTTCACATTCTATGAACTTTCCATCAGAGTGGATTTTTGGAGATGATGTATTTGGCATCAGAATTAATGATAACAAGAGTTATTATTCTAGAATGAAGTTGATATTTTTTGTTTAAAATAATAATATCCAAGTACAGCACAATAGTGTAAATGGTGACGGTATCATTAGTGTTTGGGTTTTCAGCTGTCACAATTAAGATATAAAATGGTGTTAATCTGCATGATTCAGTACAGCCAAATAATTTAGCAAATGTGGAAGTGTATTTTGGTTGCTTTAGGTATTACAGCACTGTGGATTTGACACCTCCCCCCTTCTTCCCTGAAACTATAACCATATGGGTGATCTCTTACCTCTATGAGTTTTCTATTATAAATGATACTTTAAAAAAAAAAGCTAACATTGTATGATTTACAAACTGACTTGTGTTGTTTAAACTCTAAGTGCCAAATAGCTGTAGCTTAAGATTTATTAGGTGTATGTAAGGAGTTAGGTATTTGTTGGAAATGTTTATCAAGAGGAGCAACTGCATATTTTGGCTTTTTTCCCTTGATATTTTGAGGGAGCGTTACGAAGCACTTAACTTCCCCCTTGCTTTCAAGGGCACTTCTCAATGGCAGTTAAGCAGTAAGTCTCTAAGGCAGTGCAGCTGGCCACATGCCCCTCCTAACTCCATAACACACCAAACTGTCCCAGTCAAATTTTTACTGTGTATTTTGGAGACAGGCTATTGACACCATTACATTAACAAATGTGGAAGAGTAACACAGAAGGAAAATGGAATGCTTTTATAGCATAAGTATTTTAATTGGATTTGTAGAAACACACACACCCCTTCTTAGCATCAAGTGAATTACTGAGATTTGTTCTTTGTTTTTTATTTTACTCTTTTAGGTTTGACACTTTGGCCTTCACTGAGTAAGCACAATGTGCAGCAGCAGCAGTGAAAGAGCTGTAGCTGTGGCGGTGAATCGGTAACCAGAGATTCTTGTTACGCTATAGCATTGCCCTGCAGTCTCATAGGGTTATCTCCCTGCAGCAGTGCCGTAAGGGAGGGATGAGACTTTTTCCGACACCAGCAAGAACGTTTAGTCTGATACCATTTTGATCAGATGTTTAATATAAATAGCTGTTAATAGTGTTTTTAAGTGTTCTACTCACTCAAACTTTAAAGGACGTGTTGTGTTTCAAGCTGATCCATTTACTGAGAAACCTTCTTTGACTAAACTGATATACTATGCCTTAGGCTGACACCAGTTTGTGTTTTCATCTGCTCTGATTTTTTTAATATGCTGAAATACAGTTACAGATTTTTGGTTTTCCAACATTTTGATGAAAGCCTCTCGGTGTGCTCAGTAAATACCTCCCCACCCATGCTTGCTTCCTGTCACTTGGGGCACGCTAATGCCACTTTGTGTGGGGGCAATGATGCAGCAGAGGATCGGGTGAGGGAATTTAGGTGATGGTCTGTGTAGGACCGCTGTGGAATAATGACAAGCTGCACACAGCTGTGAGAATGCAACCTCGAAGAAGGGAACCAGGAGGATTGTTATTGAACAATATGTCATTGCAATCCCAGAACCGCCGTTAGCTGGCAGAGCGCGTACCCGGCAGGCCCTGTCGCGTCCGGCAATGCCTAGGCGGTACTTTTTCCTTGAATCTGCTGAGGGTATAAAAAGGGGCGGCTCAAAGCAGAGAGAGAGGGGAGACAGAGCCCGCTCTGTGAACCCCAGGGGACATCCTGGAGGTGCCGCGCCTACCTCCCTTCTCCATGAGGACCCCCCTCATGGTCACCCTCCCGCTTGGCCTTGTCTCGGGTGTAGCGGGGTTGGTAAGACTCTGACGAGGGGAAAACAACATGCTAGTAACTGCTTATGCAAGGCTATGACCTGCTGCATAAATTGGCAACAAGGATGGGATTCCTGCAGCAGAGATGACCCAGGGAGCGGACACGGCTCCGTCAGTGGAGCGCAGAGCTGCACCCAGAGTACGCTGTCCTCCGTAAGGGGTGGGCACGGAGCCCTCAGCCTTTGGAGGTTTGAGTCTCCGCGATAGAGGTGGTGCGTTTGTTTTGTGTGTCCTTTGTGTCAGCTTTGTCATGCTTTTGCTACCGCTCGGCGGTGTTGGCGTGGCCGTAAGCTCAGTCCAGCTGATTCATCTTTTGGTTGTAGTTCTGTATGCTGGTGCGTGCGGTGCCACAGGTTGACGCCGTTGGAAAAATGGATACATCCAGTTCGGTGGTGTTGCCGTGTGAGGCGCCGTGACATTGGTGGATGTGACTGGACGAGGTCCCCTTTGTCTCAGCACCGCGACTCCCCAGAATCCTTTGCATGTGCTCGATGGGAGCACCCCTCACGGTGAGTGAGTTCAGTGATACAGGTAACCACGTGCTGCCCGGAGTGCTGCGCAAAGGTGTACCCGTAGAACAGTGGGACAGCTGACTGCCACATCTGGGTAAATGACCCTCATTACCCCCACAAGAACCTCGAATCTTGGGAACATTGAACACAGGCTATTGTACGTGTTTCAATTATAGTAGTCGAAAGAATGGTTTGGTGGTGAGTAAATGCTATATTGCGTTGGTATTGCAACCATACCCAGTGGGGCAGTTCTAGGGGAGCAAACGTTAGTACCACCTATAACACATACGTGCCTCTACCACCTGGACTCGTTTTGATATGCGGGGTCCATGCAGGGCCAGGACTGCCCAAAGCCCATAAGCCATAAGGGGTGGGCCTTGCACCCTAAGATGACTGACGTTATTCACAGCCAACATTACATTAGTGGTACGGTTGCGATAAAATCGGTCCCATCACTGAACCACCCCTCACATCCATGCATTTTCTCCCAAGTGTAAGGAGATGGTGGAAATCCGGGACCTGGCAAAAACCATCGCCGTATCTTTTTCGGCTCTGGGCGGCACTTAGCCCTGACGGCACTAAGCCGCTTTGGATGCTGGTTAGCAAAATTTAGTAATGCTACCGGTAGAGTTCTTTCTGATTTATTACTTTATGTAGATAGTATATTCCAGGCTACACTTAAAAATCACGCCGCTATTGACTTTTTACTGTAAGCTCGTGGAGATGCATGTGAGGACTTTTACGGTTTACGCTGCATGAACCCGAGCGACCAAAGTTGTTCTGTGCACAACTGCAAGAGAGACACCGATATAAACCAGCAATTAGCGGAAGCAACCCGTTTGCTGGATGGACGTAGGGGCAGGTTTGGTGAAAATAGTTATAACTGATCTTGTGCCTAGGTGGCATTTGTTTGCTATGCCTGGTTTGCCGTATACCACGTCTAGATGGTATCATTTGGACTATTGTCGATACAGCTTTACACGGCGCAATGGCACGGGTTGCAGAATACCATCGTGTTCCAACTACTGAGCACGCAGTGGCACGTGTGAGGGATTTTAGACGGTGGTCGGTGTAGGGCCGCTGTGGAAAAATCACAAGCTGAACTCAGCTGTGAGAACACAACCGTGAAGAAGGGAACCGGGACGATTGTTATTGAACAATATGTCATTGCAATCCCAGAACCGCCGTTAGCTGGCAGAGTGCGTACCCGGCAGGCCCTGTCGGTGCGTGCGCCGGCCACGTGTGCAGCAATGCCTAGGCGGTACTTTTTCATTGAATCTGCTGAAAATATAAAAAGGGGTGGCTCAAAGCAGAGCGAGAGCGGAGACAGAGCCCGCTCTGTGAACCCCAGGGGACACCCTGAAGGTGCTGCGATGACCGTGCTCAGGGTCACCCTCCCGCTTGGCCTTGTCTCGGGTGTAGCGGGGTTGGTAAGACTCTCGTGGGGGGAAAGCAATATGCTAGTAACTGCTAATGCAAGGCTGTAACAGAGCAATAAATACTGCTGTTCTTTAAGTATCACATGTTGGGTGTATTTTGTGCATAGGAATCCTGCTAATGTGTTATGGATGGGGGTGTAATGGGGGGTCCTTCCCCAAAAGAGTCATGGGGGGGTAATATTAAGTATTATAAGCTATAAGTCTGGGTGTGTGGCATTAAAATAGAGGAATAGTTTGTTTCTTTCTATTTTGAATTCCTTCCTCTAGATAGATTTTAAAAATCACCAAAATTTATTTTATGTCTATACACGGCTTTTGTATTTTAAAAGCCTGTGTGTGTTTCTACTTGGAATATAAAAAATTTCAAGTTCTTGATATTATACAGTAGGTAAAAGGTTTATTTTAAAGGTTTTTTTTTTTTTACTTAAAAGTTAATACTGGTTTTCAAAATATATAAAAAGAAGTTGGACCGGATCAAGCTATCTGAATTTAGTGTGTGTTGTATATCAAGCATACCACAGGGTCGCAGGTTGGAAGGTTCTCGGGGATCATCTAGTCCAGGCCTTGTGGCAGATGTTCTATGTAATCTAAATAAAGATAATAAATTAAGTGTAAACAGATACAGATATAAGTAGATATCTAAGTCTAAATAGAGAAGTGTAAAAAGACTAGTGTCAAAATAGGTAAGTTTAAACAGATGGTTAATCTAAAGAGAAGTTCTGATAAAAGGGTTAATCACTATGTCTAAATAGACGTGTAAATATTCTATAGACATATATAGATATAGTCACAATAGATAGTGTAAATAGATATTAAGTTATAAACATCTATATATGTAAGTAGATACCTAAGTGTAAATACCTGCGCTGTGTAGGGTTTTTATAGCAGTAAGAAAACCACTATTTAGAGAACGGTTTCAGAAGCTCAACCCCTCCTTTCATACCTACCGAAGTTGTAAAAGCGCTTTCTAAAGCTGCCCCTTATCCCCGCTCCTTTTCCTCTCCAAGCCAGGGCCCATCCTCCCTGTTGGTGACTTTCCCCTGCAGGGCTGCGCTTGCAGAGCGAGAGCTGCTGCCACAGCACTAATACACCCCCAAAGCCCCGACTCTGGTCCACCTACCTCTCTGGTGCCCCAAAAGTTGTTGCTCTTTTGCCAGTTCTGCCCTGTACGCTTCACCTCTTCGTTTCTTGTTCCATGTGCCTTGTTCCAGCTCTTTCCTCTGTCCTTCCTCCCTGTTTATTCTTTTTCCTCTGTCACACTGCTTTTGGGTGCTGACCCTGGTAGCCAGCTCACTGCAACCATATCTGACGCGCGTGAAGGGACAAGGCTTCGCTGCTTCCTGCCCATTCCCAGATGCGTTTGCAGCCCCTGGGCTTCGGGGTGAGTGGCTGCAGCTGCGTCCAAGGGAGAAGATGATGTGCTGTTGGATGCAGCCGGTGAGTCCGAGGACAGGGCTGGCCCTGCTGTGCCAAGGGGCTCTAGCTGGGGAGAGGGCTGCCTGGACACTCCTGCCTGCAGGAGCTGGCTGAGGAGTGAAAGGAAGGGTGTTCCACAGGCAGGTGCCTCCAGCAAGGAACAGCGTGTCGTTGAGCAAGGAAGGATCCGTCCCGGCCAGAGCACGCCACCAGCACAAGGTAACAGGATATCAGCAGCTCTGTTGGCTATGTGCGTTGGCCCCCGTGTGTCCAGGAAACACGGTCGGAGAGGAGTGTCGGGGCACCCGCCTCCTGCTCCGGGAGGGGCATGGTTTGGGCAGCCAGCACTGTGGAGGGGGACGGGGCAGAGGGAGAGAGAGAAACCTCAGGGCTGTGAAGGTGTCCTGCCCACAACAGGAGCTGCAGTGAGTCGCACGGCTCCTCCCATGCATCTGGGCCTATCCCTGCTATGCTTTTCCCAGTGTCTGTCTGCCTCCTTGCCTGTCCCTGCCTCTGTCTCCTTCTCAGGCTGCACAGCTCACCAAAGCTTTTTGGTCTTCTGCCAACACTGCCCTGCACCCCATCACCTTCTATGTGTCCTTTCTATACCTCTCCTTTTCTGGCTCCACACCTGCTATTATTTTTTCTTCCCTATTACTTGTAAAAATTGCATTTCTAGGTCTGCCTCTACCCAGCGACCTATCTCCATTTCAGTGACTCCCTCTGCTCTGCCCCGGCTTGCTCTTCCTATGTCCTTTCTCTGTGGCCGTCTATCCGTCTCCCTCTCTTGATATTTAACTTCTTACCCACACAGCCAGAACCCTGTTGATTTTTACATTTGCGCTGTCTGTCTACATTCAGTTCCGCGTCCACGTTTGTTTCTTCCTGCCTGTCCTCAACTAGATCACTTTTTCAATTTTGTTTCTGTCTTCATTGATTTAATTTGGTGGACCCTATTTCTTACTTTTTCCTGTCTGTCCCTTACCCCATTGCTTTTAAAATTCTCTTTCTAGATGTAGTTTTACGAAAGTGCCAATCCCTGTTTTTAAGGGTTATTTGTTGGTCGTGCACCCCATTGCTTTAAAAATATTTTATTGAGTTCACTGTTTGTATTTTTTTTATAGACTTAATAAGGTTGGAAAAGACCTCTGATATCATTGAGTCCAATCATCAACCCAACACTACTGCACCTCCTAAAGCACGTCCTAAAGTGCCAGGTATACGCATCTTTTGAACGCCTCCAGGGAGGGCAACTGCCCCACCTCTCTGGACAGCCTGTTCCAACACCTGACAACTCTTCCGGTAAAGAAATTTTTCCTAATACCCTATCTGATCATTCCCTGATGGAACTCGACACCATTTCCCCTTGTCCAGTCGCTAGCTCATTGGGAAAAGGAACCTACACCCAGTTCACTACAACCTCCTTTGAGCCTCCTCTTCTGCAGACTTAAACCACCCCAGTTCCCTCAGCCGCTCTTCATAAGACTTGTTTTCCAGACCCTTCCCCAAGCTTTTTTGCCCTTCTCTGGACATGCTCCCACTACTCGATGTCCTTTTTGTACTGAAGGGCCCGAAAGGGAACACGATACTCAAGGTGCGGCCTCACCAGTGCCAAGTCAGGGGTATGATCACTTCCCTACTCCTGCTGGCCACACTATTTCTGATACAAGGCAGGACCCCATCGGCCTCCTTGGTGACCCAGGCAGACCACCGCCTCACGTTCAGCTGGCTGTCAACCGGCACCCCTGGGTCCTTCTCTGCCACACAGTTTTCCAGCCGCTCTTCCCCAAGCCTGTAGCATTGCATGGGGTCGTTGTCACCCGAGCACAGGACCCGGCATTCAGCCTTGTTAATTCTCATAGAGTTGACATCAGGCCATGGGTCCAGCCTGTCCAGATCCCTCTGCAGAGCCTTCCTACCCTCAAGCAGATGAACACTCCTGCACAACTTGGTATCATCTGCAAACTTACTGAAGGCACACTGTCCCCTCATTCAGATCATTGATAAAGACATGGAACAAGACTAGTCCCAAAATTGAGCCCCGGGGAACAGCACTCATGACCAGCCACAAATTGGATTTAACTTCTTTCACCACTACTCTTGGGGCTCAGCCATCCAGCTAGTTTTGTACTCAGCAAAGAGTACACCTGTCCAAGCTAGGAACCACCAGCTTCTCCAGGAGAATGCTGTGGGAGACAGTGTCAAAGGCTTTACTGAAGTACAGGTAGATAACATCCACGGCCCTTCCCTCATCCACTAGGTGGGTCACCTGGTCATAGAAGGAGACCGGGTTGGTCGGGCAGAACCTGCCTTTCAAGAACCTGCGGTGTCTGGGCCTGATCCCCTGGTCATCCTGTACATGCCTGGTGAGCACACTGAAGGTGAACCATTACTACCCTGGTGATAAACAGCCAGTCTACTAGAGACTGAGGCCAAGAAGGCATCAAGTGCCTCAGTCTACTCCTCAGTGGCAGCATTCCCCACCCCAGCCCCCAGTAGAGGCTGGAGATTCTCTTTGGCTCCTTTCTGTTAGCATATATGTAAAAGCACGTTTTGTCATCTCTAACAACAGTGGCCAGTTGAGTTCTAGCTGGGCTTTTGCCTTCCTGGTTTGCTCTCCGATTGGCATAACAAGCTCTGTGTTCTGTTCTTGACTTGCCTACCCAGTCTTCAAAAGCAGTAAACTCTCCTTTCCCCTCACCCCCCACCGAGCCACCGCAAAAGCTCTCTGTTCAGCCAGGCCTGTCATCCTCCCTGCCCGTTTGTCTTACTGCACACGGGGACAACCTGGTTCTGCACCTTCCAGATTTCCTTCTTGAACATCCAGCCTTCCAGGACCCCTTAGCCCTTCAGGACTTCCTCCCAAGGAACCCTTTCAACCAGCGTCCCGAAGAGTCCAAACCCTGCCCTCCGCAAGTCCACGGTATAGATTTTGCCAGCCCCCCCTTCCTTATTTTGCCAGGCATCAGGAATTCTATCAGGGTGCAGTCGCTAGGCACAAAATGGCTTCCAACCCCCACATCTCCCACCGGTCCTTCTGTTTCTAAAGAGCAGGTCAGTAGAGGCACCTCCCCAGTAGGCTCATTTACCAGCTGCATCAGGAAGTTACCTTCCACGTGCTCCATGAACCTCCTAGACAGTTTCCTCTGCTGCATTTTCTTTCCAGCAGACATCTGGTAAGTTCAAGTGCCCCATGAGAATAAGGGGTAGCAATTGTGAGAGTTCTGCCAGCTGCCTGTAGAATTCTTCAGCTACTTCTTCATTGCAGTTGGGTGGCCTACAGCAGACCCCCAGCTGGATATCTGCCTCATTGGCCTTTCCCCTCATCCTTACCCATAAGCCGTCAACCTCACCCTTCCAATCATTGAGCTCTCTACAGCCAAAACACTACCTAACGTACAGAGCCACCCCACCACATCTCCTTCCTTGCCTAACCCTTCGTAAGAGATTAGAGCCATCCATCGCAGCACTCGAATTGTACGAGGCATCCCACCGCATCTGGTGAGAAACCGTACTAGGAGCAGCTAAAGTCACTTGGTTTATTAAGCCTAGAGACAGGGAGACCTCATCTCCCTCTGCAGCTTCCTCACATGGGGTGGAGGAGGCACAGGTGCCGATCATTTTTCTCCAGTGACCAACAATAGGACCTGAGGGAACGGCGGGAGGCTGGGCCAGGGGAGGTTTAGGGTGGGTATTAGGAAAAGGTTTTTCACTCAGAGGGCCATGGAACGTGGAACAGGCTCCCCAGGGAAGCAGGCACAGCTCCAAGCCTGACGATATTCAAGAAGCATTAGGGCAACACCCTCAGAGACACGGTGTGAATTTGGGGTTGTCCTGTGCAGGGACAGGAGTTGGACTCTAATCCTCGTGGGTCCCTTCTGACCCAGAACGTTCTATGATTCTGCGATGTCTGCGACGGCAAGAAAATCAAAGCTATCCCGCTGCACAACAGCTTGTGTCTCCTGCCTTACGGCATCCGTGCTGCGTGCACCAGGGTAGACACGCTCAAGCTGGGATAGCGATTTCGCCCTCGAGCTCGGCACGCAGCCCCTACGCTCTTCTTTAGCGAGCCTGGCTATATCCCTTCCCCTTCAAGCCTCCTTTAAAGCCGCCCCCATGAGCCCCGCAAACTCACAAGCAAGAATGTTTTTCCCCCTTTGAGATAGATGAACACCTTAATCCCTTGTAATTTTTCCTCTTGTTACCGTAACCACCCTTGCTTTTATCATGTTCTTTTTGTGTACTATTATCACCTTTACTGTGTTCATTTGTTCATTTTCAGCTCTTTCCTTAGCACCATCACTTTTTAAATTTTATGCCTGTGTTTTAATTCTCTGTTGCTATTGTTTGGTTATTACTGTCTCTTAATCCTTTGGCTTTTAAAATTTTCTACTTTTGCTTGTTCAGTGGTGTTACTTCTCAATTATTTTTCTTTTTTTCCCCTAGCGCTCTCACCTTTTACATTTCCTTTTCATGTCTGTTTTAGTTCGCTGTCCTTATTTCATAAGATTGTCTTTATTTCCTAATACTCACTAAGTGTTCTTTCTACAGCAGCCTCAGTTCCCTTTGCTGTCCTTGCAAAATTATTTCTCGTCTCTCTTTAGCACCCTCGCTTTTTCCATTTTCTTTCTACCTCCCTTCTAGGTTGCCGTGTCTGTTTTAATAGTTTCTTTTATTTCCATATAACCCCTCCCTTCTTAAATGTTATTTCTAAGTTAAAGTTTATTCCTTTGGATTTTAAAATAAATTATTTCTTCTATTTCAATAATGGCCTTGCTTTTTCCACTTTCTTTCTACATTCCTGTTTTACTCGACCTTTGCTACTTTTGCCATTTTTTTTCCTCATTTCCTTTTTTCCTATTTGCTTCTAAAATTTTGTCTACTCTAATTCTCTTTGCTGTCTTTGTGCTCCACAGCATTTTGGTAGCATTTTGTCTCCTTTTCAATCTCTTATCCCCCTGAGCCTTTCGTGACCCCTCCACTCCCAGGTGCCGTGCGTCCCACACCGTGTTTTAGCTCAGGAGCTGCCTTTGATCTTCCCTTGTTATCCCTGAACCCAGTCGTCGGGTTTGCTTGTGCCTCGGAGTGCTCTGAGCGTACTGTCTGCTGACTATGGTACCTCCAGCCGGCCCCGGCTCCCGAGGAGAGCTGTAACCTGGTGACCCCCCTCCAGACCGTATCCTCGTGCCCCCAGGCGTTGTCTCTGCACCTCATTCAGGACCCCTCAGGGTGCCACCACCCCTGTCGGTCCCTTTGAGGTCGCATTCTGCACGCTGTTAGCTTTGCCGTGGCACTCGCGCCCCTCTCTCACCATCTGAGGATTTCCCAAGTCCGTATGTGCCGCACGCAGCAGTCATTCTGTCCTTTCTTCCGTCTGTGCCTCCATTTGTTCCCTGGCTTTCTCACATTGCGTTTACTGAGCTCAGATCCCCTCTGGATTTAATCATCACATCCCCAAATATTTTTCTGTCTCTCTGCCTTCCTCGGGACATCTTTTATCCTCATCACGATCCTTCCCGAGAGTTTCCTCAGGCTCCACACCCACCTTGCAGCGCATGCGTCGCAGAGCCCTCATTTGTTCCTCTACGCTATCCAGGACTCCCCTGTGCAGTCCTCGACCGCCTGAGACCACCTGTGCTCTGCTCAGACGGTTGCCCGAGTTCCTCCTCCTTGTCCCAAGTCATCTCTTGTCTGCCTTGATCCCCGCCCAGGGTCACAGCATCACTCGGGAGCCCAACTGGAACGAGAATTCAAGTGCAGGGAGACTAACGATTACACAATACTGGGCAACTGGCTTTTGCAGCTCATCTCCCTCGCCTTCTTTGTCGTGACGTCCGAGCCTCCCGTCTCTGCTACGTGGCGCTTCTTTCTCTTCCCGTCTGCCGTCTCTGCCCGGTGCTTCTGCCACTCAGCCTCCTGCAGTTTGCCTGGACGCCCTCCTGGGACTCCAAGGGCCACACCATGTCTCTGAGCCTTCTTTTCTCAGCCTGCCTCTTTTTAATTCCTCTACTCTTTATTTTTTGTTTAAGATAAAAAAATCAATGGTCCTTGCGGAGATCCAAGCACAGCACATACTCCAAAGGTTGATGGCATTGGTAGTGCTTGGGTTCTCAGTTGTAACAGTCGAGATACCATAAAATACGGTTCCCCTGCATGCTTCGGTACAGCCGAACGCATTAGCAGGTCTGCCGGTCCTTCTTGGTAGCCCCGTGTATTGCAACACTGGGGATTTGATTTGCGTGGTTTTTTGTTGTGGTATTTTTTTTTCCCCAAAAAAGTAAAACCGTATCGGGGATCTCTTGACTCACCGATTCTTCTGTCATAAATGAAAGTTTAAAAAAAGCTGACATCGTCTGATTTACCACGTGACTTGTGCTGTTTCAGCTGTAACTGCTGAGCAGATGTAGGGTACGATTTGTTAGGTGTACTTAAGCAGGTAGGTATTTGTTGTAAATATTTAATGAGGGGCGACTGAATGTCGTGGGGGGCTTTTTTCCCACCGGTATTTTGAGGGAGCGCTCTTAAGTATTTTATTTCAGTCTCGCTTTCGATGCGCGTTTCCCTGGCAGTTCAGCAGCATCTCTTGGGCGGGGCAGCCGGGCGGACGTCCCTCCCGACTCCATAACACGCCAAAACCCCCCAGTCACGTTGCTGCTGTGTATTTTGGAGATAGATAATCTTATGGCGCGCATGAACGGCTGTGTGAGTTAAATGAACGCAGAAGGAAAATGGAAAGCTTTTAGAGCCTAGACGCTCATATTGGATGTGCGTAAACACGCGCCCGCCTTCTCAGCACAAAGTGAATTACTGAGATTTATTCTTAATTTTTTACATTACTCTTTCAAGTTTGACACACTTCACTTCAGGCTTCATGGAGCCAGGCAGCAAGACGTGCGGCGGCAGGGCGAGGGCTGTAGCTGCTGCGGTGGATCTGTAAGTGGAGGTTCCGGTTCCGGTACAACTTTGCCCCGCAGCCTCACGGGGTTATCTCCCCGCAGCGGTGCCGTAAGGAAGGGATGAGACGTTTTCCAGCACCAGCCAGAGCGTTCAGTGTTACGCGAAGGATCTGTTCAAAACAGTATCAGTTAGTCTTAATACCATTTTCAAGTGTTCCAATCCCTCTAGCTTTTAAAGGATGTGTTGTGTTTTGACATGACCCGTTTGCCTAGAATCTTGCTGCGGCTCAATTTCCTTCCTATCCCTTATGCTGACTGAGCTCCTCCATTCTCTTCTGTGCTATTTTATTCACATGCTGAAATATAGCTTGGGATTTCTGTTTTTCAGATGTCTTCTAAGTATATCATGATGCTCAAGAGATGCCCCCCGGCCCGGGTTTGCCTGCCCATCATTAAGCGTGGTGAAGGTAAGGGGCCATCCCTCTGCCTGGAGGCTCCTGGGTCTGTCTCCAGCGGGTGCCCCGCAGGTGCGGCCGCGAGGGCTGCCCGGTGGGGAGAGTCAGGGCCCCCAGGGACCGGGGCTGTTTGTCACCCCGGGGAGCCCGTCCCAGTGCGGGAACAGAGTGGGAACATGGCCGAGCAGAGCCCGAGAGAGACGTGACACCGTCCTCTGGCACGCTCCTGCTCTGCCGTGGGGCGGCCGCCAGCCTGCGGACAGGGGCTGGGGGGCTGCAGCTGTTTGGGGGGCTGCCCCACCTTTTAGATTTTAGCAGAGCTCCCCCTTTTCTGGGGGGTGGGGGGGTGTGTGTGTGCGTATGTACCTTTGTAAATGGCACTATTAAATAATGAGCTGCAGGTTGGAGCAGATTCCCTTGTTTAGTGCCCTTCTTGGGGGTGAATAAAATTGGGGGAGTCCTGGGGGGGGTGATGATGTCATGTGGGGCTCCCCGGTGTCACTGGGGGAGTTGATAATGCGTCAGAGGAACAGGTGAGTGGGGGTGTCATGTAGGGGTTCCCCCCCAAAAAGGGGGGTTGCAGCCCCAAAATGCCTGAAAATTCAGGGGGGCTATTACAAAAAACTCTTATTTTATATATATTGAAGTGTAATATTAATTTATAGATGTATAAAGGGATTTTAAAATAAGAACTTATCTCTCCTATATTATATAACGGATTTCAGGATACAAAAATTCTACATCGAGATACAGGGTTTTAAAACACAAAAGTAACTCGACCGTCTATATATCTAAATCAAAAAATAAAGGAGTTTAAAATGAAGAAAAAGGATAGGTGAAGGAATTCAAAACAGAAGAAAGTCCGACTAGAGCGAGCATCTACGCTTAGTGTGTGTTACATAGTCTAAGTAGATGTGTAATCTAAATAGAGGTTATATAGAGTGAAATAAGCCTAGGTATAACTGTAAGTAGATGTCTAAATAGAGAAGTTGAAAAAGATTGAAGTGTCAAAGTGTAAGTAAGCAGATAGCTAGTCTAAATGGGTGTTTTATATACGTGTTAATATGGAAGTCTAAACAGGTATGTGTAAATAGATATTCTGTGTAAGTGTAAATAGCCTAAATAGGTGTAAGTGTAAATATAATAGCTAAGTCTAAACAGGTATTGTATGTAAATGTAAAATAGATAGTACATATAAAATATAGATGTACTCTGTAAGGATGTGTAAGTAGACACACAAGTGCAAATGTCTATGCTATATAAGGTTTTTAAAATGCAAAGAAACCATGTTGATAGAGATGTTTATAGAGAAGATTTAAAAATTAGACACACACCTCACCCCCACCCCCCAATCAACTGAAGGCACAAAAGCGCTTTCAAATGCTGCCCCTTCCCCGTTCTCCTTCTCCCATCCCGATTTGGGGCCGATTCCCCCAAATGGGGACTTCCCCCTCTGGGGCTGCGTAGGCAGCCTGGGAGCTGCTGCCAGGGCAGACACACACCCCAAAGCCCCTGAGTCTGGGTCTGCAATGGGGGGTGAAAAACCCCAAACAGACGAAACACCCAAACAGGTTTGGGGGAAAGAAAACAATTCGGGGCTCTTGGGAAACCCCACTCCTGCTGGGTTTGTGCAGCTGGAAAGGAGAAAAAAAAAAAAAGGTGGTGGTGGGGGAACCCCACTAATCATTCTCATGCGCAAAACCATGAGCAAAAATCACCGATTTCTGTGTTGTGGAAAGGGCCAAAGAGACCCAGAAGTGAACCGTTTGGAAAAGCAATCCCAACTTTGACCTTATGGAAAAGCAAAACAAGCCAAAGGAACAAACCCCCAAAAACCCCAACGACAAAAAAAGCCAAGCCATCCAAACAGAAATCACCACCACCAAACGACTGCCCCAAAAAACCCAAATTGGGGAAAATTTGGGGTGAAACACCGGCAGTTTGAGGGGCATTGCTGGGGCTTATCTGGAATGGATTCTCCGGAGTGGGTCAGTTATCTGGAGCGGATCATCTGCTGCAGGTTAGCCCAGGTGAGTTGCCCGTTGTGGATTATCCTGGGGGGACCCCCCTGGTGTCAGTCATCCCCATGCATGTTCCCCATGGCGTGTCTGCCCAGACATGCCCCTGTCCAGCGGTGTCCGCCTCCTCCCCCGCCCTCCCTCTGCGTGTGTCTGTGCCCTCCCAAACGCTGTCCCCTGAAATGGCCCCCCCGCATGACTTTTTTTCCCCGGTGACATCCCCGCCCCCGCTTCCCCTGGCCTCCTGTTCTGTGCTCGCTGAAGCCTTGTGCTTACGCAGGATGAGCAGAGCAGGGTCCTGGCAGTGCAGAGGCGAGGCGAGGCGCTGCCAAGCCAACGAAGCCCAAGGCTCAGCAGCGCACAAGTCCTTTGCAGGTCAGCCACTGGCACCTGGTCTGCCTGGCTGCCCCGTGCCCTGACGCACAGCTGCCCCCCTCACCCCAGGCAGCCTGCCTTCGGAAGGGCAGCTGTGTTCCCCTGATGGATTTTCTTCTTTAACCCTCTAGGACCTGTTGACTTGCTGCTCTCCCTGTCACAGCCCTGATGCCGCAGGCCTACAGCAACTGATGGGGCTCACTCCGGGGGGGTGGGGGTGGGGGGTGGGAAAGGGGACCTTTTTCCCCAGGTTGTTTGTGCTGCTTCTCCTCCCTAGGGCGTGGGGTGGGGGTGAGTGGGGCAGGAGGGAGGACAGTAACGGCCACCTGATTTTTAAAGCAGTCGAGACGGAAGAGCTAAAATGCTCGAGGCACTTTGGTGCTGGGTGGTGCGGAGGCAACGACTGACACTGCTGGGGCTGCGGGAGTGGGGAAGGTGCAGAGAAACATGAGCTCTGCGCACGCAGTAACAGTTCCGTTATCCCGGCGAACGTGACCCAGAGCCGGCGCGGGTCTTGCCCCAGAGAAGAGTCACGGACGTCGTGCCGCTGCCGCCGTGCTGTGCTACGGCACCCGGGAATCGCGCATGCGGAGTGGCGATGGTCGACCCTGCTGACACCGTGCGGCCAAAGTGCGGTACTGCACCCGGAACAGACGCATGCGCAGTGGCGACGATGTGTCACTGCTCCCTGCTGCCACCGAGCGAGCAAACCCCTCTACAGCAGGCGGGAGCTGCGCTACCCTGGTGGAGAGTCCCCCACCCTCCCCTTACCCGCTCGCGGCAATCACCGATCGAGCAAAACCGGCTACTGCAGACGGGGAGCCGCACGTTCCCGATGGTGAGGTTTTTCTCTGGCCGCTGCTGCCACCGTGCAAGCAGATGCCGGTACTGCAGCCAGGCAGTTCCGTGTGCGCGGTGGCGCTTTATTTTCTGCCCCCTACTTCCACCGAGTGCCCAAACCCTCGTACTGCAGGTGGGCAGCCGCGCATGCGCAGTGGCCGTGTTCTTTCCTTGCTCTCTACTGCCACGGTGCGACCAAACTGCGGTACTGCAAGTGGGCAGCCGCGCATGGGCAGTGACGGCCTTTTAGCTCGCTGCTGCCACCGTGTGACCAAACTGCGATACTGCAGCCAGCAGCCGCGCACGGGCTGTAGCGACATTTTGCCGCGCTCACTTCTCCAGGCCACTTAGTGACCCCCCCCGCTACCTGGTGACGGCACCGTGGGGGGCAGAACCGTGCAGGCACAGCCCTTAGCGACAGGTCCTGACCCCTTGCGATAGCCCGGTGAGGGTGGTGCTGATACCCTTATCCATGCTTTTAGCAACGGGCCCCGCCCCTGGCGATGGGCGGGCGGGCGGGCTGATGTCTGACCCCTCTGGCCCCACCCACCTTTGCGACAGGCCCCGCCCCCTGGCGAGGGCCTGGTGGGGTGGGGCCGTGCTCCTGTGCTCCCCAGCATCCCCAGTTAGCAACAGGTCCCACCCCCTGGTGACAGCCTGGGGGTGTTGCTGGTGCTGCCTGGCCCCACCCTCCATAGCAACAGGCCCTGCCCTTGGTGATGGCTCCAGGGGCATTGCCAGCGTCCCTTTGGACACACCCCCTTAGTGACAGGCCCCACCCCCCGGCAACGGCCCGGGGGGCGGTGCCGGCTCTCTCCCCTTAGCGACAGGCCCCACCCCCCGGCAACGGCCCGGGGGGCGGTGCCGGCTCTCTCCCCTTAGCGACAGGCCCCGCCCCCCGGCAACAGCCCGAGCCTGTGTTTGCTCCGCTCGGGGGGCTCGGTTTGGGTGTTTTCTCTCCCCCCTCCCTCCCGTGCCGGGAACTCCAGGCGGCTCTCGTACGGCTCCCGGGGCCTTCACCCCCCGGGGGGCTCGGCCCGCCCCTTTCGCGGGGCGCTGTGGGAAGGGCGGGGGCGGGGCCCGGGGGTGGAAGAGCCCCGGCTCTGGCCCTGGGCTTCTCTGGCGTCGGTGCTCCCGTGTTCCCTCGGGCGGTCGCAGCTTTGGGGCTGTCTCAGCCCCCCGGGCAGGCGTGCTCTGGCGTTTAGAGAAGCGGAGGCGTTGCCTGAGGTAAGGATTCCAGAGCTTGGCACTCTTTGGCGGCATCTGTACTAGAAAGGTCCCTTGTGGCCTGCTTTGCTTTTTTTCTCCCAGGATGCTGTTTTGGGCGCTGAGGGGGCGGTGAGACGGGTTAGTGGTATGGTGTTCTGTTTGGGGTTTGGTTTTTGCTTTGCTGTTTTTTTTCCCCTCGTGAGATCATTTTATTGTGCTGCTGCAATTCCTGTCTTTACTGAACCCGGAACCTTGGGGGTTTTCACTAGTTGTGCCGTTCACTGTTTCAGGTGTTGCCTTGGCCTCTCAACAGCCGTGGCACAACCTGCAGCGATGCTGCCTCTCCAGGCCCCCGCAGGCCCCGCTTTCTTGTCCAGCCAGGCGGGAAAGCGTGGTTGTTGCAGAAACAGCTACGCCCTGCGACTCCTCCTCAGGTTGTTGGCTCGGCCCCAACAGCGTACAGGCTGCTGAGGTCACCGCCTCCGCGCGGGACGCAGGCGGCCCGGAGAGCTTTACCCCGCGCCATTTCCGTCCCCTCTGGGCAGCAGCGGAGCTGCCGCCGCTTCAGGCGGCCGCTTTCTCGAGGGCGAGGAGCTGGGATGACAACGGGCCGCTGCAGACTCTGGTCAGGGTAAGAGGCTGTTCCCTGGGGAGCCGGCGCAGGGGGAGCGGAGGTACGCACGGGCACTTGTCGGTGCCCCTGGCCGGTAAAGGGAAGGTTAAATTGTTAGAGTGCAAATAAATACATATTATTTAGGGAGGAGTCGTGACTAAATTTAATCACACCTATTACTGAACAAACCAGGCAGTCATTATTCCTAATCTGTAGTTGAAAAAAATAAAGGCAGTCCTTTTTTATGCCATAAATAGAGTTGCGAGTCATTAATAGCTCAATCTAAATACAGCCGTTACTAAATCAACTGCAGGCATTAATGACTCCTGATCAGAAACAAAATAAGGAAATTTTCGAATCTAGAATGAAAATCGACCCGGAAAGCTAAATTGGGAGCGGGTAGTACTGAAATTACTACTGTTAGTACTGAAATTAGTACTGAAATTAGTACTGTTACTGAAAAGTAACAGGGCTGTTAGAAAGTTCAGAGGCAGCGACAGCTCCTGCTTCCAACCCAAGCAGTAAACGAAGCTTTAGGTTCTTAAATGAAGAGAAATAAAGGTGAGCTGTTAAACAGTGGCTGGGGTCAAGCGTAGCTATTAAGAAAATTTGCAGGTACGGGTGATTCCTGAGCAGAACTAACAATTCCAGAAGATTTAGATTTAAAAACTACAGAGCTAATGGAGTGCCACAACCGCCCGGATGTAACTGCAGCCGCTTTGGGGGAATGCCCCAGCCCCCCCAGCCACCGCTATTAATTACTGCCAAGGAGAGCGAAAGTGAAAGTAGAAGCAGTGCAGGTGAAGTGCGAGCAGTACGCTTTTTCCTAAGTCATCTCTTCGTGTCAGGAGAGGAAAGAAAATGGAAAGAAGATGTTTGCAGGGGGTCTGTGCTGGGTTACCTGCGCGTCTCTTCCGTGCATCCTTGAGGAGACATTTAGCTCCTGTTGGGCGCTCGCAGGTGGAGACAGGGCGAGCTGGAGGCAGGATCGGTGCCGGCACTGATAAAGGGATGGGCAACGAGCGGAGAGAAGAGGGGGCAAGGGCTGAAAAAGGGTCACCGGTTCTGCAGGGAAGGCAGCGGGATGTGACTCGGCAACCGCTCTGACGAGCGCAGGGTCATTCGCTGCGATGAAGTCAGGGTCTGCGGCTGGCCCGGAGAGGCAGCAGAAATCCCAAACTCTTTGCAGGGGTACCGGCCAGATTAGGGCAACACCTGAACAGTAAAACCATTTAGGGGAAGCAGAGCTGGGCTGCACCGCGTGGCCAACCTCCCTCTTCTCCGTGAGTCCCAAAGGGGCAGCTCCAAGAATGTGCTGAGAATAAATCCCTTGCGCTAAAAATGAGACGCAAGTAGCACCCACCCGTGAATTTTATTTTCTCTCTCGCTCTGCGGCTCCTGCCTGCTTGTCTCTCCTCAGTGCTCACCTGCACCTGTGCTCGGATGGGGCAGCTGAGGGAAGGTGCTGCCATCTCCCCAGCCCCGGCGGACCGCCCCTCAGCTGTGTCCTCTGTCAGGGAGCGTCGTCATCTCTCCTGCCTCCCAGAGCGTGTCCTGTAGTGGCAGACGCGCGGGCTTTTCCCTGCACGCGCATACGGGAAGGGAAGGGAAGGGAAGCACAGTGAGAGCTGGGCTTGTCAAAGAGTAATGGGGGTGGTGGGAAGCGTAGCTAGAACCGGAGAGCTACAGCGCAAAAGCGAAGCGGACGGGACACAAAAGTAAAATGGTGCACAGGAATGCTGAGGAGAGAACTCCCGCAGCACACAGGAAATCAGTGTCAGAATCTATTGTCTTCTGACTGCCAAATTAAAAATAATGGCACGCTTTGCAACGCTAAGCTCGCTCTAATCGTCTGAACTGTTTCTTTCCAACCCCCACCACCCCCAGCACACCGCTCAGCCTCCTCAGCCTGAAATGCCTTGTTTTCCTTCTTTTTTTTTTTTTTTTATGACAGGGCAACTTCTGTTCCCGAGGTGGTGCCTACAGTACAGCTATCTCTTCGAAGACAGTTTGGTTTAGGTCAGAGAATGTTGAGCCTGGACTGAATCAGCCTCTGTTTCTATTTCTGGAAATCGTCGGTCCTGTGCATCAAGCCTGGAAAAAAGGAAATATGAACCAAAGGACGTGGGGCCTGCAGGGCTAGGAAATTATTTGAGAAGAGGTTCAGTGGGGAAATGACTCTTTGTCTGTGGGGCGTCCAGGCAAGCAACCCAGCTGCTAGAAAGTGGCGCTGTCCCCAGGATGGCCTCGGCGGTCCCGTTGGAGTCGGGGGAACAAGGACAAGGCAGGGTGAAGCATCTGGCCTGCCGTGTGGAACGTGACTGTACAAAGCACGTGTGATGCACTGCAAGTTTACTTGTTTAAACTGTGAGTTAAAGAAGGTGTGCAGTTGCTTTGTAAACAGCCGACGCTCTAAAGCTACACCCATCTAATTGCTAGCTGTATTAAATCTATCGTATTGCTGTTTCTGCATTAAAAAATAAAAAAGAAAAAAACCAACACACCTATGTAAGCACTTCTAAGTCCAACGGAAAACCACTGTTTAACGCGTGGCATGTGTGGGTTGTTTTTTTGGGGTGGGAGGGTGGGGTGTATGACAAAAACCTGCAAGAGACACACGCACATATGCACATGTCATGTTTAGCGCTCACCTAAACCCAAAAAAGAAAATCCACTCTTTATTTTGCAGCATTAGCATTAGCTTCCAGCGCACAGCCTGAGCGCACACCTCTGCTCTCACCGTCTGCTCCCTCTTCAACCGTGTGTGGCTGTCATCAGCTTGCACAGGCTTTGCTCGTGCAAGTTTCCGCGACAGCTTACGAGAAGGCAGGGAAACCAACCCAGCAAGACGCGTAGTGCCTTCCTCTATGGGCTCCGTCCAGCCTTTGTTAAAATGAGCAGAAAAGAAATCTGCTGCTGCCTTTACCCTGACTGACTCTTACAGAGAGCATCTGACTTGACCCGCAGCAAAGCGATGCCCCAGGCAGCAGCACGTATTGGCGCGGACCGCGGTTTCACCCACCTGTTTTACTGGGCCGGTCCTTTCCCACGGCCGATGCCGCAGATGTGGCGCGCCCCACCCCCAAACCTCTTTACGAGGGTTCCCTGGGCTCTGCAAGTCGCCTGCTGGACGTGTTGCTGATTCAGGCACGGGCAAAGTCAGCTTCTTCGCTGGCCTCGGGCTAGGGCAGCCCCGTACTTGAGGGAAACTCAGAATATCTCCAGCGAGATCTCGCCGGGAGGCTGGGACCTCGTCAGTAGGGGAGAAAGCCAAGCGACTGACACTGAAAGGGAGCTCTTTGCTAGGCTGTAGATCGTAAAGTTAACAAAGAAAACAAACCTGCCTTTTTAAAAATGCCCTCTTTTGAGTCTGCCACATTTGATACGGATTTTTTAAATTGCAGGGTATATCTCCTACAGGCCTCATGCAAAGGGAAGTGAGTACCTCTGGCTCTCAGGACAAGGGGGTCCCTCAGGAGCCCAGGTGCTCACGCCAGCCAGCATCTGGCACAGCACAGGGCAGGAGCTTTGGCAGTAGTACGTGAGCTGAGAATGAGAGTTAGGCAGCACTGCGCGCTTCTCCTGTGAGCCGCCGAGGCTCGCGCGCTGTACCTTCCACAAATAAAAGGCCAGAAGAGTCAGCATTTCTGCTAGTTCCAGCCTCATCCGTACCCTCGTCGGTGTAGCTGTAAGCAAGCGTCCCGTAGCGACTGGGAGCGTGGCAGCTGGGCTTTCTGCGCTGCCTTAGGTTGTGCCCTTGGAGAGACCCTTCTCCGAGCCCCGTGAGCCCCGGGGTGGGTGGGCTGCGGTGCCGTTCAACGCTGAATAGGCACGAAGGCCTGTAAACAAAATGTATTTATATCGCACCCATACCCGGCAGCCAACCGCCGCTTTATTTACGTATTCTGCACCTCCTGCCGACGCTTTTAAACTTAGCCGATATTGCCGCAGTTTTCACTGACGGGGCAGGGGACTGCCACGCTGCAGGGGGAGTGTCTGGGTGTCTCCCACGGACACAGACGTCCTCAGCTGGGTAGGGACAGGGTGAGAGCTGGAACAACTCTGCTGACATGTAAGGGCCGTCCCAGGGCAAGGCTCCTGGGTCTGGGGGCTGAAAGGCGAGCCACGCTGGGTGGTTGGTGTGGGAGTTGTGGAGCAAGTAGGGGGAAAAAAAACCAACAAGAAAAAACCATCCAAATGTTTCACAGCAGGTAGAAAGCTAGGCAGAAAGCAAACTGAATGCTGTAAAGACAAAAGCAGAAAGCCGGCTATGGACTGTACAAAAAGAGTCAGTGCCACGGAAGGAGGTTATTTCTTCAACTGACCATAGGAGGCTTTTTGTGAGAAAACACAACACCTTTCTGCTACGGCGCGGTACCGCAGCAGTAATGGGCCAGAGCGTGCGAGCGCCTTTGGCAGGATCGGTAACGGCCGGGGCACGGCCGAACGGCCAGCCCACCTTCCGCACAAGGAAAACACCATTCCCCTGGAACGCCACGCAGACCCAGGACAGGTAAGGCGGAGGCCGAGCCCAGGCGCCCCCATTGCCAAGGACCACCTTGGCCTTGCAGCGTCTCACGCTTCGGGGTGTTTTGCAGGCCGTGGCTAAGCTCAGGCCCCCTGCTCGTGGCTGCCCCCGGTCCCCCGGCGCCGGTCGGGCCCCAGCCCCCAGCGCGGTGCGGCGCAGGGCAGTGACCCAGCAGGGCGGCCCCCCGGGCCCCAGCCCCCCCCCCCCCCGCCTGCGGCCAGGCCCCGCGGCCGCCGGCCCCTTCCTCCTCTGCCCGCTCCCGTCGCAGACGGCTCGGTATGTGTCACGAGCGGCAGCCCCGTTCAGCAGCTCTCGGAGGGCGCGCGGCTCTGCCCGGCCGTGACCGGGGCCCGCAGGGGTTTCCCGCTCGCCCCGAGAAGGCGCTGGCCCCGAGCCGGGGCGTCCCGCCCCGCCCCGCCCGGCCCTCGGCGCCCTCGCGAGCTGAGCGCGGCCCGGCCAGCAGGGGGCGCTGGCGCTCACCGGCTGGGCGCGGGGGCGGTCCGGCGCGGGGGCGGGGCCGGTGGGGGCCGCTCCTTCCGGCCGCCCTTTAAGGGCCGCCCCGCGGGGCTCGGGCTTCCGGTGGCGCGTGCGCGGCGCGTCGGAGCGGGGGCGGGAGCGGTGCGTGTGGCGGCCGGGTCGCGAGGCGTCCCTGTGCGGTGCCGGGGCCCCTCTGCGGCCCGGCGTGGGAAGCCCGCGGCCGGCGGAGCCTGCTGGGAGCTGGGCGGGGAGCGCCGCGGCGGTCCGGCCGCTGGCAGCCATCCCCTGCGGTGGCCGGCAGCCCCTCGGGACGCCTGTAGGCCTGGCGGTGCCCGAGCCTCGCCTGCGGCAGCCGCCTGAGAGAGCAGCGCGGCCGTGTCCGGGGGCCGGAGAGGGCTGGTGGGTGAGTTCGGGCAGCGGGTGGGTCTCCGTGTGAGGTGGGGCCTGGCGCGGGCCGGGGGGTATCTCCGTGCGGGTCGGGCCGGGTGCCGGGGCGGGGGCCGGGGTGGGGGCCGGGCCCCGCAGAGAAGCCCCGGTCGGGCATCGTTCGCTTTTCCACAATGTAGGGCTCTCCCCGGTTATTTTTTGTGTACTGTGTTTTGGGTCACCTGAAACCCTTTGGCCGGTTACGTTTGGTGCGGGGAGATGGCAGGTCTGGAGCCTGAAAGATCTCTGGTGGGGGGTGGGGGAGGTATTTCTTGCCTTAAAACTCTGAGCCCACCTCGTGTGTCATGTCGTGAGTCTCGTGACTGTGGCAAATGGCTGAGTCGGGCGTTTTCTGATAACTAACTTCTGAACGTGTGCGTGTGTAGGCACGGGGAGATTTGTGCAGTGTGACGGAGCCCCTTGTGCTTCTGTGCTAATGTCTACCTGTTCTAGACCTCCAGAGTTGGAAAGCCTTTGTTTAGTGCCTAGTTGTGCCTGCGTAACAAATGTTTTAGCTGCTGATGGGTTATACCTCTGCTGCGAACTTCTTGCTGGGTGGCTTGATTGTTTCTGGTTGTCCGTGTAAATCTAGGCAGCTATTTTCTGCCCGGTGGTGAAGCCTATCGCTTTGGATAACAAAGGGCAGGAGTGCAATAAAGAAAAAGGTGATTCGTCTGCTGCAGCTCCTTGGAAACAATTCGTTCCTTATTTTCTGCCCTTGGGCAGGCGTTGTGCTTTCCAGATAATGCAGCCTCTCCTGTGCCTGTCCACGCCGTGCATTTTGTCCTGCCCTTGCTTGAAAAGGCTCTCCTTGCCTTCCTCCCCTCTGCTGCAGTTGCCTTAATCTCTCGCTGCTGCTGCTGCTGCTGGAAGAGGGATAAAGGGAGTGTTGTCGATCGGGTTGTTAAAAGCTTTTTCGCGGGCTGTAACGCGCGGGAAAGGGGGGCCGGGGGGGAGGATCAGTTTGCGGGGAAAATGGGAAACCAACATCACCTTCCCCTCCTACGGCGCAGCCCGGCCGCACGGCTCCCCGGGGATGCCCCTGCCCGCGGGTGTACCGTGTGTGCGCCCCCCGCGTGGGGCGGGGGACGACGACACCCCCCCACACACCGTCGGCGGCACTGGGGCAACCCCTGCCCCAGGGCTCCGCGCTCGTACCCGGCTCTCCCCGCTCCGGCACGGCACGGGGCTGGACGCACCGAGGAGACCCCGGGGCAGCTTCTCGCGTCCGGGCGAGAACAGGGCCCGGCCCCGAGCAGCAGAGCGGGCACCGCCGGTAGCTCGGAGGAGCGGGGCCGGCTCGGCTCGAGGCGTCAGAGCGAAAAGGGACGAGAACCGTCCCGGAGCGTCCGGGGGTTGGGGGGGTCGGCGGATGGTCCGGTGTCCGGGTTCGGCTCCGTGCCGGGCCGTGGGGCAGCCGGAGCCGCGCCAGAGCAGGTGAGGAGCCGCATGGCCGGGCGCGCTGTGGGTCGGCGGGTTTGGGCTGTGGGGTCTCCCGGTCCGCGGAGCCCCCGGGGGGGCGGCGGGGTGCGGGCAGCAGCGGCCCCGGGCCGAGCGCTGTCGTGGGTCGGTGGTTGGGTTTTGGGGCCGAGCCCGTGCCCGTCCCCGGGGAGTAGGGGCAGCCCCACCCGGCTCTCGACTGCTCCTCGTCGGGGTCGGGAGGCGGCGGCGGCGACCCCGGCGGGGGCTCCTGCGGTGCCGGGCGGGTCCCCCCTTGCCCGCGAGGCAGGCAGGGACCCCGGCTGCTGCCGCCGCGGTTTGCTGGAGGCGGGCCGGGCCCGGCCCCCTGTGGGGTTGGGGTGCGGGCCCGGCGGTGCCGGCGCTGCCGGGGAAACGCGGCCTGCGAGAGCAGGAAGAAAGCGCTGCCGGGCCGGCGCTGGGCTGCCCCGCCGGGGTGCGGGGCCGGGCCTGCGCAGTTCAGTTCCCAAGGCCTCCCCGACAGTGCGCGCGTGGGCCGTGGGGGTGCAGGGCTGCGGGGTGGCTGCGCTCTCCGCGGCCCTGAGCGTTGCCCGTGGGGACCGCGGAGGGGGCCGGGACGCAGCCAGGCTCAGCTGGTTTGGTCCCTGAGCGTGGAGAGCCCAGCTCTTCTGTTCCTGGGCCTTGAGAGCAGGCTCCTGTGGCTGACGCCGGGGCCCTGAAACAGATCGAGTCGTGCGTTTTGAGGGCCTGAGCGAGGGGACTAAGTGGTGTGGTTTTGGGCTGAGGAGCAGAGGTCAAGTGCTGCGCTTTTGGGACTTGAGAACAGGCTCAGCAGCTGGGCTTTTTGGCTCAGAACCGGTCCCAAAGTGAGCTGGTTTGGGGGCCAAAAGCAGAAGCCGGTTTGGCTGCTTGTGGGGGTGGCGTGGGGGCATCGGGGGCTGCAGGGGAAAGCAAGGGTTGGGCAGGGTACGAGGACCCTCCCCGGAGGTGGGGGTCCGGTCACATCGGACCCCGAAGTTCGGGAGGCCGGCATGCACCAGAGCGAACTCGCCACCTGAGGCGGGTCTCTGGAGGAAGGGTGCTTTTTGGATCCAGTGCAGCGCACCCTCTTTGGGTCCAGCTCTTCATTCTGCGCTGCTTAGAAGAGTTATTAACCAATTAATTAAACATACAAACTAAGTCACAACAGCTCTATCGGCTCCATCGTGGTTTGGAGCTCTGAATCGGTTTCATTTGGTGTCTAACACGTTTTTTCCCCGAGGAGAGGCTACGTTTCAAGTTAATTAGTTTTCTCACAAGTGTGTCAGTCGATAAAATTGAGTTACGATTATTAAAACCACAAAGGTGACAGGAGTCTCACGGATCGGGTCTATTTCTGAAAATGTATTCATCCCATGCAAATGTCATCGGGATACAGATCATCTGCACTTCATGCTCTGACAAGACAAGATGCTGAGACAGGGATGAGCTCCAAAAGGACTACTGAAAAGAAAAAAAAAAAACCACGCACTTCATGAAGTCATGGGGGGTTTTTTTGTTTGCATTTGGGGGGGCGGGGTGGCTTTAACAAAAGAGTGCAGTGTTGGCTGGCAGCAGCCTGCAGAGCATTTTTGCTGCCTGATCTCTCCTGTTCTTCTCTTCCACTCCTCTTTCAGGGCTGTAATTGTCATTTGGATAGTTTTAGAAGAGCAGTTAAGTTCCTCGCCTGTGTCTCAATGTGCTGGTAATACCAGGAAGGTGAATGCTTGAACCGGTCGGGCGGGTGGGAATAACTTGGCTGCAGGTAGAACTTCTGAGGGAAGACCAGCAAAACCAGGAAGCAAATAGCAAGTTCCCAAAAAATGTGCGGGTGTCAAACACATACAAGTGTTATTGCCGAATGTTTTGTTTTTGGCAATATGTTCCAAATGCCTATTTTTGGTAAACATAACTTTTCAGGAGATTCAGGGTTGTGTGTGGCAAAACATGTCCCTCTGTTTTTGTGTCCTGCCGCACAAACGGCCGGCGGCAGGGCTCTCGTTCCCCGCTCTCGCTATTGCCACAGCAGGGCTGCGATATTTAGACCTAAGGGATGGGTTTAGGAATGGAAGGAGAGAGAACGCCTGTGTTCTGTAAGGGCTATGAATGCTGACCCTTTGCCTCCGTCTGCCGCTTTTCCTGTGCGGGTGATGAAGCCGTTTTACTTTCCTCTGTTGTTCCTGGTCTAAGTAGTTGCAAGGCTGTCGCCGCTGTGGGTGTGCAATTTGTGTTGCTGTGTTTCTGTGGAGTCCTAGCTACGGCTCGCTTCTAGTGTGGCCAAGCGTCAAGGTAGGGCTTTCAGCTTAAAGCTTCAGAAGCGCTGCGTGCCGAGATGGGTGTAGGTGAAACTGCTGTTGCGCCTGCAGCTGTGCTCGCAGGGATGCTGGGTGGCTCCGCATCAAACCGGCGAGGTGCGCGTGGACCTCCGTCGGGCTGCGCCCTGGGTGCGCGAGCGTGCCGTGTTTTTGCTGTTCCGGCTTGTATGTGCGAGGGCTTAACGTTTGATTTAATGCATTTCCTTTAACGGCAGGCTGTAGTTGGGCTCTAGATGGTATTCCTACGTGGGCGCAGGAGCTGTGGAATGGTTAAGCTGTTGCTGTGCCTCCAGGTGACTTGTTCAGTAACACTGTTTTTCCAGGTGCAGATGGATGAGTCGTGCAGGGCAACGGAGGAGAGCCCAGGGGAGCGCTGTAGGAAGGTGAGTCTGTGTGTAGTACTGGAGGGAAGATGTGACTGATGGCTATAGGGCTCCATTACGGGTTTTACTCTTTTTTTTTTTTGTGATCTGAGGGTGCTAAGCGATGAGCCGAGCGTGATGTGGGCCCTGGAGGTGAGTCAGGCAAGGTGACCGGTGCTTGGTGGGCTGGAGTAGGTGTTCTTTTTCAGGTTATTCAGGGTTTTTTCTCCTTCTCTTCACTTTCCCATCCCAATTTGGGGCCGATTCCCTCAAACAGGGACTTCCCCCTGTGGGGCTGCTTATGCAGCCTGGGAGCTGCTGCCTGGGCACAAAAATACCTCAAACCCCTTGACTCTGGGCCTGCAATGAGGGGTGAAAATACAGGAAGAATTCTGGTGGAAAGAAAACAACTTGGGGCTTCTGGGAAAGCCAACTCCAGCTGGATTTGTGCGGCTGGAAAGGAAAAAAAAGGGGGTGGGGGGAAGGAACAACAACCTAAAAGCACCCGCCAACCATTCTCATGCACAAAACCAAAAGTGAAAATGACCATTTTTTGTAGGGCAAAAGCACAAAAAATCCCCACAGAACTCAGTAGTTTGGAAAAGCAACCCCAATTATTACATTATGTAAAGAAGGCGGGGGAAAAAAAAAGAAAACCAAACCAAAACCCGATCACAACCCTGATGCCACATGCCTACAAGCAGTTCCTGGGGCTTATTCTGCGGGGGTGGGAGCCCAACCTTGTTCCCCAGGTTTGCTGTGCTGCTTCTCCTCCCTCGAGACACTTTGCTGTTTGGTGCAGAGGCAATGAACGGCGCTGCTGGGGCTGCGAGGGGGAAAGGTGCAGAGGAATAGAAGCTCTGTGGATGCAGCCAAGTTACGGTTTCTGGATGGTATTAATCGAGAAGAGTAATTCAGATAATGCTGCTGCCCAGCGACCAGAATTGGGTACTGAGCCCGGGAGCCGCGCACGCGCGGTGGCGTCCCTGTGATCCCCATTGCTCTCTCCGCAGGTAACAGCCCTGCGATGCTGCGGTGCCTGCGAGGTGATGCCGCCATGCTCGTTGCTGCTTCCCGGTAAGGAAAGGCCTCCTCTGCTCTTGCTGCAGCGTGGTGGTGTGTCGGACACGATTCCCTGTGTCGGGTGAGGCCTAGGGCTGCCGGCGAGGTGAGCGAGCCCCTTTGGTGGGTGCAGGGGTGTCTCCTTGTGTGCCTGTACTACTGGGGCTGGTGGGATGGGAAGCTTCAAATGACCCGCCGAGGCAGGCTTCTGGTATGCTAAAGGCGAGCGGGTGAGGGCAGCCCTAGGGGTTACCCGGGAGCTGATAGAAGGGAAGAGGGAAAGGAGGAGGAGGATGATGACCTTTTCCCCCTGCACCTTCTGGGTGCAGAAGATGGCCGACTCCCCAGCTCACCAGAGCTCCCCCTCAGCCTCCCCTGGCCCCCCTTGCCCCGTGCGCCTGCCCCCAGCTCCAGCACAGGCGAGCTAGGCTACGTGCCTAGGAAGCCTCATCTGGTAAGAGCTGTAAGACACCCATGTATTCTCTTCAGGTGGAGGACGGCCTAGAGTCTGGAGCTGCAGAAGAGGCAGGGAGGAGAGGAGGGGAAAGAAGCATCTGAACGGCTAAATTGTGCCAGCAGCGCTGAGAGCGAGAGTCGCGGTGAGTCCTGGGCCACTGGGGCCCCGTTGCCTCTCTTGTGCGTCCTGGGCCCTCCCTGTCTCTCCCCCGGCCCCCTCTCTTTCCTTACCTGCTGCAAAATTTACTTTTTTTTTTGCGCCCCCCCCCCCCCCCCGCACCTTCTTTCTCCATCTCGCTCTGAGTGTCTCCCTGCCTCCCCGTCTTTTCAGTCCTCCCTCTCTCTGTCCTGTAGCCTGTGGCTCCTTTTTCTTTCTCCGCCTCTCTCTGCCTGGCTCTGGCTCCGTTTTTTTTTTTTTATTCCTCCTGCTCTGTCCTGTAGCCTGTCGGTATTTTGTTGTTCTCTGGCTCTCTTGATCTGACTCCCTGTGTTACCGAAAAACGCGTTAAAATCGGAAACGACTCCTCAACACCAATTTAGTATTAAAGAGCAGGCATTCTTTATTCGCGGCGCCGGATGCACGGGGGATCGCTCCTCCTGGCGTGCGTACCTCACGCACCTTTCCCGTACAATTTGTAGATCAATGTTTTACGTATTCATACATATTCATTATTGTCCTGTCTGCTGATTGGTACAAACTTGCTCGTTCCGTATGTAAATCGCTGCGCAGGCTCGGTTGTCCTCTTCCGTTGTTCTCTTCTGTTACTTGGGTCGGTGGTGGTCTGTGAGTCGGTGGTCGCGATCTCCCCCTGCCGGAATTACCTTTTACCTTCTTGGCTCTTACTCTTGGCAGTCTTGGCTAGTTTTCTCAGTCCGCTAAGCGAAACCGCGTTTTGTCATCCTTTTCTGACAGAAGCACGTTGTCTGTTGTTCTGTTCGCATTAATGATCGCCTAGGGACTAAAATGCAGATCGACAGGTGCGCTGATTGGTACGCTCCATGTTCCCGTGATGGAACACTGTCTCTGGTTGATTTCATCACTTTGGTTACATTTCCCCTGTTTGGAAGTTCTGAAATAATAATTTTCTCAATACTTCCATCCTAGATCAATAATATTCCACTATGTCAGTTTAGTGTTTGCTTCATGTTCTGAAATTTTTCACTTGATTGTGGTCTCCAGGGTGTATGCAGGTCCCATTTTCTACCCAAAATTTTATTAATTTGTTGAAGTACCTCTGCAAAAAAATGTGGTGCTCTATCAGAGGACATTCCCGTTGGCACTCTAAATCTTGGTATTATTTCTTTCAGCAACGTTTTAACTACTACTCTAGCTTTGTCGGTGCAGCACGAGAAAGCTTCTGGCCATCTAGAAAATTTGTCAGTCAGCACTGACAAATACTGCTCTATCTATTTTGTCTGGGTAACTCAGAGAACTTAATTTGCTAATAATTTCCGGGAGAATTTTTTATTTTGTTACTCCTAAAGGTTGTTTCCTTTGGTTCAGGGGATTATTTCTAGGGCAGATTGGACACTTAGCTACTATGGGTTTAACTATTCTTGTCATGCCTACACACGCTACAGATGTTTTTAAACTCAAAACCGTAGCGCCTACACCCTAATGTGTTTGCTCATGGTTTTCTTTTGCAAGTTCTGTCATAACTTGTGGGGTGGTTGTTGTTATTACTTGTTTTTCTGGTGTTACCTACCATCTCTCTGTGTTTTGTGATGCTTCCAATTGTTCTGCTAATTGCTCATCCAATTTATTATATCTCGGTTTCAACTTTGGAATTCTGATCTGTTTTACTGGTACTAGTGCAAGGATACCTTGCTCTGCAGTCCTCTTTGCAGCTTTATCGGTCAGTCGTTTGCTTATGTTTACAGCCGTCTGGCCAAATTGATGAGCTTTGCAACGCTTTACCGCCACTTCTTTTGGTTTCTGCACGTCTTCCGGAAGTTGGAGAATTTCTTCTTTATGCTGTATTGATGATTCTTGGGCTGATGGCAGTCCTTTCTCCTTCCCAATAGCTCCATGATCGTGGATCACACCAAATGCACGTTTGGAATCAGTCTAGATATTTATCCTTTGTCCTTCTGCCATTCGCAGAGCTCGCTTCAATGCTACCAATACTGCTTTCTGTGCTGAGGTGTTTGCAGGCAGCACCCCTGACTCCATTCCCTCGGCGGCGATAACGACAGCATATCCGGCCATTCGCTTCTCTTCTCGCCCAGAGCTTCTTCCATCTGTAAACAACTCCAGATCAGGATTTTCCCAGAGGTTTGTGTCTCAGGTCTGGTCTGCTGGAATAGACTTGTTCAATAGTTAGCAAGCGATCGTGTTCTAAATTGTCCGTAAGGTTTTCTGTTGTTAAAAACATAGCAGGATTCAGTATAGCAGTAGTCTTCGATTCCACATCGTCTTGTTCTAACAGAACAACTTGATATTTCAACATTCTGCTAAGGGATAGCCAACGACCCCCCTTTTGTTCTAAAACAGTCACCGCTATGTGCGGGACATATACTGTCATCTTCTGTCCCATTGTTAACTTTGGGGCTTCCCGGATCGGCAGCGCTGTTGTTGCTACTGCCCGTAAACACCTAGGCCATCTTTTACTCGCGTGGTCAGGTTGTTTGGAGAAGTAGCCCACAGGTCTCTTCCAGGTTCCCAGTCGCTGTGTCAGCACTCCAAGGGCTAAATGTTGTCTTTCGTGGACAAACAACTCAAAAGGTTTAGCGAAATCAGGTAGGCCTAATGCAGGGGCCATCATCGAGGCTCTTTTCAGTTCTTTGAATGCCGTTTGGCATCCGGGCATCCAGGTTAAATATTTATCCTTTTGAGTCTTTCAATGCCTCAAATAATGGTTTTACATACAGTCTATAGTTCAGAATCCAGAGCTGATGCTATTTCATTGTTTTCAGAAAAGCTCTCAGTTCCTTCGGGCTGCTAGGTTCGGGAATTTGACAAATAGTTTCTTTCTTTTCACTTTCTAATTGTCTTTGTCTTTGAGATATTTCAAATCCTAAATAAATGGCTGCTTCTTTTCCTATTTGGGTTTTGTTTCTGGAAACTCCGCATCTTCCTTGGCCCAGAAAATTTAAAAATTTCAAAACATTTTTCTTTACTTTGTGCTGCTATCAGAATGTCATCTGCATTCTGTAACAAGATGCCTCTCCCTGGGTTCTGTTTTTTTCTATATCTCTAATTTTTTTTTGCCAGCTGAGTCTCAAGTATCGTAGGACTATTTTTAAATCCTTGTGGAAGTACGGTCCATGGTAGCTGTGTCTTTCATTCTGTGGTGGGGCTTTCCCATTGCAAAGCAAATAGGCTTTGACTTTTTATGCCTGGAGGTATGCAAAAGAAGGCGTCCTTCAAATCTAGTACAGTAAACCATTTATGCTCCTCCTTTAAAAGAGGTCAGTAAAGTGTATGGATTAGCTACTACCGGATGTATATCTTGGACCACCTGATTTATAGCCCTTAAATCGTGAACTAGCTAATACTCTTTGCCTCTAGATTTCTTTACTGGCGACACAGGAGTACTATATTCTGATTCACATTCCACTAAAAGCTCATATTCTGAAAAATTTTATAATTAACTTCTGTAATCCTTTTCGAGCCTCTCGCTTAATAGGGTATTGTTTTTGTCTTACGGGCTTGGCTCCAGGCTTTAAGGTTACTTTTACCGGCTCTGCCCACTTAGATCGCTCCGGAGCTCCGCTCGCTCAAACCAAAGGAATTACTACGTTTTCCACTTCCTCGGGAACCCGTTCCTCCCTGGAGGAATCCTGTAACATAAACGCTCTCGCCTCTGTGGCTTTTGATTCTGGTATTAGTGATTTAATCTCTCCATCTTTAAAAGTTACTTGAGCATCTAATTGACCTAATAGATCTCGTCATAACAGAGGCAGTGGACATTCAGGCATATGCAGAAACTGGTGAGTTGCCCATTGCTTCTCCAATTTAAACTTTAATGGCTCTGAGAGGGGCTAATTTTTCTTTGCCCTGTTGCGCTAGCAACATCTACTGATTTATGATCAAATTTCTCTTCACGTGTATTCAATACCAAATAAGTGGCTCCCGTATCTACCAAAAATTCTATTTCTTCATTCCGTAGCTTCAGTGTAACCAGGTGTTCAGCTAGGGTTGATTCCCCTGGTCTCCTTCATGCCAAGCTACTTCAAGCATTTAACCCAGATCTCTGGATTCAGGTTGTTCTAGTTTCTGAAGGTTGTTTTCTCTCCCCCCGCCCCCATCTGGGGCTGATTGTCTTATGAATATAGAGACCAGCTGAATTGCTTTTTCTGGTTTTTCTGGGTTCAAATGAGTATATTTTCTGGTGGTCACCTTCAGTCTTTCCATAAAGGCTGAAGGGGACTCACTTAATTCTTGTCTCACTTCATAAATTTTGACCAATTTATTGCTTTTGGCATTGCTTGTCTTACTCCAAATAAAATCTCTCTCTGACATCTAGTCAACATTCCCCTGGGTCCTGGCTGATTAGGGTCCCACTCGGGATTTGTAGATGGAAAATTCTTATTCATTGTTCTCTGTAAATTCCCGTTAGCATGTGCTCCCTGCACCTGCCTTCTGGCTGTATTCCATACTATTTTCTTGTCAGTTTCATCAAGCGAAGTATCCAGTATCACAAGTAGAGCAACACTCTTTCAAGTTCTCACCACGTTTTCCTCTTTTCAGAAACATTGCCGTAGAATCTTGTGGACATACCTCACGCTGTTTCTGCTGCTCGGGATGATTCCACGGTGTAAAGAACAAATCAACATATGCCACTTCTTCCCATTTGCCTTCCCTTTTTACAAAACAACATTAATTGCAAGATGGTACGATATTGCAATGTCTCATGTTCTGGCCATTTGTGCCCACCTTCCAATTGATACGTTGGCCACCAATGATTGCAATATTCAATTAATGGTTTCCGAGTTAGTGGGTCACCGCCCCCGACGTCTTTCCAGTGCTTCAAAATACATCGCAAAGGTGTTCTCTGTGGGATAGGTTTCCTACTCAGTAATGCTCCCGTCTCCCAGTCGACTAGTAGTTGTGATAGTGCACTATCACAAATACTAGTCAGAGGGACTCCAACCCCCGTTAGAGGTCTCACTGGAAATCTGCCACTGGGATCTGTAGCCCCCTGCTAGATATCCCTGGAGACTTCAACCCCCTGTTGAAGACTCCCCTACCCTCGGGTCCCGCTCCACAGGCTTTCGCCTAGCAGAGACTTACCAACCGAGGCACCTCTTGGCCCCGACCCTGCGTGGCTTTCGCCGCGCCTTACGGGCAGGCCTGTGGGACTCAAACCCGCTATCCTATCCTATGTGGGAAACTAACCCCACGTATTATTCTACCTAAGTTTCTTCTTCAAAGAATGCCTTGTTTACCTCAATCCAGGGGATCTTGCTCAGAATTCTCTGGCCCGGGGATCGGAAGCTCTCCCGGAGAATTCCTCGGGGCCGGCTGCAGGTCCCACGATCCCACGGATCCGTCGAGATTCAAAAGCAGGTTCCCACCTGGGGTGCCAAAACTGTTACCGAAAAACGCGTTAAAATCGGAAGCGACTCCTCAACACCAATTTAGTATTAAAGAGCAGGCATTCTATATTCACGGCGCCGGATGCACGGGGGATCGCTCCTCCTGGCGTGCGTACCTCACGCACCTTTCCTGTACAATTTGTAGATGAAAATTTTACATACTCATACATAGTCGTTATTGTCTTGTCTAGCGATGGGTACAAACTTGCTCGTTCCGTATGTCAATCACTGCGCAGGCTCGGTTGTCCTCTTCCGTTGTTCTCTTCTGAGTAGGTGGTGTTACTTGGGTCGGTGGTGGTCTGTGAGTCGGTGGTCGCGATCTCCCCCTGCCGGAATTACCTTTTAGCTTCTCGGCTCTTACTCTTGGCAGTCTTGGCTAGTTTTCTCAGTCCGCTAAGCGAAACCGCGTTTTGTCATCCTTTTCTGACAGAAGCATGTTGTCTGTTGTTCTGCTGACATTAACGATCGCCTAGGCACTAAAATGCAGATCGACAGGTGCGCTGATTGGTACGCTCCATGTTCCCGTAATGGAACACCGTCTCTGGTTGGTTGATTTCATCGCTTTGGTTACACCTGTTCCTGTTGTTCAGTTTCTTCTTTTTTGGCTTTGTGTGATTCTCTCTGTGATTCTGTTTTTCTCTGCCTCGCTTTTCCCAGCTCCCCGTCCCTCACTTTTAATGCCCGTTATCCTTCACCAGCACACTCTCCCTTGGTTCCCATCCTCGTTTCTGAATTCCTCCTGCTTTGCCACGTAGCCCGTGACTTTTTTCTTAATCTCTCTCTGTCTGCCTCAACGCTCCCCCCGTGCTTTTTAATTCGTCTTCTCTGCTCTGTACCCTGCTACTGTTCTTGCCTTTCTGAGTTCTTCTCTGTCCAGCTCCCTTTCCCTATTCATGAATTCCTGTTCTTCCTGCAGCCACCGCTGTTCCCTGTGACCTCCATCTCTCTCTGTCCAGCTCCCTGTCCCTAGGTTTTAATTCCTGCCTCTGCCCGCTGTAGCCTGTCTAGATGTTTCTCTCGGCCTCTCTCTCTGTCCGGCTCCCTCTCTCTGTGTTCTAATTCCACGTTCTCTGTCACGTGGACCCGTGCTGTTTGTTTGTCCTCATCTCTCTCTGTCCAGCTCCTTGCTGCGATGTTTTATTTCCTCATTTCCTCCCTCTCTGTCTTTGTAGCCCATTGCTGTTGGTTTGTTTTTTTCTTTTTTTTCACTTGTTTCTTCGTGTGTCTCTGTCTGCCTCCCAGTCCCTGATCTTTAATTCCTCCTTCCCTGTAGGCCGCTGTTCCTTTTTTCCATTCTACATTGTGTTCTCTTTGGTCTCGTGTTCTTATTCATTGATTCCCTCCTCGCTGCCCTGTGGCTTGTCCCCATTTTATTGTTGCTTCTCTCTCCCTCTCTCTGGCTTCTTGCCCCTGTTTTTAAAATTCCTCCCTCTCTTCTCTCTTCCCTGTTGGCCGTGTGATCTTTAGCCTTTCTCCATGTCTTTCTGCCCATCTCTCTGTGTCTATTCATTAATTCTTCCCTCTCTGCCCTGTAGCCTGTAGCTTCTGTCCTTTCTCCATCTTGCTGTCCCTGGCTCCCCCGTGACCCTATGCTAGAATTGTTTCTCTCTTCTCTCCGTACGCATTGCGATTCCTTTTGCTCTCTGTCTCCCTTTGGTTTTTTTCTTTTTTTTTCCTGGCTCCCTGTCCCTAATTCTTAATTCTCTGCCTTCTCGTGCCCCATGGTTTGTTCTGTGGGGTTCTCTCGCGGTTCCCTCGCACTTCCCTCCAGTCCATACTGGGCTATATTGGTCTAGTCCATACTGGGCTATATTGGTCTGTCCCGGCTTCCTCCCACTTCTTTCCCAGTGCCTCACAGTAGGTCCCGGTTCCGTCCATGGGGGGAACTGTGAGGGAGCAACTGTGAGGGAGCAACTGTGAGGGAGCAACTGTGAGGGAGCAACTGTGAGGGAGCAACTGTGAGGGAGCAACTGTGAGGGAGGAACTGTGAGGGAGGAACTGTGAGGGAGGAACTGTGAGGGAGGAACTGTGAGGGAGGAACTGTGAGGGAGCAACTGTGAGGGAGCAACTGTGAGGGAGGAACTGTGAGGGAGGAACTGTGAGGGAGGAACTGTGAGGGAGGAACTGTGAGGGAGGAACTGTGAGGGAGGAACTGTGAGGGAGGAACTGTGAGGGAGGAACTGTGAGGGAGGAACTGTGAGGGAGGAACTGTGAGGGAGGAACTGTGAGGGAGGAACTGTGAGGGAGGAACTGTGAGGGAGGAACTGTGAGGGAGGAACTGTGAGGGAGGAACTGTGAGGGAGGAACTGTGAGGGAGGAACTGTGAGGGAGGAACTGTGAGGAGGGGGGCGGCCCCCCGGGCCCCAGCCCCCCCCCCCGCCTGGGGCCAGGGCCCCGCGGCCGCCGGCCCCTTCCTCCTCTGCCCGCTCCCGTCGCAGACGGCTCGGTATGTGTCACGAGCGGCAGCCGCGTTCAGCAGCTCTCGGAGGGCGCGCGGCTCTGCCCGGCCGTGACCGGGGCCCGCAGGGGTTTCCCGCTCGCTCCGAGAAGGCGCTGGCCCCGAGCCGGCGCGTCCAGCCCCGCCCGGCCGTCGGCGCCCTCGCGAGCTGAGCGCGGCCCGGCCAGCAGGGGGCGCTGGCGCTCACCGGCTGGGCGCGGTGGCGGGGCCGGTGGGGGCCGTTCCTTCCGGCCGCCCTTTAAGGGCCGCCCCGCGGGGCTCGGGCTTCCGGTGGCACGTGCGCGGCGCGTCGGAGCGGGGGCGGGAGCGGTGCGTGTGGAGGCCGAAGGGCCGGTGCGTGTGGCGGCCGGGTCGCGAGGCGTCCCTGTGCGGTGCCGGGGCCCCTCTGCGGCCCGGCGTGGGAAGCCCGCGGCCGGCGGAGCCTGCTGGGAGCTGGGCGGGGAGCGCCGCGGCGGTCCGGCCGCCGGCAGCCATCCCCTGCGGTGTCCGGCAGCCCCTCGGGACGCCTGGAGGCCTGGCGGTGCCCGAGCCTCGCCTGCGGCAGCCGCCTGAGAGAGCAGCGCGGCCGTGTCCGGGGGCCGGAGAGGGCTGGTGGGTGAGTTCGGGCAGCGGGGGGCGGGTGTGTGTCTCCGGGCGGGGCCGGGGGGCTCCGTGCCCCGCAGAGGAGCCCCGGTCGGGCATCGTTCGCTTCCGAACAATGCAGGTCTGTCCCTGGTTATTTTCTGTGTACAGTGTTTCGGGCCACCTGAAAGCCTTTGGCCGGGTAGGTTTGGTGCGGGGCGATGGCAGGTGTGGACCCTGAAAGATCTCGGGTGGGGGGCGTGGGAGGTATTTCTTGCCTTAAAACTCTGAGCCCACCTCGTGTGTCATGTCGTGTTATCATGTCGTGAGTCTCGTGACTGTGGCAAATGGCTGAGTCGGGCGTTTTCTGATAACTAACTTCTGAACGTGTGCGTGTGTAGGCACGGGGAGATTTGTGCAGGGTGACAGAGCCCCTTGTGCTTCTGTGCTAATGTCTACCTGTTCTAGACCTCCAGTGTTGGAAAGCCTTTGTTTAGTGCCTAGTTGTGCCTGCGTAACTGCTGTTGCGCCTGCAGCTGTGCTCGCAGGGATGCTGGGTGGCTCCGCATCAAACCGGCCGCCGGGCGGCCGGGTTGTGCCGCAGAGCATGCCGGGAGCTGTATTCCTGGCGCAGTGGCTGCCGGCCCTGTCACGTGGTTCGCCGGGCGTGGCGGGAGGCGCGGTCTTCCGGCGCTCGGGTGCCGGGCGGCCGTGGCGCGTACGGTACGCGAGGTGTATTTTTGGGGTTGGATTCGTGTTGATTACTGGGGGCTTGCGGGTGCGGCCGCTCCCCGAGAAGCGGTGAGTTCCCCGGGAGCTGACAGAAGGGAAGAGGGAAAGGAGGAGGACGATGACCTTTTCCCCGTGCCCAGGGCGCAGATGATGGCCGCCTCCCCGGCCCACCGGAGGTCCCGCTCAGCCTCCCCTGGCCCCCCCTTGCCCCGTGCGCCTGCCCCCAGCTCCGGCACCTCCCCATAAGCGTGCTGCATAGCCTTAGGCCGCCCCCAGGCCCTGTCGTGAAGGCAGCAAGCCGTCCCTCAAGCGCACTGGATTCCCCCTTGGCGCAGGGGCCCTTAGCAGTAGCGTGGGGAGGGAGCGGTGTGTCCAGAAGCCCCTGCGGAAGGAGAGGCTTTGGCCAGGGTCGATCGACGGTAATGACGGTCGCTGTTTCTTCTTTCCCTCTCCCAGAGACCGTGCTGAGGACGTGGTTGTCTGTCCTTCCCCCGGGGATGCCGTTGCCTGCGGCCGTCTCAGGCTCGCGTGGCTTCTCTTTGCCCGTCCTCGCCGTCCTCGCAGCGCAGGGCCGAAAAGGGATAGACAAAGCCCTTCCCGGCTGCGGACAGGAGCTGCCTCGGCTGAAGCTGGAGACGCCAACGAAAGGTAAAGAAGAAGAAACTGAAGGTGCTCTGGCTGCCAGCTGCCTTCCTGCCGCAGGCAAGAGAGAGCCTGTCCATGCAGGTGGGGGAGGAAGGATCCCCCTTCATAGCCCGCAGCGGGCCAGGCCACCAACGTGCACCGTAGGGTCTGTACGCGTAACCTGGAGTTGGGTACGGGCGTGTAGTGCACGAGCGAGCTAGGCTACGTGCCTAGGAAGCCTCATCTGGTAAGAGCTGTAAGACACCCACGTATTCTCTTCAGGTGGAGGACGGCCTAGAGTCTGGAGCTGCAGAAGAGGCAGGGAGGAGAGGAGGGGAAAGAAGCATCTGAACGGCTAAATTGTGCCAGCAGCGCTGAGAGCGAGAGTCGCGGTGAGTCCTGGGCCACTGGGGCCCCGTTGCCTCTCTTGTGCGTCCTGGGCCCTCCCTGTCTCTCCCCCGGCCCCCTCTCTTTCCTTACCTGCTGCAAAATTTACTTTTTTTTTTTGCGCCCCCCCCCCCCCCCCCCCCCCCCCGCACCTTCTTTCTCCATCTCGCTCTGAGTGGCTCCCTGCCTCCCCGTCTTTTCAGTCCTCCCTCTCTCTGTCCTGTAGCCTGTGGCTCCTTTTTCTTTCTCCGCCTCTCTCTGCCTGGCTCTGGCTCCGTTTTTTTTTTTTTTATTCCTCCTGCTCTGTCCTGTAGCCTGTCGGTGTTTTGTTGTTCTCTGGCTCTCTTGATCTGACTCCCTGTGTTACCGAAAAACGCGTTAAAATCGGAAACGACTCCTCAACACCAATTTAGTATTAAAGAGCAGGCATTCTTTATTCGCGGCGCCGGATGCACGGGGGATCGCTCCTCCTGGCGTGCGTACCTCACGTACCTTTCCCGTACAATTTGTAGATCAATGTTTTACGTATTCATACATATTCATTATTGTCCTGTCTGCTGATTGGTACAAACTTGCTCGTTCCGTATGTAAATCGCTGCGCAGGCTCGGTTGTCCTCTTCCGTTGTTCTCTTCTGTTACTTGGGTCGGTGGTGGTCTGTGAGTCGGTGGTCGCGATCTCCCCCTGCCGGAATTACCTTTTAAGCTTCTCGGCTCTTACTCTTGGCAGTCTTGGCTAGTTTTCTCAGTCCGCTAAGCGAAACAGCGTTTTGTCATCCTTTTCTTACAGAAGCATGTTGTCTGTTGTTCTGCTGACATTAACGATCGCCTAGGGACTAAAATGCAGATAGACAGATACGCTGATTGGTACGCTCCATGTTCCCGTAATGGAACACCGTCTCTGGTTGATTTCATCACTTTGGTTACATTTCCTCTGTTTGGAAGTTCTGAAATAATAATTTTCTCAATACTTCCATCCTAGATCAATAATATTCCACTATGTCAGTTTAGTGTTTGCTTCATGTTCTGAAATTTTTCACTTGATTGTGGTCTCCAGGGTGTATGCAGGTCCCATTTTCTACCCAAAATTTTATTAATTTGTTGAAGTACCTCGGCAAAAAAATGTGGTGCTCTATCAGAGGACATTCCCGTTGGCACTCTAAATCTTGGTATTATTTCCTTCAGCAACGTCTTAACTACTACTCTAGCTTTGTCGGTGCAGCACGAGAAAGCTGCTGGCCATCTAGAAAATTTGTCAATCAGCACTGACAAATACTGCTCTATCTATTTTGTCTGGGTAACTCAGAGAACTTAATTTGCTAATAATTTCCGGGAGAATTTTTTGTTTTGTTACTCCTAAAGGTTGTTTCCTTTGGTTCAGGGGATTATTTCTAGGACAGATTGGACACTTAGCTACTATGGGTTTAACTATTCTTGTCGTGCCTACACACGCTACAGATGTTTTTAAACTCAAAACCGTAGCGCCTACAGCCTAATGTGTTTGCTCATGGTTTTCTTTTGCAATTTCTGTCATAACTTGTGGGGTGGTTGTTGTTATTACTTGTTTTTCTGGTGTTACCTACCATCTCTCTGTGTTTTGTGATGCTTCCAATTGTTCTGCTAATTGCTCATCCAATTTATTATATCTCGGTTTCAACTTTGGAATTCTGATCTGTTTTACTGGTACTAGTGCAAGGATACCTTGCTCTGCAGTCCTCTTTGCAGCTTTATCGGTCAGTCGTTTGCTTATGTTTACAGCCGTCTGGCCAAATTGATGAGCTTTGCAACGCTTTACCGCCACTTCTTTTGGTTTCTGCACGTCTTCCGGAAGTTGGAGAATTTCTTCTTTATGCTGTATTGATGATTCTTGGGCTGATGGCAGTCCTTTCTCCTTCCCAATAGCTCCATGATCGTGGATCACACCAAATGCACGTTTGGAATCAGTCTAGATATTTATCCTTTGTCCTTCTGCCATTCGCAGAGCTCGCTTCAATGCTACCAATACTGCTTTCTGTGCTGAGGTGTTTGCAGGCAGCACCCCTGACTCCATTCCCTCGGCGGCGATAACGACAGCATATCCGGCCATTCGCTTCTCTTCTCGCCCAGAGCTTCTTCCATCTGTAAACAACTCCAGATCAGGATTTTCCCAGAGGTTTGTGTCTCAGGTCTGGTCTGCTGGAATAGACTTGTTCAATAGTTAGCAAGCGATCGTGTTCTAAATTGTCCGTAAGGTTTTCTGTTGTTAAAAACATAGCAGGATTCAGTATAGCAGTAGTCTTCGATTCCACATCGTCTTGTTCTAACAGAACAACTTGATATTTCAACATTCTGCTAAGGGATAGCCAACGACCCCCCTTTTGTTCTAAAACAGTCACCGCTATGTGCGGGACATATACTGTCATCTTCTGTCCCATTGTTAACTTTGGGGCTTCCCGGATCGGCAGCGCTGTTGTTGCTACTGCCCGTAAACACCTAGGCCATCTTTTACTCGCGTGGTCAGGTTGTTTGGAGAAGTAGCCCACAGGTCTCTTCCAGGTTCCCAGTCGCTGTGTCAGCACTCCAAGGGCTAAATGTTGTCTTTCGTGGACAAACAACTGAAAAGGTTTAGCGAAATCAGGTAGGCCTAATGCAGGGGCCATCATCGAGGCTCTTTTCAGTTCTTTGAATGCCGTTTGGCATCCGGGCGTCCAGGTTAAATATTTATCCTTTTGAGTCTTTCAATGCCTCAAATAATGGTTTTACATACAGTCTATAGTTCAGAATCCAGAGCTGATGCTATTTCATTGTTTTCAGAAAAGCTCTCAGTTCCTTCGGGCTGCTAGGTTCGGGAATTTGACAAATAGTTTCTTTCTTTTCACTTTCTAATTGTCTTTGTCTTTGAGATATTTCAAATCCTAAATAAATGGCTGCTTCTTTTCCTATTTGGGTTTTGTTTCTGGAAACTCCGCATCTTCCTTGGCCCAGAAAATTTAAAAATTTCAAAACATTTTTCTTTACTTTGTGCCGCTATCAGAATGTCATCCGCATTCTGTAACAAGATGCCTCTCCCTGGGTTCTGTTTTTTCTATATCTCTAATTTTTTTTTGCCAGCTGAGTCTCAAGTATCGTAGGACTATTTTTAAATCCTTGTGGAAGTACGGTCCATGGTAGCTGTGTCTTTCATTCTGTGGTGGGGCTTTCCCATTGCAAAGCAAATAGGCTTTGACTTTTTATGCCTGGAGGTATGCAAAAGAAGGCGTCCTTCAAATCTAGTACAGTAAACCATTTATGCTCCTCCTTTAAAAGAGGTCAGTAAAGTGTATGGATTAGCTACTACCGGATGTATATCTTGGACCACCTGATTTATAGCCCTTAAATCGTGAACTAGCTAATACTCTTTGCCTCTAGATTTCTTTACTGGCGACACAGGAGTACTATATTCTGATTCACATTCCACTAAAAGCTCATATTCTGAAAAATTTTATAATTAACTTCTGTAATCCTTTTCGAGCCTCTCGCTTAATAGGGTATTGTTTTTGTCTTACGGGCTTGGCTCCAGGCTTTAAGGTTACTTTTACCGGCTCTGCCCACTTAGATCGCTCCGGAGCTCCGCTCGCTCAAACCAAAGGAATTACTACGTTTTCCACTTCCTCGGGAACCCGTTCCTCCCTGGAGGAATCCTGTAACATAAACGCTCTCGCCTCTGTGGCTTTTGATTCTGGTATTAGTGATTTAATCTCTCCATCTTTAAAAGTTACTTGAGCATCTAATTGACCTAATAGATCTCGTCATAACAGAGGCAGTGGACATTCAGGCATATGCAGAAACTGGTGAGTTGCCCATTGCTTCTCCAATTTAAACTTTAATGGCTCTGAGAGGGGCTAATTTTTCTTTGCCCTGTTGCGCTAGCAACATCTACTGATTTATGATCAAATTTCTCTTCACGTGTATTCAATACCAAATAAGTGGCTCCCGTATCTACCAAAAATTCTATTTCTTCATTCCGTAGCTTCAGTGTAACCAGGTGTTCAGCTAGGGTTGATTCCCCTGGTCTCCTTCATGCCAAGCTACTTCAAGCATTTAACCCAGATCTCTGGATTCAGGTTGTTCTAGTTTCTGAAGGTTGTTTTCTCTCCCCCCGCCCCCATCTGGGGCTGATTGTCTTATGAATATAGAGACCAGCTGAATTGCTTTTTCTGGTTTTTCTGGGTTCAAATGAGTATATTTTCTGGTGGTCACCTTCAGTCTTTCCATAAAGGCTGAAGGGGACTCACTTAATTCTTGTCTCACTTCATAAATTTTGACCAATTTATTGCTTTTGGCATTGCTTGTCTTACTCCAAATAAAATCTCTCTCTGACATCTAGTCAACATTCCCCTGGGTCCTGGCTGATTAGGGTCCCACTCGGGATTTGTAGATGGAAAATTCTTATTCATTGTTCTCTGTAAATTCCTGTTAGCATGTGCTCCCTGCACCTGCCTTCTGGCTGTATTCCATACTATTTTCTTGTCAGTTTCATCAAGCGAAGTATCCAGTATCACAAGTAGAGCAACACTCTTTCAAGTTCTCACCACGTTTTCCTCTTTTCAGAAACATTGCCGTAGAATCTTGTGGACATACCTCACGCTGTTTCTGCTGCTCGGGATGATTCCACGGTGTAAAGAACAAATCAACATATGCCACTTCTTCCCATTTGCCTTCCCTTTTTACAAAACAACATTAATTGCAAGATGGTACGATATTGCAATGTCTCATGTTCTGGCCATTTGTGCCCACCTTCCAATTGATACGTTGGCCACCAATGATTGCAATATTCAATTAATGGTTTCCGAGTTAGTGGGTCACCGCCCCCGACGTCTTTCCAGTGCTTCAAAATACATCGCAAAGGTGTTCTCTGTGGGATAGGTTTCCTACTCAGTAATGCTCCCGTCTCCCAGTCGACTAGTAGTTGTGATAGTGCACTATCACAAATACTAGTCAGAGGGACTCCAACCCCCGTTAGAGGTCTCACTGGAAATCTGCCACTGGGATCTGTAGCCCCCTGCTAGATATCCCTGGAGACTTCAACCCCCTGTTGAAGACTCCCCTACCCTCGGGTCCCGCTCCACAGGCTTTCGCCTAGCAGAGACTTACCAACCGAGGCACCTCTTGGCCCCGACCCTGCGTGGCTTTCGCCGCGCCTTACGGGCAGGCCTGTGGGACTCAAACCCGCTATCCTATCCTATGTGGGAAACTAACCCCACGTATTATTCTACCTAAGTTTCTTCTTCAAAGAATGCCTTGTTTACCTCAATCCAGGGGATCTTGCTCAGAATTCTCTGGCCCGGGGATCGGAAGCTCTCCCGGAGAATTCCTCGGGGCCGGCTGCAGGTCCCACGATCCCACGGATCCGTCGAGATTCAAAAGCAGGTTCCCACCTGGGGTGCCAAAACTGTTACCGAAAAACGCGTTAAAATCGGAAACGACTCCTCAACACCAATTTAGTATTAAAGAGCAGGCATTCTATATTCACGGTGCCGGATGCACGGGGGATCGCTCCTCCTGGCGTGCGTACCTCACGCACCTTTCCTGTACAATTTGTAGATGAAAATTTTACATACTCATACATAGTCATTATTGTCTTGTCTAGCGATGGGTACAAACTTGCTCGTTCCGTATGTCAATCACTGCGCAGGCTCGGTTGTCCTCTTCCGTTGTTCTCTTCTGAGTAGGTGGTGTTACTTGGGTCGGTGGTGGTCTGTGAGTCGGTGGTCGCGATCTCCCCCTGCCGGAATTACCTTTTAGCTTCTCGGCTCTTACTCTTGGCAGTCTTGGCTAGTTTTCTCAGTCCGCTAAGCGAAACCGCGTTTTGTCATCCTTTTCTGACAGAAGCATGTTGTCTGTTGTTCTGCTGACATTAACGATCGCCTAGGCACTAAAATGCAGATCGACAGATACGCTGATTGGTACGCTCCATGTTCCCGTAATGGAACACCGTCTCTGGTTGATTTCATCACTTTGGTTACATTTCCCCTGTTTGGAAGTTCTGAAATAATAATTTTCTCAATACTTCCATCCTAGATCAATAATATTCCACTATGTCAGTTTAGTGTTTGCTTCATGTTCTGAAATTTTTCACTTGATTGTGGTCTCCAGGGTGTATGCAGGTCCCATTTTCTACCCAAAATTTTATTAATTTGTTGAAGTACCTCTGCAAAAAAATGTGGTGCTCTATCAGAGGACATTCCCGTTGGCACTCTAAATCTTGGTATTATTTCCTTCAGCAACGTCTTAACTACTACTCTAGCTTTGTCGGTGCAGCACGAGAAAGCTGCTGGCCATCTAGAAAATTTGTCAATCAGCACTGACAAATACTGCTACATCTATTTTGTCTGGGTAACTCAGAGAACTTAATTTGCTAATAATTTCCGGGAGAATTTTTTGTTTTGTTACTCCTAAAGGTTGTTTCCTTTGGTTCAGGGGATTATTTCTAGGACAGATTGGACACTTAGCTACTATGGGTTTAACTATTCTTGTCGTGCCTACACACGCTACAGATGTTTTTAAACTCAAAACCGTAGCGCCTACAGCCTAATGTGTTTGCTCATGGTTTTCTTTTGCAATTTCTGTCATAACTTGTGGGGTGGTTGTTGTTATTACTTGTTTTTCTGGTGTTACCTACCATCTCTCTGTGTTTTGTGATGCTTCCAATTGTTCTGCTAATTGCTCATCCAATTTATTATATCTCGGTTTCAACTTTGGAATTCTGATCTGTTTTACTGGTACTAGTGCAAGGATACCTTGCTCTGCAGTCCTCTTTGCAGCTTTATCGGTCAGTCGTTTGCTTATGTTTACAGCCGTCTGGCCAAATTGATGAGCTTTGCAACGCTTTACCGCCACTTCTTTTGGTTTCTGCACGTCTTCCGGAAGTTGGAGAATTTCTTCTTTATGCTGTATTGATGATTCTTGGGCTGATGGCAGTCCTTTCTCCTTCCCAATAGCTCCATGATCGTGGATCACACCAAATGCACGTTTGGAATCAGTCTAGATATTTATCCTTTGTCCTTCTGCCATTCGCAGAGCTCGCTTCAATGCTACCAATACTGCTTTCTGTGCTGAGGTGTTTGCAGGCAGCACCCCTGACTCCATTCCCTCGGCGGCGATAACGACAGCATATCCGGCCATTCGCTTCTCTTCTCGCCCAGAGCTTCTTCCATCTGTAAACAACTCCAGATCAGGATTTTCCCAGAGGTTTGTGTCTCAGGTCTGGTCTGCTGGAATAGACTTGTTCAATAGTTAGCAAGCGATCGTGTTCTAAATTGTCCGTAAGGTTTTCTGTTGTTAAAAACATAGCAGGATTCAGTATAGCAGTAGTCTTCGATTCCACATCGTCTTGTTCTAACAGAACAACTTGATATTTCAACATTCTGCTAAGGGATAGCCAACGACCCCCCTTTTGTTCTAAAACAGTCACCGCTATGTGCGGGACATATACTGTCATCTTCTGTCCCATTGTTAACTTTGGGGCTTCCCGGATCGGCAGCGCTGTTGTTGCTACTGCCCGTAAACACCTAGGCCATCTTTTACTCGCGTGGTCAGGTTGTTTGGAGAAGTAGCCCACAGGTCTCTTCCAGGTTCCCAGTCGCTGTGTCAGCACTCCAAGGGCTAAATGTTGTCTTTCGTGGACAAACAACTGAAAAGGTTTAGCGAAATCAGGTAGGCCTAATGCAGGGGCCATCATCGAGGCTCTTTTCAGTTCTTTGAATGCCGTTTGGCATCCGGGCGTCCAGGTTAAATATTTATCCTTTTGAGTCTTTCAATGCCTCAAATAATGGTTTTACATACAGTCTATAGTTCAGAATCCAGAGCTGATGCTATTTCATTGTTTTCAGAAAAGCTCTCAGTTCCTTCGGGCTGCTAGGTTCGGGAATTTGACAAATAGTTTCTTTCTTTTCACTTTCTAATTGTCTTTGTCTTTGAGATATTTCAAATCCTAAATAAATGGCTGCTTCTTTTCCTATTTGGGTTTTGTTTCTGGAAACTCCGCATCTTCCTTGGCCCAGAAAATTTAAAAATTTCAAAACATTTTTCTTTACTTTGTGCCGCTATCAGAATGTCATCCGCATTCTGTAACAAGATGCCTCTCCCTGGGTTCTGTTTTTTCTATATCTCTAATTTTTTTTTGCCAGCTGAGTCTCAAGTATCGTAGGACTATTTTTAAATCCTTGTGGAAGTACGGTCCATGGTAGCTGTGTCTTTCATTCTGTGGTGGGGCTTTCCCATTGCAAAGCAAATAGGCTTTGACTTTTTATGCCTGGAGGTATGCAAAAGAAGGCGTCCTTCAAATCTAGTACAGTAAACCATTTATGCTCCTCCTTTAAAAGAGGTCAGTAAAGTGTATGGATTAGCTACTACCGGATGTATATCTTGGACCACCTGATTTATAGCCCTTAAATCGTGAACTAGCTAATACTCTTTGCCTCTAGATTTCTTTACTGGCGACACAGGAGTACTATATTCTGATTCACATTCCACTAAAAGCTCATATTCTGAAAAATTTTATAATTAACTTCTGTAATCCTTTTCGAGCCTCTCGCTTAATAGGGTATTGTTTTTGTCTTACGGGCTTGGCTCCAAGCTTTAAGGTTACTTTTACCGGCTCTGCCCACTTAGATCGCTCCGGAGCTCCGCTCGCTCAAACCAAAGGAATTACTACGTTTTCCACTTCCTCGGGAACCCGTTCCTCCCTGGAGGAATCCTGTAACATAAACGCTCTCGCCTCTGTGGCTTTTGATTCTGGTATTAGTGATTTAATCTCTCCATCTTTAAAAGTTACTTGAGCATCTAATTGACCTAATAGATCTCGTCATAACAGAGGCAGTGGACATTCAGGCATATGCAGAAACTGGTGAGTTGCCCATTGCTTCTCCAATTTAAACTTTAATGGCTCTGAGAGGGGCTAATTTTTCTTTGCCCTGTTGCGCTAGCAACATCTACTGATTTATGATCAAATTTCTCTTCACGTGTATCCAATACCAAATAAGTGGCTCCCGTATCTACCAAAAATTCTATTTCTTCATTCCGTAGCTTCAGTGTAACCAGGTGTTCAGCTAGGGTTGATTCCCCTGGTCTCCTTCATGCCAAGCTACTTCAAGCATTTAACCCAGATCTCTGGATTCAGGTTGTTCTAGTTTCTGAAGGTTGTTTTCTCTCCCCCCGCCCCCATCTGGGGCTGATTGTCTTATGAATATAGAGACCAGCTGAATTGCTTTTTCTGGTTTTTCTGGGTTCAAATGAGTATATTTTCTGGTGGTCACCTTCAGTCTTTCCATAAAGGCTGAAGGGGACTCACTTAATTCTTGTCTCACTTCATAAATTTTGACCAATTTATTGCTTTTGGCATTGCTTGTCTTACTCCAAATAAAATCTCTCTCTGACATCTAGTCAACATTCCCCTGGGTCCTGGCTGATTAGGGTCCCACTCGGGATTTGTAGATGGAAAATTCTTATTCATTGTTCTCTGTAAATTCCTGTTAGCATGTGCTCCCTGCACCTGCCTTCTGGCTGTATTCCATACTATTTTCTTGTCAGTTTCATCAAGCGAAGTATCCAGTATCACAAGTAGAGCAACACTCTTTCAAGTTCTCACCACGTTTTCCTCTTTTCAGAAACATTGCCGTAGAATCTTGTGGACATACCTCACGCTGTTTCTGCTGCTCGGGATGATTCCACGGTGTAAAGAACAAATCAACATATGCCACTTCTTCCCATTTGCCTTCCCTTTTTACAAAACAACATTAATTGCAAGATGGTACGATATTGCAATGTCTCATGTTCTGGCCATTTGTGCCCACCTTCCAATTGATACGTTGGCCACCAATGATTGCAATATTCAATTAATGGTTTCCGAGTTAGTGGGTCACCGCCCCCGACGTCTTTCCAGTGCTTCAAAATACATCGCAAAGGTGTTCTCTGTGGGATAGGTTTCCTACTCAGTAATGCTCCCGTCTCCCAGTCGACTAGTAGTTGTGATAGTGCACTATCACAAATACTAGTCAGAGGGACTCCAACCCCCGTTAGAGGTCTCACTGGAAATCTGCCACTGGGATCTGTAGCCCCCTGCTAGATATCCCTGGAGACTTCAACCCCCTGTTGAAGACTCCCCTACCCTCGGGTCCCGCTCCACAGGCTTTCGCCTAGCAGAGACTTACCAACCGAGGCACCTCTTGGCCCCGACCCTGCGTGGCTTTCGCCGCGCCTTACGGGCAGGCCTGTGGGACTCAAACCCGCTATCCTATCCTATGTGGGAAACTAACCCCACGTATTATTCTACCTAAGTTTCTTCTTCAAAGAATGCCTTGTTTACCTCAATCCAGGGGATCTTGCTCAGAATTCTCTGGCCCGGGGATCGGAAGCTCTCCCGGAGAATTCCTTGGGGCCGGCTGCAGGTCCCACGATCCCACGGATCCGTCGAGATTCAAAAGCAGGTTCCCACCTGGGGTGCCAAAACTGTTACCGAAAAACGCGTTAAAATCGGAAACGACTCCTCAACACCAATTTAGTATTAAAGAGCAGGCATTCTTTATTCGCGGCGCCGGATGCACGGGGGATCGCTCCTCCTGGCGTGCGTACCTCACGCACCTTTCCCATACAATTTATAGATGAAAATTTCACATACTCATACATAGTCATTATTGTCTTGTCTAGCGATGGGTACAAACTTGCTCGTTCCCTATGTCAGTCACTGCGCAGGCTCGGTTGTCCTCCCAGTACAGTGCGGGGAACGGGGACGTACAGTGCGGGGAACGGGGACGTACAGTGCGGGGAACGGGGACGTACCAGGATCTACTGGGTTGTACTGGGAGGGAACTGGGACGTACTGGGAGGCTCTACAATGTCCTGGGATGTCCTGGGATGTAGTGTGGAGGAACTAGGATGTACAGGCTTGTACTGGGTTGTACCGGGTGGAACTGGCAGGAATTTGGGATGTACCAGGATGTACTGGGATGTACTGGGAGGTAACTGTTATGTACTGGGAAGGAACTGGTAGGGAACTGGGATGTACTGGTATGTACTGGGAGGGAAGTGTTATGTACTGAGGGTAACTGGGACGTACTGGGATGTGCTGGGAGGGAACTGTGAAGTACTGGGATGTACTTAGAGAGAACTGGGATATACTGTGAGGGAACTGGGATGTACTGGGAGGGACTGGGAGGGATCTGGGATGTACTGGGAGGGAACTGTGAAGTAGTGGGATGTACTGGGAGTGAACTGGGAGGGAACTGGTATGTAGTAGGATGTACTGGGTGGGAACTGGGATGTACCGGGATGTACTGGGATGTAGTGGGAGGGAACTGGGAGGGAACTGGGATGTACTGGGAGGGAACTGGTATGTACTGGGAGGGAACTTGGATGTACTGGGACATACTGGCAGGGAACTGGGATGTACTGGGAGGGGATTGGGACGGAGTGGGAGGGAACTGGGACGGACTGGGATGCACTGGTAGGGAACTGGGATGTACTGGGAGGAAACTGGAATGTCCCAGTTGACACCCACTTTCCTCCCAGTTTCCTCCCAGTACATCCCATTAAATCCCAGTTTGCTCCCAGTACATCCCAGTACATTCCAGTTCCGTTCCTGTACCTCCCAATACATCCCCGTTCCATGCCAGTACATCCCAGTTCCCTACCAGTTCATCCCCGTACATCCCAATTCCCTCCCGGTTCGCTACCACTTCTTTCCCAGTGCCTCCCAATACATCCCAGTTCCGTCCCATTACATCCCAGTACATCCCAGGTCCCTCCCAGTACATCCCAGGTCCCTCCCCGTTAATCCTAGGTCCTTCCCAGTACTGGGAGGGACCTGGGATGTACTGGGAGGCACTACAATGTGCGGGGATGCCCTGGGATGTACTGTGGAGGAACTAGGATGTACCGGCTTGTACTGGGTTGTACCGGGTGGAACTGGCAGGGATTTGGGATGTACCAGGATCTACTAGGATGTACTGGGAGGTAACTGTTATGTACTGGGAGTGAACTGGGAGGGAACTGGGATGTACTGGGAGGGAACTGGGACGTACCGTGAGGACACTGGGATGTACTGGTATGTACTGGGAGGGAAGTGTTATGTACTGAAGGGAACTGGGACGTACTGGGATGTACTGGGAGGGAACTGTGAAGTACTGGGATGTACTGGGAGTGAACTGGGAGGGAACTGGTATGTAGGGGGATGTACCAGGATGTACCGGGAGGGAACTGGTATGTACTGGGATGTACTGGGATGTAGTGGGAGGGAACTGGGAGGGAACTGGGATGTACTGGGAGGGAACTGGGATGTACTGGGAGGGAACTGGGATGTACTGGGACATACTGGCAGGGAACTGGGATGTACTGGGAGGGGATTGGGACGGACTGGGAGGGAACTGGGATGTACTGGGCTGCACTGGTAGGGAACTGGGATGTACTGGGAGGAAACTGGAATGTCCCAGTTGACACCCACTTCCCTCCCAATGCCTCCCAGTATATCCCAGTTTCCTCCCAGTATATCCCAGTTTCCTCCCAGCACATCCCAGTAAATCCCAGCTCGCTGCCAGTACATGCCAATACATCGCTGTACATTCCAGTTCTGTTCCTGTACATCCCAATACATCCCCGTTCCATGCCAGTACATCCCAGTTTCCTACCAGTTCATCCCCGTACATCCCAGTTCCCTCCCGGTTCACTACCACTTCTTTCCCAGTGCCTCCTAATACATCCCAGTTCCGTCCCATTACATCCCAGTACGTCCCAGTTCCCTCCCAGTACTGCGAGGGAGCTGGGATGTACTGGGAGGCACTACAATGTGCGGGGATGCCCTGGGATGTACTGTGGAGGAACTAGGATGTGCAGGCTTGTACTGGGTTGTACCGGGTGGAACTAGCAGGGATTTGGGATGTACCAGGATCTACTGGGATGTACTGGGATGTACTGGGAGGTAACTGTTGTGTACTGGGAGTGAACTGGGAGGGAACTGGGATGTAGTGGGACATACTGGGAGGGAACTGGTATGTACTGGGTGGAAAGTGTTGGGAATTGGGATTTATTGGGAGGGAACTGGGATGTAGTGGGACATACTGGGAGGGAACTGGGATGTACTGGGGTGTACTGGGAGGGAACTGTTATGTACCGAGGGGGAACTGGGATGTACTGGGAGTGAACTGTGAAGTACTGGGATGTACTTAGAGGGAAGTGGGAGGGAACTTGAATGTAGTGGGAGGGAACTGGGATTTACTTGGAGGAAAGTGGCATGTACTGGGCTGTACTGGAATGGAACTGGGAGTGAACTGTGTGTGAACTGTGAGGGAACTGGGATGTACTGGGACGTACTGGGACAGACTGGGAGGGATCTGGGATGTACTGGGAGGGATCTGGGATGTACTGGGAGGCACTACAATGTGCGGGGATGCCCTGGGATGTACTGTGGAGGAACTAGGATGTACAGGCTTGTACTGGGTTGTACCGGGTGGAACTGGCAGGGATTTGGGATGTACCAGGATCTACTGGGATGTACTGGGAGGTAACTGTTATGTACTGGGAAGGAACAGGGAGGGAACTGGGATGTACTGGGAGGAAACTGGGATGTACTGTGAGGGAACTGGGACGTACTGTGAGGACACTGGGATGTACTGGTATGTACTGGGAGGGAAGTGTTATGTACTGAGGGGAACTGGGACGTACTGGGATGTACTGGGAGGGAACTGTGAAGTACTGGGATGTACTGGGAGTGAACTGGGTGGGAACTGGTATGTAGTAGGATGTACTGGGTGGGAACTGGGATGTACTGGGATGTACTGGGAGGGAACTGGTATGTACTGGGAGGGAACTGGGATGTACTGGGACATACTGGCAGGGAACTGGGATGTACTGGGAGGGGATTGGGACGGACTGGGAGGGAACTGGGATGTACTGGGCTGCACTGGTAGGGAACTGGGATGTACTGGGAGGAAACTGGAATGTCCCAGTTGACACCCACTTCCCTCCCAATGCCTCCCAGTATATCCCAGTTTCCTCCCAGTATATCCCAGTTTCCTCCCAGTACATCCCAGTAAATCCCAGCTCGCTCCCAGTACATCCCAATACATCGCTGTACATTCCAGTTCTGTTCCTGTACATCCCAATACATCCCCGTTCCATGCCAGTACATCCCAGTTCCCTACCAGTTCATCCCCGTACATCCCAATTCCCTCCCGGTTCACTACCACTTCTTTCCCAGTTCCGTCCCATTACATCCCAGTTCCGTCCCATTACATCCCAGTACATCCCAGTTCCCTCCCAGTACGTCCCAGTTCCCTCCCAGTACATCCCAGGTCCCTCCCAGTACTGGGAGGGAACTGGGATGTACTGGGAGGCACTACAATGTGCGGGGATGCCCTGGGATGTACTGTGGAGGAACTAGGATGTACAGGCTTGTACTGGGTTGTACCGGGTGGAACTGCCAGGGATTTGGGATGTACCAGGATCTACTGGGATGTACTGGGAGGTAACTGTTATGTACTGGGAAGGAACAGGGAGGGAACTGGGATGTACTGGGAGGGAACTGGGACGTACTGTGAGGACACTGGGATGTACTGGTATGTACTGGGAGGGAAGTGTTATGTACTGAGGGGAACTGGGACGTACTGGGATGTACTGGGAGGGAACTGTGAAGTACTGGGATGTACTGGGAGTGAACTGGGAGGGAACTGGTATGTAGTAGGATGTACTGGGTGGGAACTGGGATGTACCAGGATGTACTGGGATGTACTGGGAGGGAACTGGGATGTACTGGGATGTAGTGGGAGGGAACTGGGAGGGAACTGGTATGTACTGGGAGGGAACTGGTATGTACTGGGAGGGAACTGGTATGTACTGGGAGGGAACTGGGATGTACTGTGACATACTGGCAGGGAACTGGGATGTACTGGGAGGGGATTGGGACGGACTGGGAGGGAACTGGGATGTACTGGGCTGCACTGGTAGGGAACTGAGATGTACTGGGAGGAAACTGGAATGTCCCAGTTGACACCCACTTCCCTCCCAATGCCTCCCAGTATATCCCAGTTTCCTCCCAGTACATCCCAGTAAATCCCAGTTTGCTCCCAGTACATCCCAGTACATCGCAGTACATTCCAGTTCCGTTCCTGTACATCCCAATACATCCCCGTTCCATGCCAGTACATCCCAGTTTCCTACCAGTTCATCCCCGTACATCCCAATTCCCTCCCGGTTCACTACCACTTCTTTCCCAGTGCCTCCCAATACATCCCAGTTCCGTCCCATTACATCCCAGTACATCCCAGTTCCCTCCCAGTACATCCCAGTTCCCTCCCAGTACTGGGAGGGAGCTGGGATGTACTGGGAGGCACTACAATGTGCGGGGATGTCCTGGGATGTACCGTGGAGGAACTAGGATGTACAGGCTTGTACTGGGTTGTACCGGGTGGAACTGGCATGGATTTGGGATATACCAGGATCTACTGGGATGTACTGGGATGTACTGGGAGGTAACTGTTATGTACTGGGAAGGAACAGGGACGGAACTGTGAAGTACTGGGATGTACTGGGAGTGAACTGGGAGGGAACTGGGACGTACTGTGAGGACACTGGGATGTACTGGTATGTACTGGGAGGGAAGTGTTATGTACTGAGGGGAACTGGGACGTACTGGGATGTACTGGGAGGGAACTGTGAAGTACTGGGATGTACTGGGAGTGAACTGGGAGGGAACTGGTATGTAGTAGGATGTACTGGGTGGGAACTGGGATGTACTGGGAGGGAACTGGTATGTACTGGGAGGGAACTGGGATGTACTGGGAGGGAACTGGGATGTACTGGGATGTAGTGGGAGGGAACTGGGAGGGAACTGGGATGTACTGGGAGGGAACTGGTATGAACTGGGATGTACTGGGACATACTGGCAGGGAACTGGGATGTACTGGGAGGGGATTGGGACGGACTGGGAGGGAACTGGGATGTACTGGGCTGCACTGGTAGGGAACTGGGATGTACTGGGAGGAAACTGGAATGTCCCAGTTGACACCCACTTCCCTCCCAATGCCTCCCAGTATATCCCAGTTTCCTCCCAGTATATCCCAGTTTCCTCCCAGTATATCCCAGTTTCCTCCCAGTACATCCCAGTAAATCCCAGTTTGCTCCCAGTACATCGCAGTACATTCCAGTTCTGTTCCTGTACATCCCAATACATCCCCGTTCCATGCCAGTACATCCCAGTTTCCTACCAGTTCATCCCCGTACATCCCAATTCTCTCCCGGTTCACTACCACTTCTTTCCCAGTGCCTCCCAATACATCCCAGTTCCGTCCCATTACATCCCAGTACATCCCAGTTCCCTCCCAGTACGTCCCAGTTCCCTCCCAGTACATCCCAGGTCCCTCCCAGTACTGGGAGGGAACTGGGATGTACTGCGAGGCACTACAATGTGCGGGGATGCCCTGGGATGTACTGTGGAGGAACTAGGATGTACAGGCTTGTACTGGGTTGTACCGGGTGGAACTGGCATGGATTTGGGATGTACCAGGATCTACTGGGATGTACTGGGAGGTATCTGTTATGTAGTGGGAGTGAACTGGGAGAGAACTGGGATGTACTGGGACGGACTGGGAGGGAACTGGGACGGACTGGGATGCACTGGTAGGGAACTGGGATGTACTGGGAGGAAACTGGAATGTCCCAGTTGACACCCACTTTCCTCCCAGTTTCCTCCCAGTACATCCCAGTAAATCCCAGTTTGCTCCCAGTACATCCCAGTACATTCCAGTTCCGTTCCTGTACATCCCAATACATCCCCGTTCCATGCCAGTAAATCCCAGTTCCCTACCAGTTCATCCCCGTACATCCCAATTCCCTCCCGGTTCGCTACCACTTCTTTCCCAGTGCCTCCCAATACATCCCAGTTCCGTCCCATTACATCCCAGTACATCCCAGGTCCCTCCCAGTACATCCCAGGTCCCTCCCAGTACATCCCAGGTCCCTCCCCGTTAATCCTAGGTCCCTCCCAGTACTGGGAGGGAACTGGGATGTACTGGGAGGCACTAGAATGTGCGGGGATGCCCTGGGATGTACTGTGGAGGAACTAGGATGTACAGGCTTGTACTGGGTTGTACCGGGTGGAACTGGCAGCGATTTGGGATGTACCTGGATCTACTGGGATGTACTGGGATGTACTGGGAGGTAACTGTTGTGTACTGGGAGTGAACTGGGAGGGACCTGGGATGTACTGGAAGGCACTACAATGTGCGGGGATGCACAGGGATGTACTGTGGAGGAACTAGGATGTACAGGCTTGTACTCGGTTGTACCGGGTGGAACTGGCAGGGATTTGAAATGTCCTAGTATCTACTAGGATGTACTGGGATGTACTGGGAGGTAACTGTTGTGTACTGGGAGTGAACTGGGAGGGAACTGTGAAGTACTGGGATGTACTTAGAGGGAACTGGTATGTACTGGGAGGGAACTGGGATGTACTGGGTGGAAAGTGTTGGGAATTGGGATTTACTGGGAGGGAACTGGGATGGACTGGGAGGGAACTGGGATGTAGTGGGACATACTGGGAGGGAACTGGGATGTACTGGGGTGTACTGGGAGGGAATTGTTATGTACCGAGGGGGAACTGGGATGTACTGGGAGTGAACTGTGAAGTACTGGGATGTACTTAGAGGGAAGTGGGAGGGAACTTGGATGTAGTGGGAGGGAACTGGGATTTACTTGGAGGAAATTGGCATGTACTGGGATGTACTGGAATGGAACTGGGAGTGAACTGTGTGTGAACTGTGAGGGAACTGGGATGTACTGTGAGGGAACTGGGATGTACTGGGAGGGATCTGGGATGTACTGGGAGGGATCTGGGATGTACTGGGAGGCACTACAATGTGCGGGGATGCCCTGGGATGTACTGTGGAGGAACTAGGATGTACAGGCTTGTACTGGGTTGTACCAGGTGGAACTGGCAGGGATTTGGGATGTACCAGGATCTACTGGGATGTACTGGGATGTACTGGGAGGTAACTGTTATGTACTGGGAAGGAACAGGGAGGGAACTGGGATGTACTGGGAGGAAACTGGGATGTACTGTGAGGGAACTGGGACGTACTGTGAGGACACTGGTATGTACTGTTATGTACTGGGAGGGAAGTGTTATGTACTGAGGGGAACTGGGACGTACTGGGATGTACTGGGAGGGAACTGTGAAGTACTGGGATGTACTGGGAGTGAACTGGGAGGGAACTGGTATGTAGTAGGATGTACTGGGTGGGAACTGGGATGTACTGGGATGTACTGGGAGGGAACTGGGATGTACTGGGACATACTGGCAGGGAACTGGGATGTACTGGGAGGGGATTGGGACGGACTGGGAGGGAACTGGGATGTACTGGGCTGCACTGGTAGGGAACTGGGATGTACTGGGAGGAAACTGGAATGTCCCAGTTGACACCCACTTCCCTCCCAATGCCTCCCAGTATATCCCAGTTTCCTCCCAGTATATCCCAGTTTCCTCCCAGTATATCCCAGTTTCCTCCCAGTACATCCCAGTAAATCCCAGCTCGCTCCCAGTACATGCCAATACATCGCTGTACATTCCAGTTCTGTTCCTGTACATCCCAATACATCCCCGTTCCATGCCAGTACATCCCAGTTCCCTACCAGTTCATCCCCGTACATCCCAATTCCCTCCCGGTTCGCTACCACTTCTTTCCCAGTTCCGTCCCATTACATCCCAGTTCCGTCCCATTACATCCCAGTACATCCCAGTTCCCTCCCAGTACATCCCAGTTCCCTCCCAGTACATCCCAGGTCCCTCCCAGTACTGGGAGGGACCTGGGATGTACTGGGAGGCACTACAATGTGCGGGGATGCCCTGGGATGTACCGTGGAGGAACTAGGATGTACAGGCTTGTACTGGGTTGTACCGGGTGGAACTAGCAGGGATTTGGGATGTACCAGTATCTACTGGGATGTACTGGGATGTACTGGGAGGTAACTGTTATGTACTGGGAAGGAACTGGGAGGGAACTGGGACGTACTGTGAGGACACTGGGATGTACTGTTATGTACTGGGAGGGAAGTGTTATGTACTGAGGGGAACTGGGACGTACTGGGATGTACTGGGAGGGAACTGTGAAGTACTGGGATGTACTGGGAGTGAACTGGGAGGGAACTGGTATGTAGTAGGATGTACTGGGTGGGAACTGGGATGTACTGGGAGGGGATTGGGACGGACTGGGAGGGAACTGGGATGTACTGGGCTGCACTGGTAGGGAACTTGTATGTACTGGGAGGAAACTGGAATGTCCCAGTTGACACCCACTTCCCTCCCAATGCCTCCCAGTATATCCCAGTTTCCTCCCAGTACATCCCAGTTTCCTCCCAGTACATCCCAGTAAATCCCAGCTCGCTGCCAGTACATGCCAATACATCGCTGTACATTCCAGTTCTGTTCCTGTACATCCCAATACATCCCCGTTCCATGCCAGTACATCCCAGTTTCCTACCAGTTCATCCCCGTACATCCCAATTCCCTCCCGGTTCACTACCACTTCTTTCCCAGTTCCGTCCCATTACATCCCAGTTCCGTCCCATTACATCCCAGTACATCCCAATTCCCTCCCAGTACATCCCAGGTCCCTCCCAGTACATCCCAGGTCCCTCCCAGTACTGGGAGGGATCTGGGATGTACTGGGAGGCACTACAATGTGTGGGGATGCCCTGGGATGTACTGTGGAGGAACTAGGATGTACAGGCTTGTACTGGGTTGTACCGGGTGGAACTGGCAGGGATTTGGGATGTACCAGGATCTACTGGGATGTACTGGGAGGTAACTGTTATGTACTGGGAAGGAACAGGGAGGGAACTGGGATGTACTGGTAGGGAACTGGGATGTACTGGGAGGGAACTGGGACGTACTGTGAGGACACTGGGATGTACTGGTATGTACTGGGAGGGAAGTGTTATGTACTGAGGGGAACTGGGACGTACTGGGATGTACTGGGAGGGAACTGTGAAGTACTGGGATGTACTGGGAGTGAACTGGGAGGGAACTGGTATGTAGTAGGATGTACTGGGTGGGAACTGGGATGTACTGGGAGGGAACTGGGATGTACTGGGAGGGAACTGGTATGTACTGGGAGGGAACTGGGATGTACTGGGACATACTGGCAGGGAACTGGGATGTACTGGGAGGGGATTGGGACGGACTGGGAGGGAACTGGGATGTACTGGGCTGCACTGGTAGGGAACTGGGATGTACTGGGAGGAAACTGGAATGTCCCAGTTGACACCCACTTCCCTCCCAATGCCTCCCAGTATATCCCAGTTTCCTCCCAGTATATCCCAGTTTCCTCCCAGTACATCCCAGTAAATCCCAGTTCGCTCCCAGTACATCCCAGTACATCGCAGTACATTCCAGTTCCGTTCCTGTACATCCCAATACATCCCCGTTCCATGCCAGTACATCCCAGTTTCCTACCAGTTCATCCCCGTACATCCCAATTCCCTCCCGGTTCACTACCACTTCTTTCCCAGTGCCTCCCAATACATCCCAGTTCCGTCCCATTACATCCCAGTACATCCCAGTTCCCTCCCAGTACATCCCAGTTCCCTCCCAGTACTGTGAGGGAACTGGGACGTACTGTGAGGACACTGGGATGTACTGGTATGTACTGGGAGGGAAGTGTTATGTACTATGGGGAACTGGGACGTAGTGGGATGTACTGAGGGGAACTGTGAAGTACTGGGATGTACTGGGAGTGAACTGGGAGGGAACTGGTATGTAGTAGGATGTACTGGGTGGGAACTGGGATGTACCAGGATGTACTGGGAGGGAACTGGGATTTACTGGGAGGGAACTGGGATGTACTGGGACATACTGGCAGGGAACTGGGATGTAATGGGAGGGGATTGGGACGGACTGGGAGGGAACTGGGATGTACTGGTAGGGAACTGGGATGTACTGGGAGGGAACTGGGACTTACTGTGAGGACACTGGGATGTACTGGTATGTACTGGGAGGGAAGTGTTATGTACTGAGGGGAACTGGGACGTACTGGGATGTACTGGGAGGGAACTGTGAAGTACTGGGATGTACTGGGAGTGAACTGGGATGGAACTGGTATGTAGTAGGATGTACTGGGTGGGAACTGGGATGTACCGGGAGGGAACTGGGATGTACTGGGAGGGAACTGGTATGTACTGGGAGGGAACTGGGATGTACTGGGATGTAGTGGGAGGGAACTGGGATGTACTGGGAGGGAACTGGGATGTACTGGGACATACTGGCAGGGAACTGGGATGTACTGGGAGGGGATTGGGACGGACTGGGAGGGAACTGGGATGTACTGGGCTGCACTGGTAGGGAACTGGGATGTACTGGGAGGAAACTGGAATGTCCCAGTTGACACCCACTTCCCTCCCAGTGCCTCCCAGTATATCCCAGTTTCCTCCCAGTATATCCCAGTTTCCTCCCAGTACATCCCAGTAAATCCCAGTTTGCTCGCAGTACATCGCAGTACATTCCAGTTCTGTTCCTGTACATCCCAATACATCCCCGTTCCATGCCAGTACATCCCAGTTTCCTACCAGTTCATCCCCGTACATCCCAATTCCCTCCCGGTTCACTACCACTTCTTTCCCAGTGCCTCCCAATACATCCCAGTTCCGTCCCATTACATCCCAGTACATCCCAGTTCCCTCCCAGTACGTCCCAGTTCCCTCCCAGTACATCCCAGTTCCCTCCCAGTACTGGGAGGGAACTGGGATGTACTGGGAGGCATTACAATGTGCGGGGATGCCCTGGGATGTACTGTGGAGGAACTAGGATGTACAGGCTTGTACTGGGTTGTACCGGGTGGAACTGGCAGGGATTTGAAATGTCCTAGGATCTACTAGGATGTACTGGGAGGTAACTGTTATGTACTGGGAGTGAACTGGGAGGGAACTGGGATGTACTGGGAGGGAACTGGGACTTACTGTGAGGACACTGGGATGTACTGGTATGTACTGGGAGGGAAGTGTTATGTACTGAGGGGAACTGGGACGTACTGGGATGTACTGGGAGGGAACTGTGAAGTACTGGGATGTACTGGGAGTGAACTGGGAGGGAACTGGTATGTAGTAGGATGTACTGGGTGGGAAATGGGATGTACCGGGAAGGAACTGGGATGTACTGGGAGGGAACTGGTATGTACTGGGAGGGAACTGGGATGTACTGGGATGTAGTGGGAGGGAACTGGGAGGGAACTGGGATGTACTGGGAGGGAACTGGGATGTACTGGGACATACTGGCAGGGAACTGGGATGTACTGGGAGGGGATTGGGACGGACTGGGAGGGAACTGGGATGTACTGGGCTGCACTGGTAGGGAACTGGGATGTACTGGGAGGAAACTGGAATGTCCCAGTTGACACCCACTTCCCTCCCAATGCCTCCCAGTATATCCCAGTTTCCTCCCAGTACATCCCAGTAAATCCCAGCTCGCTGCCAGTACATCCCAATACATCGCAGTACATTCCAGTTCCGTTCCTGTACATCCCAATACATCCCCGTTCCATGCCAGTACATCCCAGTTTCCTACCAGTTCATCCCCGTACATCCCAATTCCCTCCCGGTTCACTACCACTTCTTTCCCAGTACCTCCCAATACATCCCAGTTCCGTCCCATTACATCCCAGTACATCCCAATTCCCTCCCAGTACGTCCCAGTTTCCTCCCAGTACATCCCAGTAAATCCCAGCTCGCTGCCAGTACATGCCAATACATCGCTGTACATTCCAGTTCTGTTCCTGTACATCCCAATACATCCCCGTTCCATGCCAGTACATCCCAGTTCCCTACCAGTTCATCCCCGTACATCCCAATTCCCTCCCGGTTCACTACCACTTCTTTCCCAGTGCCTCCCAATACATCCCAGTTCCGTCCCATTACATCCCAGTACATCCCAGTTCCCTCCCAGTACATCCCAGGTCCCTCCCAGTACTGGGAGGGAGCTGGGATGTACTGGGAGGCACTACAATGTGCGGGGATGCCCTGGGATGTACTGTGGAGGAACTAGGATGTACAGGCTTGTACTGGGTTGTACCGGGTGGAACTGGCATGGATTTGGGATGTACCAGGATCTACTGGGATGTACTGGGATGTACTGGGAGGGAAGTGTTATGTACTGGGAGTGAACTGGGAGGGAACTGGGATGTACTTGGAGGGAAATGGGAGAGAACTGAGATGTACTGGAGGGAACTGGGATGTACTGGGATATCCTGGAGGGAACTGGAATGGAATAAGAGGGAACTGGGACGTACTGGGAGGGAACTAGGACGCACTGGTCGGAAACAGGGACGGAACTGGGATGTACTGGGACGTACTGGGATGTACTGGGACGTACTGGGAGGTAACTGTTGTGTACTGGGAGTGAACTGGGAGGGAACTGGTATGTAGTAGGATGTACTGGGAGGGAACTGGGAGGGATCTGGGACGGACTGGGAGGGAACTGGGACGGACTGGGATGCACTGGTAGGGAACTGGGATGCACTGGTAGGGATCTGGCATGTCCCAGTTGACACCCACTTCCCTCCCAGTTTCCTCCCAGTATATCCCAGTTTCCTCCCAGTACATCCCAGTAAATCCCAGTTCGCTCCCAGTACATCCCAGTACATTCCAGTTCCGTTCGTGTACATCCCAATACATCCCCGTTCCATGCCAGTACATCCCAGTTCCCTACCAGTTCATCCCCGTACATCCCAATTCCCTCCCGGTTCGCTACCACTTCTTTCCCAGTGCCTCCCAATACATCCCAGTTCCGTCCCATTACATCCCAGTACATCCCAGGTCCCTCCCAGTACATCCCAGGTCCCTCCCAGTACGTCCCAGTTCCCTCCCAGTACATCCCAGTTCCCTCCCAGTACATCCCAGGTCCCTCCCAGTACTGGGAGGGAACTGGGATGTACTGGGAGGCACTACAATGTGCGGGGATGCCCTGGGATGTACCGTGGAGGAACTAGGATGTACAGGCTTGTACTGGGTTGTACCGGGTGGAACTAGCAGGGATTTGGGATGTACCAGGATCTACTGGGATGTACTGGGATGTACTGGGAGGTAACTGTTATGTACTGGGAGTGAACTGGGAGGGAACTGGGATGTACTGGTAGGGAACTGGGATGTACTGGGAGGGAACTGGGACGTAGTGTGAGGACACTGGGATGTACTGTTATGTACTGGGAGGGAAGTGTTATGTACTGAGGGGAACTGGTGCGTACTGGGATGTACTGGGATGTACTGGGATGGAACTGTGAAGTACTGGGATGTACTGGGAGTGAACTGGGAGGGAACTGGTATGTAGTAGGATGTACTGGGTGGGAACTAGGATGTACCAGGATGTACTGGGATGTACTGGGAGGGAACTGGGATGTACTGGGAGGGAACTGGGATGTAGTGGGAGGTAACTGGTATGTACTGGGAGGGAACTGGTATGTACTGGGAGGGAACTGGGATGTACTGGGACACCCTGGCAGGGAACTGGGATGTACTGGGAGGGGATTGGGATGTACTGGGAGGGAACTTGGATGTATTGGGAGGGAAGTGTTATGTACCAAGGGGGAACTGGGACGTACTGGGATGTAGTGGGAGTGAACTGTGAAGTACTGGGATGTACTGTGAGGGAACTGGGATGTACTGGGAGGGAACTTTGAAGTACTGGGATGTACTTAGAGGAAACTGGGAGGCAACTGGCATGTACTGGGATGTACTGGAATGGAACTGGGAGTGAACTGTGTGTGAACTGGGAGGGAACTGGGATGTACTGTGAGGGAACTGGGATGTACTGGGAGGGATCTGGGAGGGATCTGGGATGTACTGGGCTGCACTGGTAGGGAACTGGGATGTACTGGGAGGAAACTGGAATGTCCCAGTTGACACCCACTTCCCTCCCAGTTTCCTCCCAGTACATCCCAGTAAATCCCAGTTTCCTCCCAGTACATGCCAATACATCGCCGTACATTCCAGTTCCGTTCCTGTACATCCCAATACATCCCCGTTCCATTCCAGTACATCCCAGTTTCCTACCAGTTCATCCCCGTACATCCCAATTCCCTCCCGGTTCACTACCACTTCTTTCCCAGTGCCTCCCAATACATCCCAGTTCCGTCCCATTACATCCCAGTACATCCCAGTTCCCTCCCAGTACATCCCAGTTCCCTCCCAGTACATCCCAGTTCCCTCCCAGTACTGGGAGGGACCTGGGATGTACTGGGAGGCACTACAATGTGCGGGGATGTCCTGGGATGTACCGTGGAGGAACTAGGATGTACAGGCTTGTACTGGGTTTTACCGGGTGGAACTGGCAGGGATTTGGGATGTACCAGGATGTACTGGGATGTACTGGGATGTACTGGGAGGTAACTGTTGTGTACTGGGAGTGAACTGGGAGGGAACTGGGATGTACTGGTAGGGAACTGGGATGTACTGGGAGGGAACTGGGACGTAGTGTGAGGACACTGGGATGTACTGGTATGTACTGGGAGGGAAGTGTTATGTACTGAGGGGAACTGGTGCGTACTGGGATGTACTGGGATGTACTGGGATGGAACTGTGAAGTACGGGGATGTGCTGGGAGTGAACTGGGAGGGAACTGGTATGTAGTAGGATGTACTGGGTGGGAACTGGGATGTACCAGGATGTACTGGGAGGGAACTGGTATGTACTGGGAGGGAACTGGGATGTACTGGGTGGAAAGTGTTGGGAATTGGGATTTACTGGGAGGGAACTGGGATGGACTGGGAGGGAACTGGGATGTACTGGGCTGCACTGGTAGGGAACTGGGATGTACTGGGGTGTACTGGGAGGGAACTGTTATGTACCGAGGGGGAACTGGGATGTACTGGGAGTGAACTGTGAAGTACTGGGATGTACTTAGAGGGAAGTGGGAGGGAACTTGGATGTAGTGGGAGGGAACTGGGATTTACTTGGAGGAAAGTGGCATGTACTGGGATGTACTGGAATGGAACTGGGAGTGAACTGTGTGTGAACTGTGAGGGAACTGGGATGTACTGTGAGGGAACTGGGATGTACTGGGATGTACTGGGACAGACTGGGAGGGATCTGGGATGTACTGGGAGGGATCTGGGATGTACTGGGCTACACTGGTAGGGAACTGGGATGTACTGGGAGGAAACTGGAATGTCCCAGTTGACACCCACTTCCCTCCCAGTGCCTCCCAGTATATCCCAGTTTCCTCCCAGTACATCCCAGTAAATCCCAGCTCGCTGCCAGTACATGCCAATACATCGCTGTACATTCCAGTTCTGTTCCTGTACATCCCAATACATCCCCGTTCCATGCCAGTACATCCCAGTTTCCTACCAGTTCATCCCCGTACATCCCAATTCCCTCCCGGTTCACTACCAGTTCTTTCCCAGTGCCTCCCAATACATCCCAGTTCCGTCCCATTACATCCCAGTACATCCCAGTTCCCTCCCAGTACGTCCCAGTTCCCTCCCAGTACATCCCAGGTCCCTCCCAGTACTGGGAGGGAACTGGGATGTACTGGGAGGCACTACAATGTGCGGGGATGCCCTGGGATGTACTGTGGAGGCACTAGGATGTACAGGCTTGTACTGGGTTGTACCGGGTGGAACTGGCAGGGATTTGGGATGTACCAGGATCTACTGGGATGTACTGGGATGTACTGGGAGGTAACTGTTATGTACTGGGAAGGAACTGGTAGGGAACTGGGATGTACTGGTAGGGAACTGGGATGTACTGGGAGGGAACTGGGACGTACTGTGAGGACACTGGGATGTACTGTTATGTACTGGGAGGGAAGTGTTATGTACTGAGGGGAACTGGGACGTACTGGGATGTACTGGGAGGGAACTGTGAAGTACTGGGATGTACTGGGAGTGAACTGGGAGGGAACTGGTATGTAGTAGGATGTACTGGGTGGGAACTGGGATGTACTGGGATGGAACTGGGATGTACTGGGAGGGAACTGGTATGTACTGGGAGGGAACTGGGATGTAGTGGGAGGGAACTGGGAGGGAACTGGGATGTACTGGGAGGGAACTGGGATGTGCTGGGAGGGAACTGGGATGTACTGGGACATACTGGCAGGGAACTGGGACGTACTGGGAGGGGATTGGGACGGACTGGGAGGGAACTGTTATGTACTGGGAGGGAACTGGGACGTACTGTGAGGACACTGGGATGTACTGGTATGTACTGGGAGGGAAGTGTTATGTACTGAGGGGAACTGGGACGTACTGGGATGTGCTGGGAGGGAATTGTGAAGTCCTGGGATGTACTTAGCAGCAACTGGGAGGGAACTGGGATGTAGTGTGATGTACTGGGAGGGAACTGGCATGTACTGGGATGTACTGGAATGGAACTGGGAGTGAACTGTGAGTGAACTGGGAGTGAACTGTGTGTGAACTGTGAGGGAACTGGGATGTACTGGGAGGGAAATGGGAGAGAACTGAGATGTACTGGAGGGAACTGGGATGTAGTGGGATATACTGGAGGGAACCTGAATGGACTAAGAGGGAACTGGGACGTACTGGGAGGGAACTAGGACGCACTGGTAGGGAACTGGGACGGAACTGGGATGTACTGGGACGTACTGGGAGGGAACTGGGACGTACTGGGAGGTAACTGTTGTGTACTGGGAGTGAACTGGCAGGGAACTGGTATGTAGTAGGATGTACTGGGAGGGAACTGGGATGTACTGGGACGGACTGGGAGGGAACTGGGATGTACTGGGAGGAAACTGGAATGTCCCAGTTGACACCCACTTCCCTCCCAGTTTCCTCCCAGTATATCCCAGTTTCCTCCCAGTACATCCCAGTAAATCCCAGTTCGCTCCCAGTACATCCCAGTACATTCCAGTTCCGTTCCTGTACATCCCAATACATCCCCGTTCCATGCCAGTACATCCCAGTTCCCTACCAGTTCATCCCCGTACATCCCAATTCCCTCCCGGTTCACTACCACTTCTTTCCCAGTGCCTCCCAATACATCCCAGTTCCGTCCCAGTACATCCCAGTTCCCTCCCAGTACATCCCAGTTCCCTCCCAGTACTGGGAGGGAGCTGGGATGTACTGGGAGGCACTACAATGTGCGGGGATGCCCTGGGATGTACTGTGGAGGAACTAGGATGTACAGGCTTGTACTGGGTTGTACCGGGTGGAACTGGCATGGATTTGGGATGTACCAGGATCTACTGGGATGTACTGGGAGGTATCTGTTATGTAGTGGGAGTGAACTGGGAGAGAACTGGGATGTACTGGGACGGACTGGGAGGGAACTGGGACGGACTGGGATGCACTGGTAGGGAACTGGGATGTACTGGGAGGAAACTGGAATGTCCCAGTTGACACCCACTTTCCTCCCAGTTTCCTCCCAGTACATCCCAGTAAATCCCAGTTTGCTCCCAGTACATCCCAGTACATTCCAGTTCCGTTCCTGTACATCCCAATACATCCCCGTTCCATGCCAGTAAATCCCAGTTCCCTACCAGTTCATCCCCGTACATCCCAATTCCCTCCCGGTTCGCTACCACTTCTTTCCCAGTGCCTCCCAATACATCCCAGTTCCGTCCCATTACATCCCAGTACATCCCAGGTCCCTCCCAGTACATCCCAGGTCCCTCCCAGTACATCCCAGGTCCCTCCCCGTTAATCCTAGGTCCCTCCCAGTACTGGGAGGGAACTGGGATGTACTGGGAGGCACTAGAATGTGCGGGGATGCCCTGGGATGTACTGTGGAGGAACTAGGATGTACAGGCTTGTACTGGGTTGTACCGGGTGGAACTGGCAGCGATTTGGGATGTACCTGGATCTACTGGGATGTACTGGGATGTACTGGGAGGTAACTGCTTTGTACTGGGAGTGAACTGGGAGGGACCTGGGATGTACTGGAAGGCACTACAATGTGCGGGGATGCACAGGGATGTACTGTGGAGGAACTAGGATGTACAGGCTTGTACTCGGTTGTACCGGGTGGAACTGGCAGGGATTTGAAATGTCCTAGTATCTACTAGGATGTACTGGGATGTACTGGGAGGTAACTGTTGTGTACTGGGAGTGAACTGGGAGGGAACTGTGAAGTACTGGGATGTACTTAGAGGGAACTGGTATGTACTGGGAGGGAACTGGGATGTACTGGGTGGAAAGTGTTGGGAATTGGGATTTACTGGGAGGGAACTGGGATGGACTGGGAGGGAACTGGGATGTAGTGGGACATACTGGGAGGGAACTGGGATGTACTGGGGTGTACTGGGAGGGAATTGTTATGTACCGAGGGGGAACTGGGATGTACTGGGAGTGAACTGTGAAGTACTGGGATGTACTTAGAGGGAAGTGGGAGGGAACTTGGATGTAGTGGGAGGGAACTGGGATTTACTTGGAGGAAATTGGCATGTACTGGGATGTACTGGAATGGAACTGGGAGTGAACTGTGTGTGAACTGTGAGGGAACTGGGATGTACTGTGAGGGAACTGGGATGTACTGGGAGGGATCTGGGATGTACTGGGAGGGATCTGGGATGTACTGGGAGGCACTACAATGTGCGGGGATGCCCTGGGATGTACTGTGGAGGAACTAGGATGTACAGGCTTGTACTGGGTTGTACCAGGTGGAACTGGCAGGGATTTGGGATGTACCAGGATCTACTGGGATGTACTGGGATGTACTGGGAGGTAACTGTTATGTACTGGGAAGGAACAGGGAGGGAACTGGGATGTACTGGGAGGAAACTGGGATGTACTGTGAGGGAACTGGGACGTACTGTGAGGACACTGGTATGTACTGTTATGTACTGGGAGGGAAGTGTTATGTACTGAGGGGAACTGGGACGTACTGGGATGTACTGGGAGGGAACTGTGAAGTACTGGGATGTACTGGGAGTGAACTGGGAGGGAACTGGTATGTAGTAGGATGTACTGGGTGGGAACTGGGATGTACTGGGATGTACTGGGAGGGAACTGGGATGTACTGGGACATACTGGCAGGGAACTGGGATGTACTGGGAGGGGATTGGGACGGACTGGGAGGGAACTGGGATGTACTGGGCTGCACTGGTAGGGAACTGGGATGTACTGGGAGGAAACTGGAATGTCCCAGTTGACACCCACTTCCCTCCCAATGCCTCCCAGTATATCCCAGTTTCCTCCCAGTATATCCCAGTTTCCTCCCAGTATATCCCAGTTTCCTCCCAGTACATCCCAGTAAATCCCAGCTCGCTCCCAGTACATGCCAATACATCGCTGTACATTCCAGTTCTGTTCCTGTACATCCCAATACATCCCCGTTCCATGCCAGTACATCCCAGTTCCCTACCAGTTCATCCCCGTACATCCCAATTCCCTCCCGGTTCGCTACCACTTCTTTCCCAGTTCCGTCCCATTACATCCCAGTTCCGTCCCATTACATCCCAGTACATCCCAGTTCCCTCCCAGTACATCCCAGTTCCCTCCCAGTACATCCCAGGTCCCTCCCAGTACTGGGAGGGACCTGGGATGTACTGGGAGGCACTACAATGTGCGGGGATGCCCTGGGATGTACCGTGGAGGAACTAGGATGTACAGGCTTGTACTGGGTTGTACCGGGTGGAACTAGCAGGGATTTGGGATGTACCAGTATCTACTGGGATGTACTGGGATGTACTGGGAGGTAACTGTTATGTACTGGGAAGGAACTGGGAGGGAACTGGGATGTACTGGGAGGGAACTGGGACGTACTGTGAGGACACTGGGATGTACTGTTATGTACTGGGAGGGAAGTGTTATGTACTGAGGGGAACTGGGACGTACTGGGATGTACTGGGAGGGAACTGTGAAGTACTGGGATGTACTGGGAGTGAACTGGGAGGGAACTGGTATGTAGTAGGATGTACTGGGTGGGAACTGGGATGTACTGGGAGGGGATTGGGACGGACTGGGAGGGAACTGGGATGTACTGGGCTGCACTGGTAGGGAACTTGTATGTACTGGGAGGAAACTGGAATGTCCCAGTTGACACCCACTTCCCTCCCAATGCCTCCCAGTATATCCCAGTTTCCTCCCAGTACATCCCAGTTTCCTCCCAGTACATCCCAGTAAATCCCAGCTCGCTGCCAGTACATGCCAATACATCGCTGTACATTCCAGTTCTGTTCCTGTACATCCCAATACATCCCCGTTCCATGCCAGTACATCCCAGTTTCCTACCAGTTCATCCCCGTACATCCCAATTCCCTCCCGGTTCACTACCACTTCTTTCCCAGTTCCGTCCCATTACATCCCAGTTCCGTCCCATTACATCCCAGTACATCCCAATTCCCTCCCAGTACATCCCAGGTCCCTCCCAGTACATCCCAGGTCCCTCCCAGTACTGGGAGGGATCTGGGATGTACTGGGAGGCACTACAATGTGTGGGGATGCCCTGGGATGTACTGTGGAGGAACTAGGATGTACAGGCTTGTACTGGGTTGTACCGGGTGGAACTGGCAGGGATTTGGGATGTACCAGGATCTACTGGGATGTACTGGGAGGTAACTGTTATGTACTGGGAAGGAACAGGGAGGGAACTGGGATGTACTGGTAGGGAACTGGGATGTACTGGGAGGGAACTGGGACGTACTGTGAGGACACTGGGATGTACTGGTATGTACTGGGAGGGAAGTGTTATGTACTGAGGGGAACTGGGACGTACTGGGATGTACTGGGAGGGAACTGTGAAGTACTGGGATGTACTGGGAGTGAACTGGGAGGGAACTGGTATGTAGTAGGATGTACTGGGTGGGAACTGGGATGTACTGGGAGGGAACTGGGATGTACTGGGAGGGAACTGGTATGTACTGGGAGGGAACTGGGATGTACTGGGACATACTGGCAGGGAACTGGGATGTACTGGGAGGGGATTGGGACGGACTGGGAGGGAACTGGGATGTACTGGGCTGCACTGGTAGGGAACTGGGATGTACTGGGAGGAAACTGGAATGTCCCAGTTGACACCCACTTCCCTCCCAATGCCTCCCAGTATATCCCAGTTTCCTCCCAGTATATCCCAGTTTCCTCCCAGTACATCCCAGTAAATCCCAGTTCGCTCCCAGTACATCCCAGTACATCGCAGTACATTCCAGTTCCGTTCCTGTACATCCCAATACATCCCCGTTCCATGCCAGTACATCCCAGTTTCCTACCAGTTCATCCCCGTACATCCCAATTCCCTCCCGGTTCACTACCACTTCTTTCCCAGTGCCTCCCAATACATCCCAGTTCCGTCCCATTACATCCCAGTACATCCCAGTTCCCTCCCAGTACATCCCAGTTCCCTCCCAGTACTGTGAGGGAACTGGGACGTACTGTGAGGACACTGGGATGTACTGGTATGTACTGGGAGGGAAGTGTTATGTACTATGGGGAACTGGGACGTAGTGGGATGTACTGAGGGGAACTGTGAAGTACTGGGATGTACTGGGAGTGAACTGGGAGGGAACTGGTATGTAGTAGGATGTACTGGGTGGGAACTGGGATGTACCAGGATGTACTGGGAGGGAACTGGGATTTACTGGGAGGGAACTGGGATGTACTGGGACATACTGGCAGGGAACTGGGATGTAATGGGAGGGGATTGGGACGGACTGGGAGGGAACTGGGATGTACTGGTAGGGAACTGGGATGTACTGGGAGGGAACTGGGACTTACTGTGAGGACACTGGGATGTACTGGTATGTACTGGGAGGGAAGTGTTATGTACTGAGGGGAACTGGGACGTACTGGGATGTACTGGGAGGGAACTGTGAAGTACTGGGATGTACTGGGAGTGAACTGGGATGGAACTGGTATGTAGTAGGATGTACTGGGTGGGAACTGGGATGTACCGGGAGGGAACTGGGATGTACTGGGAGGGAACTGGTATGTACTGGGAGGGAACTGGGATGTACTGGGATGTAGTGGGAGGGAACTGGGATGTACTGGGAGGGAACTGGGATGTACTGGGACATACTGGCAGGGAACTGGGATGTACTGGGAGGGGATTGGGACGGACTGGGAGGGAACTGGGATGTACTGGGCTGCACTGGTAGGGAACTGGGATGTACTGGGAGGAAACTGGAATGTCCCAGTTGACACCCACTTCCCTCCCAGTGCCTCCCAGTATATCCCAGTTTCCTCCCAGTATATCCCAGTTTCCTCCCAGTACATCCCAGTAAATCCCAGTTTGCTCGCAGTACATCGCAGTACATTCCAGTTCTGTTCCTGTACATCCCAATACATCCCCGTTCCATGCCAGTACATCCCAGTTTCCTACCAGTTCATCCCCGTACATCCCAATTCCCTCCCGGTTCACTACCACTTCTTTCCCAGTGCCTCCCAATACATCCCAGTTCCGTCCCATTACATCCCAGTACATCCCAGTTCCCTCCCAGTACGTCCCAGTTCCCTCCCAGTACATCCCAGTTCCCTCCCAGTACTGGGAGGGAACTGGGATGTACTGGGAGGCATTACAATGTGCGGGGATGCCCTGGGATGTACTGTGGAGGAACTAGGATGTACAGGCTTGTACTGGGTTGTACCGGGTGGAACTGGCAGGGATTTGAAATGTCCTAGGATCTACTAGGATGTACTGGGAGGTAACTGTTATGTACTGGGAGTGAACTGGGAGGGAACTGGGATGTACTGGGAGGGAACTGGGACTTACTGTGAGGACACTGGGATGTACTGGTATGTACTGGGAGGGAAGTGTTATGTACTGAGGGGAACTGGGACGTACTGGGATGTACTGGGAGGGAACTGTGAAGTACTGGGATGTACTGGGAGTGAACTGGGAGGGAACTGGTATGTAGTAGGATGTACTGGGTGGGAAATGGGATGTACCGGGAAGGAACTGGGATGTACTGGGAGGGAACTGGTATGTACTGGGAGGGAACTGGGATGTACTGGGATGTAGTGGGAGGGAACTGGGAGGGAACTGGGATGTACTGGGAGGGAACTGGGATGTACTGGGACATACTGGCAGGGAACTGGGATGTACTGGGAGGGGATTGGGACGGACTGGGAGGGAACTGGGATGTACTGGGCTGCACTGGTAGGGAACTGGGATGTACTGGGAGGAAACTGGAATGTCCCAGTTGACACCCACTTCCCTCCCAATGCCTCCCAGTATATCCCAGTTTCCTCCCAGTACATCCCAGTAAATCCCAGCTCGCTGCCAGTACATCCCAATACATCGCAGTACATTCCAGTTCCGTTCCTGTACATCCCAATACATCCCCGTTCCATGCCAGTACATCCCAGTTTCCTACCAGTTCATCCCCGTACATCCCAATTCCCTCCCGGTTCACTACCACTTCTTTCCCGGTACCTCCCAATACATCCCAGTTCCGTCCCATTACATCCCAGTACATCCCAATTCCCTCCCAGTACGTCCCAGTTTCCTCCCAGTACATCCCAGTAAATCCCAGCTCGCTGCCAGTACATGCCAATACATCGCTGTACATTCCAGTTCTGTTCCTGTACATCCCAATACATCCCCGTTCCATGCCAGTACATCCCAGTTCCCTACCAGTTCATCCCCGTACATCCCAATTCCCTCCCGGTTCACTACCACTTCTTTCCCAGTGCCTCCCAATACATCCCAGTTCCGTCCCATTACATCCCAGTACATCCCAGTTCCCTCCCAGTACATCCCAGGTCCCTCCCAGTACTGGGAGGGAGCTGGGATGTACTGGGAGGCACTACAATGTGCGGGGATGCCCTGGGATGTACTGTGGAGGAACTAGGATGTACAGGCTTGTACTGGGTTGTACCGGGTGGAACTGGCATGGATTTGGGATGTACCAGGATCTACTGGGATGTACTGGGATGTACTGGGAGGGAAGTGTTATGTACTGGGAGTGAACTGGGAGGGAACTGGGATGTACTTGGAGGGAAATGGGAGAGAACTGAGATGTACTGGAGGGAACTGGGATGTACTGGGATATCCTGGAGGGAACTGGAATGGAATAAGAGGGAACTGGGACGTACTGGGAGGGAACTAGGACGCACTGGTCGGAAACAGGGACGGAACTGGGATGTACTGGGACGTACTGGGATGTACTGGGACGTACTGGGAGGTAACTGTTGTGTACTGGGAGTGAACTGGGAGGGAACTGGTATGTAGTAGGATGTACTGGGAGGGAACTGGGAGGGATCTGGGACGGACTGGGAGGGAACTGGGACGGACTGGGATGCACTGGTAGGGAACTGGGATGCACTGGTAGGGATCTGGCATGTCCCAGTTGACACCCACTTCCCTCCCAGTTTCCTCCCAGTATATCCCAGTTTCCTCCCAGTACATCCCAGTAAATCCCAGTTCGCTCCCAGTACATCCCAGTACATTCCAGTTCCGTTCGTGTACATCCCAATACATCCCCGTTCCATGCCAGTACATCCCAGTTCCCTACCAGTTCATCCCCGTACATCCCAATTCCCTCCCGGTTCGCTACCACTTCTTTCCCAGTGCCTCCCAATACATCCCAGTTCCGTCCCATTACATCCCAGTACATCCCAGGTCCCTCCCAGTACATCCCAGGTCCCTCCCAGTACGTCCCAGTTCCCTCCCAGTACATCCCAGTTCCCTCCCAGTACATCCCAGGTCCCTCCCAGTACTGGGAGGGAACTGGGATGTACTGGGAGGCACTACAATGTGCGGGGATGCCCTGGGATGTACCGTGGAGGAACTAGGATGTACAGGCTTGTACTGGGTTGTACCGGGTGGAACTAGCAGGGATTTGGGATGTACCAGGATCTACTGGGATGTACTGGGATGTACTGGGAGGTAACTGTTATGTACTGGGAGTGAACTGGGAGGGAACTGGGATGTACTGGTAGGGAACTGGGATGTACTGGGAGGGAACTGGGACGTAGTGTGAGGACACTGGGATGTACTGTTATGTACTGGGAGGGAAGTGTTATGTACTGAGGGGAACTGGTGCGTACTGGGATGTACTGGGATGTACTGGGATGGAACTGTGAAGTACTGGGATGTACTGGGAGTGAACTGGGAGGGAACTGGTATGTAGTAGGATGTACTGGGTGGGAACTAGGATGTACCAGGATGTACTGGGATGTACTGGGAGGGAACTGGGATGTACTGGGAGGGAACTGGGATGTAGTGGGAGGTAACTGGTATGTACTGGGAGGGAACTGGTATGTACTGGGAGGGAACTGGGATGTACTGGGACACACTGGCAGGGAACTGGGATGTACTGGGAGGGGATTGGGATGTACTGGGAGGGAACTTGGATGTATTGGGAGGGAAGTGTTATGTACCAAGGGGGAACTGGGACGTACTGGGATGTAGTGGGAGTGAACTGTGAAGTACTGGGATGTACTGTGAGGGAACTGGGATGTACTGGGAGGGAACTTTGAAGTACTGGGATGTACTTAGAGGAAACTGGGAGGCAACTGGCATGTACTGGGATGTACTGGAATGGAACTGGGAGTGAACTGTGTGTGAACTGGGAGGGAACTGGGATGTACTGTGAGGGAACTGGGATGTACTGGGAGGGATCTGGGAGGGATCTGGGATGTACTGGGCTGCACTGGTAGGGAACTGGGATGTACTGGGAGGAAACTGGAATGTCCCAGTTGACACCCACTTCCCTCCCAGTTTCCTCCCAGTACATCCCAGTAAATCCCAGTTTCCTCCCAGTACATGCCAATACATCGCCGTACATTCCAGTTCCGTTCCTGTACATCCCAATACATCCCCGTTCCATTCCAGTACATCCCAGTTTCCTACCAGTTCATCCCCGTACATCCCAATTCCCTCCCGGTTCACTACCACTTCTTTCCCAGTGCCTCCCAATACATCCCAGTTCCGTCCCATTACATCCCAGTACATCCCAGTTCCCTCCCAGTACATCCCAGTTCCCTCCCAGTACATCCCAGTTCCCTCCCAGTACTGGGAGGGACCTGGGATGTACTGGGAGGCACTACAATGTGCGGGGATGTCCTGGGATGTACCGTGGAGGAACTAGGATGTACAGGCTTGTACTGGGTTGTACCGGGTGGAACTGGCAGGGATTTGGGATGTACCAGGATGTACTGGGATGTACTGGGATGTACTGGGAGGTAACTGTTGTGTACTGGGAGTGAACTGGGAGGGAACTGGGATGTACTGGTAGGGAACTGGGATGTACTGGGAGGGAACTGGGACGTAGTGTGAGGACACTGGGATGTACTGGTATGTACTGGGAGGGAAGTGTTATGTACTGAGGGGAACTGGTGCGTACTGGGATGTACTGGGATGTACTGGGATGGAACTGTGAAGTACGGGGATGTGCTGGGAGTGAACTGGGAGGGAACTGGTATGTAGTAGGATGTACTGGGTGGGAACTGGGATGTACCAGGATGTACTGGGAGGGAACTGGTATGTACTGGGAGGGAACTGGGATGTACTGGGTGGAAAGTGTTGGGAATTGGGATTTACTGGGAGGGAACTGGGATGGACTGGGAGGGAACTGGGATGTACTGGGCTGCACTGGTAGGGAACTGGGATGTACTGGGGTGTACTGGGAGGGAACTGTTATGTACCGAGGGGGAACTGGGATGTACTGGGAGTGAACTGTGAAGTACTGGGATGTACTTAGAGGGAAGTGGGAGGGAACTTGGATGTAGTGGGAGGGAACTGGGATTTACTTGGAGGAAAGTGGCATGTACTGGGATGTACTGGAATGGAACTGGGAGTGAACTGTGTGTGAACTGTGAGGGAACTGGGATGTACTGTGAGGGAACTGGGATGTACTGGGATGTACTGGGACAGACTGGGAGGGATCTGGGATGTACTGGGAGGGATCTGGGATGTACTGGGCTACACTGGTAGGGAACTGGGATGTACTGGGAGGAAACTGGAATGTCCCAGTTGACACCCACTTCCCTCCCAGTGCCTCCCAGTATATCCCAGTTTCCTCCCAGTACATCCCAGTAAATCCCAGCTCGCTGCCAGTACATGCCAATACATCGCTGTACATTCCAGTTCTGTTCCTGTACATCCCAATACATCCCCGTTCCATGCCAGTACATCCCAGTTTCCTACCAGTTCATCCCCGTACATCCCAATTCCCTCCCGGTTCACTACCAGTTCTTTCCCAGTGCCTCCCAATACATCCCAGTTCCGTCCCATTACATCCCAGTACATCCCAGTTCCCTCCCAGTACGTCCCAGTTCCCTCCCAGTACATCCCAGGTCCCTCCCAGTACTGGGAGGGAACTGGGATGTACTGGGAGGCACTACAATGTGCGGGGATGCCCTGGGATGTACTGTGGAGGCACTAGGATGTACAGGCTTGTACTGGGTTGTACCGGGTGGAACTGGCAGGGATTTGGGATGTACCAGGATCTACTGGGATGTACTGGGATGTACTGGGAGGTAACTGTTATGTACTGGGAAGGAACTGGTAGGGAACTGGGATGTACTGGTAGGGAACTGGGATGTACTGGGAGGGAACTGGGACGTACTGTGAGGACACTGGGATGTACTGTTATGTACTGGGAGGGAAGTGTTATGTACTGAGGGGAACTGGGACGTACTGGGATGTACTGGGAGGGAACTGTGAAGTACTGGGATGTACTGGGAGTGAACTGGGAGGGAACTGGTATGTAGTAGGATGTACTGGGTGGGAACTGGGATGTACTGGGATGGAACTGGGATGTACTGGGAGGGAACTGGTATGTACTGGGAGGGAACTGGGATGTAGTGGGAGGGAACTGGGAGGGAACTGGGATGTACTGGGAGGGAACTGGGATGTGCTGGGAGGGAACTGGGATGTACTGGGACATACTGGCAGGGAACTGGGACGTACTGGGAGGGGATTGGGACGGACTGGGAGGGAACTGTTATGTACTGGGAGGGAACTGGGACGTACTGTGAGGACACTGGGATGTACTGGTATGTACTGGGAGGGAAGTGTTATGTACTGAGGGGAACTGGGACGTACTGGGATGTGCTGGGAGGGAATTGTGAAGTCCTGGGATGTACTTAGCAGCAACTGGGAGGGAACTGGGATGTAGTGTGATGTACTGGGAGGGAACTGGCATGTACTGGGATGTACTGGAATGGAACTGGGAGTGAACTGTGAGTGAACTGGGAGTGAACTGTGTGTGAACTGTGAGGGAACTGGGATGTACTGGGAGGGAAATGGGAGAGAACTGAGATGTACTGGAGGGAACTGGGATGTAGTGGGATATACTGGAGGGAACCTGAATGGACTAAGAGGGAACTGGGACGTACTGGGAGGGAACTAGGACGCACTGGTAGGGAACTGGGACGGAACTGGGATGTACTGGGACGTACTGGGAGGGAACTGGGACGTACTGGGAGGTAACTGTTGTGTACTGGGAGTGAACTGGCAGGGAACTGGTATGTAGTAGGATGTACTGGGAGGGAACTGGGATGTACTGGGACGGACTGGGAGGGAACTGGGATGTACTGGGAGGAAACTGGAATGTCCCAGTTGACACCCACTTCCCTCCCAGTTTCCTCCCAGTATATCCCAGTTTCCTCCCAGTACATCCCAGTAAATCCCAGTTCGCTCCCAGTACATCCCAGTACATTCCAGTTCCGTTCCTGTACATCCCAATACATCCCCGTTCCATGCCAGTACATCCCAGTTCCCTACCAGTTCATCCCCGTACATCCCAATTCCCTCCCGGTTCACTACCACTTCTTTCCCAGTGCCTCCCAATACATCCCAGTTCCGTCCCAGTACATCCCAGTTCCCTCCCAGTACATCCCAGTTCCCTCCCAGTACTGGGAGGGAGCTGGGATGTACTGGGAGGCACTACAATGTGCGGGGATGCCCTGGGATGTACTGTGGAGGAACTAGGATGTACAGGCTTGTACTGGGTTGTACCGGGTGGAACTGGCAGGGATTTGGGATGTACCAGGATCTACTGGGATGTACTGGGAGGTAACTGTTATGTACTGGGAAGGAACAGGGAGGGAACTGGGATGTACTGGTAGGGAACTGGGATGTACTGGGAGTGAACTGGTATGTAGTAGGATGTACTGGGTGAGAACTGGGATGTACCAGGATGTACTGGGATGTACTGGGAGGGAACTGGTATGTACTGGGAGGGAACTGGGATGTAGTGGGAGGGAACTGGGAGGGAACTGGTATGTACTGGGAGGGAACTGGGATGTACTGGGACATACTGGCAGGGAACTGGGATGTACTGGGAGGGGATTGGGACGGACTGGGAGGGAACTGGGATGTACTGGGAGGGAACTGGGACGTACTGTGAGGACACTGGGATGTACTGGTATGTACTGGGAGGGAAGTGTTATGTACTGAGGGGAACTGGGACGTACTGGGATGTGCTGGGAGGGAACTGTGAAGTACTGGGGTGTACTTAGCAGGAACTGGGAGGGAACTGGGATGTAGTGTGATGTACTGGGAGGGAACTGGCATGTACTGGGATGTACTGGAATGGAACTGGGAGTGAACTGTGTGTGAACTGTGAGGGAACTGGGATGTACTGGGAGGGAACTGGCATGTACTGGGATGTACTGCAATGGAACTGGGAGTGAACTGTGTGTGAACTGTGAGGGAACTGAGATGTACTGGAGGGAACTGGGATGTACTGGGATATACTGGAGGGAACTGGAATGGACTAAGAGGGAACTGGGACGTACTGGGAGGGAACTAGGACGCACTGGTAGGGAACTGGGACGGAACTGGGATGTACTGGGACGTACTGGGAGGGAACTGGGACGTACTGGGAGGTAACTGTTGTGTACTGGGAGTGAACTGGGAGGGAACTGGTATGTAGTAGGATGTACTGGGAGGGAACTGGGATGTACTGGGACGGAGTGGGAGGGAACTGGGATGTACTGGGATGGAAATTTGAAGTACTGGGATGTACTTAGAGGAAACTGGGAGGCAACTGGCATGTTCTGGGATGTACTGGAATGGAACTGGGAGTGAACTGTGTGTGAACTGTGAGGGAACTGGGATGTACTGGAGGGAACTGGGACGGACTGGGAGGGAACTGGGACGGACTGGGAGGGAAATGGGATGTACTGGGCTGCACTGGTAGGGAACTGGGATGTACTGGGAGGAAACTGGAATGTCCCAGTTGACACCCACTTCCCTCCCAGTGCCTGCCAGTATATTCCAGTTTCCACCCAGTATATCCCAGTTTCCTCCCAGTACATCCCAGTAAATTCCAATTTGCTCCCAGTACATCCCAGTACATCGCAGTACATTCCAGTTCCGTTCCTGTACATCCCAATACATCCCCGTTCCATGCCAGTACATCCCAGTTTCCTACCAGTTCATCCCCCGTACATCCCAATTCCCTCCCGGTTCGCTACCACTTCTTTCCCAGTGCCTCCCAATACATCCCAGTTCCGTCCCATTACATCCCAGTACATCCCAGTTCCCTCCCAGTACATCCCAGGTCCCTCCCAGTACATCCCAGGTCCCTCCCAGTACTGGGAGGGAACTGGGATGTACTGGGAGGCACTACAATGTGCGGGGATGCCCTGGGATGTACTGTGGAGGAACTAGGATGTACAGGCTTGTACTGGGTTGTACCGGGTGGAACTGGCAGGGATTTGGGATGTACCAGGATCTACTGGGATGTACTGGGATGTACTGGGAGGTAACTGTTATGTACTGGGAAGGAACTGGGAGGGAACTGTGAGGGAACTGTGAGGAGGGGGGCGGCCCCCCGGGCCCCAGCCCCTCCCCCCCGCCTGCGGCCAGGCCCCGCGGCCGCCGGCCCCTTCCTCCTCTGCCCGCTCCCGTCGCAGACGGCTCGGTATGTGTCACGAGCGGCAGCCCCGTTCAGCAGCTCTCGGAGGGCGCGCGGCTCTGCCCGGCCGTGACCGGGGCCCGCAGGGGTTTCCCGCTCGCCCCGAGAAGGCGCTGGCCCCGAGCCGGCGCGTCCCGCCCCGCCCGGCCCTCGGCGCCCTCGCGAGCTGAGCGCGGCCCGGCCAGCAGGGGGCGCTGGCGCTCACCGGCTGGGCGCGGGGGCGGTCCGGCGCGGGGGCGGGGCCGGTGGGGGCCGTTCCTTCCGGCCGCCCTTTAAGGGCCGCCCCGCGGGGCTCGGGCTTCCGGTGGCGCGTGCGCGGCGCGTCGGAGCGGGGGCGGGAGCGGTGCGTGTGGAGGCCGAAGGGCCGGTGCGTGTGGCGGCCGGGTCGCGAGGCGTCCCTGTGCGGTGCCGGGGCCCCTCTGCGGCCCGGCGTGGGAAGCCCGCAGCCGGCGGAGCCTGCTCGGAGCTGGGCGGGGAGCGCCGCGGCGGTCCGGCCGCCGGCAGCCATCCCCTGCGGTGGCCGGCAGCCCCTCGGGACGCCTGGAGGCCTGGCGGTGCCCGAGCCTCGCCTGCGGCAGCCGCCTGAGAGAGCAGCGCGGCCGTGTCCGGGGGCCGGAGAGCGCTGGTGGGTGAGTTCGGGCAGCGGGTGGGTCTCCGTGTGAGGTGAGGCCTGGCGCGGGCCGGGGGGTATCTCCGTGCGGGTCGGGCCGGGGGCGGGGCGGGGGCCGGGCCCCGCAGAGAAGCCCCGGTCGGGCATCGTTCGCTTTTCCACAATGTAGGGCTCTCCCCGGTTATTTTTTGTGTACTGTGTTTTGGGTCACCTGAAAGCCTTTGGCCGGTTACGTTTGGTGCGGGGAGATGGCAGGTCTGGAGCCTGAAAGATCTCTGGTGGGGGGTGGGGGAGGTATTTCTTGCCTTAAAACTCTGAGCCCACCTCGTGTGTCATGTCGTGAGTCTCGTGACTGTGGCAAATGGCTGAGTCGGGCGTTTTCTGATAACTAACTTCTGAACGTGTGCGTGTGTAGGCACGGGGAGATTTGTGCAGTGTGACGGAGCCCCTTGTGCTTCTGTGCTAATGTCTACCTGTTCTAGACCTCCAGAGTTGGAAAGCCTTTGTTTAGTGCCTAGTTGTGCCTGCGTAACAAATGTTTTAGCTGCTGATGGGTTATACCTCTGCTGCGAACTTCTTGCTGGGTGGCTTGATTGTTTCTGGTTGTCCGTGTAAATCTAGGCAGCTATTTTCTGCCCGGTGGTGAAGCCTATCGCTTTGGATAACAAAGGGCAGGAGTGCAATAAAGAAAAAGGTGATTCGTCTGCTGCAGCTCCTTGGAAACAATTCGTTCCTTATTTTCTGCCCTTGGGCAGGCGTTGTGCTTTCCAGATAATGCAGCCTCTCCTGTGCCTGTCCACGCCGTGCATTTTGTCCTGCCCTTGCTTGAAAAGGCTCTCCTTGCCTTCCTCCCCTCTGCTGCAGTTGCCTTAATCTCTCGCTGCTGCTGCTGCTGCTGCTGGAAGAGGGATAAAGGGAGTGTTGTCGATCGGGTTGTTAAAAGCTTTTTCGCGGGCTGTAACGCGCGGGAAAGGGGGGCCGGGGGGGAGGATCAGTTTGCGGGGAAAATGGGAAACCAACATCACCTTCCCCTCCTACGGCGCAGCCCGGCCGCACGGCTCCCCGGGGATGCCCCTGCCCGCGGGTGTACCGTGTGTGCGCCCCCCGCGTGGGGCGGGGGACGACGACACCCCCCCACACACCGTCGGCGGCACTGGGGCAACCCCTGCCCCAGGGCTCCGCGCTCGTACCCGGCTCTCCCCGCTCCGGCACGGCACGGGGCTGGACGCACCGAGAAGACCCCGGAGCGGCTTCTCGCGTCCGGGCGAGAACAGGGCCCGGCCCCGAGCAGCCGAGCGGGCACCGCCGGTAGCTCGGAGGAGCGGGGCCGGCTCGGCTCGAGGCGTCAGAGCGAAAAGGGACGAGAACCGTCCCGGAGCGTCCGGGGGTTGGGGGGGTTGGCGGATGGTCCGGTGGCCGGGTTCGGCTCCGTGCCGGGCCGTGGGGCAGCCGGAGCCGCGCCAGAGCAGGTGAGGAGCCGCATGGCCGGGCGCGCTGTGGGTCGGCGGGTTTGGGCTGTGGGGTCTCCCGGTCCGCGGAGCCCCCGGGGGGGCGGCGGGGTGCGGGCAGCAGCGGCCCCGGGCCGAGCGCTGTCGTGGGTCGGTGGTTGGGTTTTGGGGCCGAGCCCGTGCCCGTCCCCGGGGAGTAGGGGCAGCCCCACCCGGCTCTCGACTGCTCCTCGTCGGGGTCGGGCGGCGGCGGCGGCGACCCCGGCGGGGGCTCCTGCGGTGCCGGGCGGGTCCCCCCTTGCCCGCGAGGCAGGCAGGGACCCCGGCTGCTGCCGCCGCGGTTTGCTGGAGGCGGGCCGGGCCCGGCCCCCTGTGGGGTTGGGGTGCGGGCCCGGCGCTGCCGGGGAAACGAGGCCTGCGAGAGCAGGAAGAAAGCGCTGCCGGGCCGGTGCTGGGCTGCCCCGCCGGGGTGCGGGGCCGGGCCCGCGCAGTTCAGTTCCCAAGGCCTCCCCGACAGTGCCCGCGTGGGCCGTGGGGGTGCAGGGCTGCGGGGTGGCTGCGCTCTCCGCGGCCCTGAGCGTTGCCCGTGGGGACTGCGGAGGGGGCCGGGACGCAGCCAGGTTCAGCTGGTTTGGTCCCTGAGCGTGGAGAGCACAGCTCTTCTGTTCCTGGGCCTTGAGAGCAGGCTCCTGTGGCTGACGCCGGGGCCCTGAAACAGATCGAGTCGTGCGTTTTGAGGGCCTGAGCGAGGGGACTAAGTGGTGTGGTTTTGGGCTGAGGAGCAGAGGTCAAGTGCTGCGCTTTTGGGACTTGAGAACAGGCTCAGCAGCTGGGCTTTTTGGCTCAGAACCGGTCCCAAAGTGAGCTGGTTTGGGGGCCAAAAGCAGAAGCCGGTTTGGCTGCTTGTGGGGGTGGCGTGGGGGCATCGGGGGCTGCAGGGGAAAGCAAGGGTTGGGCAGGGTACGAGGACCCTCCCCGGAGGTGGGGGTCCGGTCACATCGGACCCCGAAGTTCGGGAGGCCGGCATGCACCAGAGCGAACTCGCCACCTGAGGCGGGTCTCTGGAGGAAGGGTGCTTTTTGGATCCAGCGCAGCGCACCCTCTTTGGGTCCAGCTCTTCATTCTGCGCTGCTTAGAAGAGTTATTAACCAATTAATTAAACATACAAACTAAGTCACAACAGCTCTATCGGCTCCATCGTGGTTTGGAGCTCTGAATCGGTTTCATTTGGTGTCTAACACATTTTTTCCCCGAGGAGAGGCTACGTTTCAAGTTAATTAGTTTTCTCACAAGTGTGTCAGTCGATAAAATTGAGTTACGATTATTAAAACCACAAAGGTGACAGGAGTCTCACGGATCGGGTCTATTTCTGAAAATGTATTCATCCCATGCAAATGTCATCGGGATACAGATCATCTGCACTTCATGCTCTGACAAGACAAGATGCTGAGACAGGGATGAGCTCCAAAAGGACTACTGAAAAGAAAAAAAAAAAACCACGCACTTCATGAAGTCATGGGGGGTTTTTTTGTTTGCATTTGGGGGGGCGGGGTGGCTTTAACAAAAGAGTGCAGTGTTGGCTGGCAGCAGCCTGCAGAGCATTTTTGCTGCCTGATCTCTCCTGTTCTTCTCTTCCACTCCTCTTTCAGGGCTGTAATTGTCATTTGGATAGTTTTAGAAGAGCAGTTAAGTTCCTCGCCTGTGTCTCAATGTGCTGGTAATACCAGGAAGGTGAATGCTTGAACCGGTCGGGCGGGTGGGAATAACTTGGCTGCAGGTAGAACTTCTGAGGGAAGACCAGCAAAACCAGGAAGCAAATAGCAAGTTCCCAAAAAATGTGCGGGTGTCAAACACATAAAAGTTTTATTGCCGAATGTTTTGTTTTTGGCAATATGTTCCAAATGCCTATTTTTGGTAAACATAACTTTTCAGGAGATTCAGGGTTGTGTGTGGCAAAACATGTCCCTCTGTTTTTGTGTCCTGCCGCACAAACGGCCGGCGGCAGGGCTCTCGTTCCCCGCTCTCGCTATTGCCACAGCAGGGCTGCGATATTTAGACCTAAGGGATGGGTTTAGGAATGGAAGGAGAGAGAACGCCTGTGTTCTGTAAGGGCTATGAATGCTGACCCTTTGCCTCCGTCTGCCGCTTTTCCTGTGCGGGTGATGAAGCCGTTTTACTTTCCTCTGTTGTTCCTGGTCTAAGTAGTTGCAAGGCTGTCGCCGCTGTGGGTGTGCAATTTGTGTTGCTGTGTTTCTGTGGAGTCCTAGCTACGGCTCGCTTCTAGTGTGGCCAAGCGTCAAGGTAGGGCTTTCAGCTTAAAGCTTCAGAAGCGCTGCGCGCTGAGATGGGTGTAGGTGAAACTGCTGTTGCGCCTGCAGCTGTGCTCGCAGGGATGCTGGGTGGCTCCGCATCAAACCGGCGAGGTGCGCGTGGACCTCCGTCGGGCTGCGCCCTGGGTGCGCGAGCGTGCCGTGTTTTTGCTGTTCCGGCTTGTATGTGCGAGGGCTTAACGTTTGATTTAATGCATTTCCTTTAACGGCAGGCTGTAGTTGGGCTCTAGATGGTATTCCTACGTGGGCGCAGGAGCTGTGGAATGGTTAAGCTGTTGCTGTGCCTCCAGGTGACTTGTTCAGTAACACTGTTTTTCCAGGTGCAGATGGATGAGTCGTGCAGGGCAACGGAGGAGAGCCCAGGGGAGCGCTGTAAGAAGGTGAGTCTGTGTGTAGTACTGGAGGGAAGATGTGACTGATGGCTATAGGGCTCCATTATGGGTTTTACTCTTTTTTTTTTTTTTTTTTTTTGTGATCCGAGGGTGCTAAGCGATGAGCCGAGCGTGATGTGGGCCCTGGAGGTGAGTCAGGCAAGGTGACCGGTGCTTGGTGGGCTGGAGTAGGTGTTCTTTTTCAGGTTATTCAGGGTTTTTTCTCCTTCTCTTCACTTTCCCATCCCAATTTGGGGCCGATTCCCTCAAACGGGGACTTCCCCCTGTGGGGCTGCTTATGCAGCCTGGGAGCTGCTGCCTGGGCACAAAAATACCTCAAACCCCTTGACTCTGGGCCTGCAATGAGGGGTGAAAATACAGGAAGAATTCTGGTGGAAAGAAAACAACTTGGGGCTTCTGGGAAAGCCAACTCCAGCTGGATTTGTGCGGCTGGAAAGGAAAAAAAAAAGGGGGTGGGGGGAAGGAACAACAACCTAAAAGCACCCACCAACCATTCTCATGCACAAAACCGAAAGTGAAAATGACCATTTTTTGTAGGGCAAAAGCACAAAAAATCCCCACAGAACTCAGTAGTTTGGAAAAGCAACCCCAATTATTACATTATGTAAAGAAGGCGGGGGAAAAAAAAAGAAAACCAAACCAAAACCCGATCACAACCCTGATGCCACATGCCTACAAGCAGTTCCTGGGGCTTATTCTGCGGGGGTGGGAACCCAACCTTGTTCCCCAGGTTTGCTGTGCTGCTTCTCCTCCCTCGAGACACTTTGCTGTTTGGTGCAGAGGCAATGAATGGCGCTGCTGGGGCTGCGAGGGGGAAAGGTGCAGAGGAATAGAAGCTCTGTGGATGCAGCCAAGTTACGGTTTCTGGATGGTATTAATCGAGAAGAGTAATTCAGATAATGCTGCTGCCCAGCGACCAGAATTGGGTACTGAGCCCGGGAGCCGTGCACGCGCGGTGGCGTCCCTGTGATCCCCATTGCTCTCTCCGCAGGTAACAGCCCTGCGATGCTGCGGTGCCTGTGAGGTGATGCCGCCGTGCTCGTTGCTGCTTCCTGGTAAGGAAAGGCCTCCTCTGCTCTTGCTGCAGCGTGGTGGTGTGTCGGACACGATTCCCTGTGTCGGGTGAGGCCTAGGGCTGCCGGCGAGGTGAGCGAGCCCCTTTGGTGGGTGCAGGGGTATCTCCTTGTGTGCCTGTACTACTGGGGCTGGTGGGATGGGAAGCTTCAAATGACCCGCTGAGGCAGGCTTCTGGTATGCTAAAGGCGAGCGGGTGAGGGCAGCCCTAGGAGTTACCCGGGAGCTGATAGAAGGGAAGAGGGAAAGGAGGAGGAGGATGATGACCTTTTCCCCCTGCAGCTTCTGGGTGCAGAAGATGGCCGACTCCCCAGCTCACCAGAGCTCCCCCTCAGCCTCCCCTGGCCCCCCTTGCCCCGTGCGCCTGCCCCCAGCTCCAGCACGGGCGAGCTAGGCTACGTGCCTAGGAAGCCTCATCTGGTAAGAGCTGTAAGACACCCACGTATTCTCTTCAGGTGGAGGACGGCCTAGAGTCTGGAGCTGCAGAAGAGGCAGGGAGGAGAGGAGGGGAAAGAAGCATCTGAACGGCTAAATTGTGCCAGCAGCGCTGAGAGCGAGAGTCGCGGTGAGTCCTGGGCCACTGGGGCCCCGTTGCCTCTCTTGTGCGTCCTGGGCCCTCCCTGTCTCTCCCCCGGCCCCCTCTCTTTCCTTACCTGCTGCAAAATTTACTTTTTTTTTTGCGGCCCCCCCCCCCCCGCACCTTCTTTCTCCATCTCGCTCTGAGTGGCTCCTTGCCTCCCTGTCTTTTCAGTCCTCCCTCTCTCTGTCCTGTAGCCTGTGGCTCCTTTTTCTTTCTCCGCCTCTCTCTGCCTGGCTCTGGCTCCGTTTTTTTTTTTTTTTTTCCTCCTGCTCTGTCCTGTAGCCTGTCGGTGTTTTGTTGTTCACTGGCTCTCTTGATCTGACTCCCTGTGTTACCGAAAAACGCGTTAAAATCGGAAACGACTCCTCAACACCAATTTAGTATTAAAGAGCAGGCATTCTTTATTCGTGGCGCCGGATGCACGGGGGATCGCTCCTCCTGGCGTGCGTACCTCACGCACCTTTCCCGTACAATTTGTAGATCAATGTTTTACGTATTCATACATATTCATTATTGTCCTGTCTGCTGATTGGTACAAACTTGCTCGTTCCGTATGTAAATCGCTGCGCAGGCTCGGTTGTCCTCTTCCGTTGTTCTCTTCTGTTACTTGGGTCGGTGGTGGTCTGTGAGTCGGTGGTCGCGATCTCCCCCTGCCGGAATTACCTTTTAGCTTCTCGGCTCTTACTCTTGGCAGTCTTGGCTAGTTTTCTCAGTCCGCTAAGCGAAACAGCGTTTTTTCATCCTTTTCTGACAGAAGCACGTTGTCTGTTGTTCTGTTCGCATTAATGATCGCCTACGGACTAAAATGCAGATCGACAGATACGCTGATTGGTACGCTCCATGTTCCCGTAATGGAACACCGTCTCTGGTTGATTTCATCACTTTGGTTACATTTCCCCTGTTTGGAAGTTCTGAAATAATAATTTTCTCAATACTTCCATCCTAGATCAATAATATTCCACTATGTCAGTTTAGTGTTTGCTTCATGTTCTGAAATTTTTCACTTGATTGTGGTCTCCAGGGTGTATGCAGGTCCCATTTTCTACCCAAAATTTTATTAATTTGTTGAAGTACCTCTGCAAAAAAATGTGGTGCTCTATCAGAGGACATTCCCGTTGGCACTCTAAATCTTGGTATTATTTCCTTCAGCAACGTCTTAACTACTACTCTAGCTTTGTCGGTGCAGCACGAGAAAGCTGCTGGCCATCTAGAAAATGTCAATCAGCACTGACAAATACTGCTCTATCTATTTTGTCTGGGTAACTCAGAGAACTTAATTTGCTAATAATTTCCGGGAGAATTTTTTGTTTTGTTACTCCTAAAGGTTGTTTCCTTTGGTTCAGGGGATTATTTCTAGGACAGATTGGACACTTAGCTACTATGGGTTTAACTATTCTTGTCGTGCCTACACACGCTACAGATGTTTTTAAACTCAAAACCGTAGCGCCTACAGCCTAATGTGTTTGCTCATGGTTTTCTTTTGCAAGTTCTGTCATAACTTGTGGGGTGGTTGTTGTTATTACTTGTTTTTCTGGTGTTACCTACCATCTCTCTGTGTTTTGTGATGCTTCCAATTGTTCTGCTAATTGCTCATCCAATTTATTATATCTCGGTTTCAACTTTGGAATTCTGATCTGTTTTACTGGTACTAGTGCAAGGATACCTTGCTCTGCAGTCCTCTTTGCAGCTTTATCGGTCAGTCGTTTGCTTATGTTTACAGCCGTCTGGCCAAATTGATGAGCTTTGCAACGCTTTACCGCCACTTCTTTTGGTTTCTGCACGTCTTCCGGAAGTTGGAGAATTTCTTCTTTATGCTGTATTGATGATTCTTGGGCTGATGGCAGTCCTTTCTCCTTCCCAATAGCTCCATGATCGTGGATCACACCAAATGCACGTTTGGAATCAGTCTAGATATTTATCCTTTGTCCTTCTGCCATTCGCAGAGCTCGCTTCAATGCTACCAATACTGCTTTCTGTGCTGAGGTGTTTGCAGGCAGCACCCCTGACTCCATTCCCTCGGCGGCGATAACGACAGCATATCCGGCCATTCGCTTCTCTTCTCGCCCAGAGCTTCTTCCATCTGTAAACAACTCCAGATCAGGATTTTCCCAGAGGTTTGTGTCTCAGGTCTGGTCTGCTGGAATAGACTTGTTCAATAGTTAGCAAGCGATCGTGTTCTAAATTGTCCGTAAGGTTTTCTGTTGTTAAAAACATAGCAGGATTCAGTATAGCAGTAGTCTTCGATTCCACATCGTCTTGTTCTAACAGAACAACTTGATATTTCAACATTCTGCTAAGGGATAGCCAACGACCCCCCTTTTGTTCTAAAACAGTCACCGCTATGTGCGGGACATATACTGTCATCTTCTGTCCCATTGTTAACTTTGGGGCTTCCCGGATCGGCAGCGCTGTTGTTGCTACTGCCCGTAAACACCTAGGCCATCTTTTACTCGCGTGGTCAGGTTGTTTGGAGAAGTAGCCCACAGGTCTCTTCCAGGTTCCCAGTCGCTGTGTCAGCACTCCAAGGGCTAAATGTTGTCTTTCGTGGACAAACAACTCAAAAGGTTTAGCGAAATCAGGTAGGCCTAATGCAGGGGCCATCATCGAGGCTCTTTTCAGTTCTTTGAATGCCGTTTGGCATCCGGGCATCCAGGTTAAATATTTATCCTTTTGAGTCTTTCAATGCCTCAAATAATGGTTTTACATACAGTCTATAGTTCAGAATCCAGAGCTGATGCTATTTCATTGTTTTCAGAAAAGCTCTCAGTTCCTTCGGGCTGCTAGGTTCGGGAATTTGACAAATAGTTTCTTTCTTTTCACTTTCTAATTGTCTTTGTCTTTGAGATATTTCAAATCCTAAATAAATGGCTGCTTCTTTTCCTATTTGGGTTTTGTTTCTGGAAACTCCGCATCTTCCTTGGCCCAGAAAATTTAAAAATTTCAAAACATTTTTCTTTACTTTGTGCCGCTATCAGAATGTCATCCGCATTCTGTAACAAGATGCCTCTCCCTGGGTTCTGTTTTTTCTATATCTCTAATTTTTTTTTGCCAGCTGAGTCTCAAGTATCGTAGGACTATTTTTAAATCCTTGTGGAAGTACGGTCCATGGTAGCTGTGTCTTTCATTCTGTGGTGGGGCTTTCCCATTGCAAAGCAAATAGGCTTTGACTTTTTATGCCTGGAGGTATGCAAAAGAAGGCGTCCTTCAAATCTAGTACAGTAAACCATTTATGCTCCTCCTTTAAAAGAGGTCAGTAAAGTGTATGGATTAGCTACTACCGGATGTATATCTTGGACCACCTGATTTATAGCCCTTAAATCGTGAACTAGCTAATACTCTTTGCCTCTAGATTTCTTTACTGGCGACACAGGAGTACTATATTCTGATTCACATTCCACTAAAAGCTCATATTCTGAAAAATTTTATAATTAACTTCTGTAATCCTTTTCGAGCCTCTCGCTTAATAGGGTATTGTTTTTGTCTTACGGGCTTGGCTCCAGGCTTTAAGGTTACTTTTACCGGCTCTGCCCACTTAGATCGCTCCGGAGCTCCGCTCGCTCAAACCAAAGGAATTACTACGTTTTCCACTTCCTCGGGAACCCGTTCCTCCCTGGAGGAATCCTGTAACATAAACGCTCTCGCCTCTGTGGCTTTTGATTCTGGTATTAGTGATTTAATCTCTCCATCTTTAAAAGTTACTTGAGCATCTAATTGACCTAATAGATCTCGTCATAACAGAGGCAGTGGACATTCAGGCATATGCAGAAACTGGTGAGTTGCCCATTGCTTCTCCAATTTAAACTTTAATGGCTCTGAGAGGGGCTAATTTTTCTTTGCCCTGTTGCGCTAGCAACATCTACTGATTTATGATCAAATTTCTCTTCACGTGTATTCAATACCAAATAAGTGGCTCCCGTATCTACCAAAAATTCTATTTCTTCATTCCGTAGCTTCAGTGTAACCAGGTGTTCAGCTAGGGTTGATTCCCCTGGTCTCCTTCATGCCGAGCTACTTCAAGCATTTAACCCAGATCTCTGGATTCAGGTTGTTCTAGTTTCTGAAGGTTGTTTTCTCTCCCCCCGCCCCCATCTGGGGCTGATTGTCTTATGAATATAGAGACCAGCTGAATTGCTTTTTCTGGTTTTTCTGGGTTCAAATGAGTATATTTTCTGGTGGTCACCTTCAGTCTTTCCATAAAGGCTGAAGGGGACTCACTTAATTCTTGTCTCACTTCATAAATTTTGACCAATTTATTGCTTTTGGCATTGCTTGTCTTACTCCAAATAAAATCTCTCTCTGACATCTAGTCAACATTCCCCTGGGTCCTGGCTGATTAGGGTCCCACTCGGGATTTGTAGATGGACAATTCTTATTCATTGTTCTCTGTAAATTCCTGTTAGCATGTGCTCCCTGCACCTGCCTTCTGGCTGTATTCCATACTATTTTCTTGTCAGTTTCATCAAGCGAAGTATCCAGTATCACAAGTAGAGCAACACTCTTTCAAGTTCTCACCACGTTTTCCTCTTTTCAGAAACATTGCCGTAGAATCTTGTGGACATACCTCACGCTGTTTCTGCTGCTCGGGATGATTCCACGGTGTAAAGAACAAATCAACATATGCCACTTCTTCCCATTTGCCTTCCCTTTTTACAAAACAACATTAATTGCAAGATGGTACGATATTGCAATGTCTCGTGTTCTGGCCATTTGTGCCCACCTTCCAATTGATACGTTGGCCACCAATGATTGCAATATTCAATTAATGGTTTCCGAGTTAGTGGGTCACCGCCCCCGACGTCTTTCCAGTGCTTCAAAATACATCGCAAAGGTGTTCTCTGTGGGATAGGTTTCCTACTCAGTAATGCTCCCGTCTCCCAGTCGACTAGTAGTTGTGATAGTGCACTATCACAAATACTAGTCAGAGGGACTCCAACCCCCGTTAGAGGTCTCACTGGAAATCTGCCACTGGGATCTGTAGCCCCCTGCTAGATATCCCTGGAGACTTCAACCCCCTGTTGAAGACTCCCCTACCCTCGGGTCCCGCTCCACAGGCTTTCGCCTAGCAGAGACTTACCAACCGAGGCACCTCTTGGCCCCGACCCTGCGTGGCTTTCGCCGCGCCTTACGGGCAGGCCTGTGGGACTCAAACCCGCTATCCTATCCTATGTGGGAAACTAACCCCACGTATTATTCTACCTAAGTTTCTTCTTCAAAGAATGCCTTGTTTACCTCAATCCAGGGGATCTTGCTCAGAATTCTCTGGCCCGGGGATCGGAAGCTCTCCCGGAGAATTCCTCGGGGCCGGCTGCAGGTCCCACGATCCCACGGATCCGTCGAGATTCAAAAGCAGGTTCCCACCTGGGGTGCCAAAACTGTTACCGAAAAACGCGTTAAAATCGGAAACGACTCCTCAACACCAATTTAGTATTAAAGAGCAGGCATTCTATATTCACGGCGCCGGATGCACGGGGGATCGCTCCTCCTGGCGTGCGTACCTCACGCACCTTTCCTGTACAATTTGTAGATGAAAATTTTACATACTCATACATAGTCGTTATTGTCTTGTCTAGCGATGGGTACAAACTTGCTCGTTCCGTATGTCAATCACTGCGCAGGCTCGGTTGTCCTCTTCCGTTGTTCTCTTCTGAGTAGGTGGTGTTACTTGGGTCGGTGGTGGTCTGTGAGTCGGTGGTCGCGATCTCCCCCTGCCGGAATTACCTTTTAGCTTCTCGGCTCTTACTCTTGGCAGTCTTGGCTAGTTTTCTCAGTCCGCTAAGCGAAACCGCGTTTTGTCATCCTTTTCTTACAGAAGCATGTTGTCTGTTGTTCTGCTGACATTAACAATCGCCTAGGCACTAAAATGCAGATCGACAGGTGCGCTGATTGGTACGCTCCATGTTCCTGTAATGGAACACCGTCTCTGGTTGGTTGATTTCATCGCTTTGGTTACACCTGTTCCTGTTGTTCAGTTTCTTCTTTTCTGGCTTTGTGTGATTCTCTCTGTGATTCTGTTTTTCTCTGCCTCGCTTTTCCCAGCTCCCCGTCCCTCACTTTTAATGCCCGTTATCCTTCACCAGCACACTCTCCCTTGGTTCCCATCCTCGTTTCTGAATTCCTCCTGCTTTGCCACGTAGCCCATGACTTTTTTCTTAATCTCTCTCTGTCTGCCTCAACGCTCCCCCCGTGCTTTTTAATTTGTCTTCTCTGCTCTGTACCCTGCTACTGTTCTTGCCTTTCTGAGTTCTTCTCTGTCCAGCTCCCTTGCCCTATTCATGAATTCCTGTTCTTCCTGCAGCCACCGCTGTTCCCTGTGACCTCCATCTCTCTCTGTCCAGCTCCCTGTCCCTAGGTTTTAATTCCTGCCTCTGCCCGCTGTAGCCTGTCTAGATGTTTCTCTCGGCCTCTCTCTCTGTCCGGCTCCCTCTCTCTGTGTTCTAATTCCACGTTCTCTGTCACGTGGACCCGTGCTATTTGTTTGTCCTCATCTCTCTCTGTCCAGCTCCTTGCTGCGATGTTTTATTTCCTCATTTCCTCCCTCTCTGTCTTTGTAGCCCATTGCTGTTGGTTTGTTGTTTTTTTTTTTTTTCACTTGTTTCTTCATGTGTCTCTGTCTGCCTCCCAGTCCCTGATCTTTAATTCCTCCTTCCCTGTAGGCCGCTGTTCCTTTTTTCCATTCTACATTGTGTTCTCTTTGGTCTCGTGTTCTTATTCATTGATTCCCTCCTCGCTGCCCTGTGGCTTGTCCCCATTTTATTGTTGCTTCTCTCTCCCTCTCTCTGGCTTCTTGCCCCTGTTTTTAAAATTCCTCCCTCTCTTCTCTCTTCCCTGTTGGCCGTGTGATCTTTAGCCTTTCTCCATGTCTTTCTGCCCATCTCTCTGTGTCTATTCATTAATTCTTCCCTCTCTGCCCTGTAGCCTGTAGCTTCTGTCCTTTCTCCATCTTGCTGTCCCTGGCTCCCGCGTGACCCTATGCTAGAATTGTTTCTCTCTTCTCTCCGTACGCATTGCGATTCCTTTTGCTCTCTGTCTCCCTTTGGTTTTTTTCTTTTTTTTTTTTCTGGCTCCCTGTCCCTAATTCTTAATTCTCTGCCTTCTCGTGCCCCATGGTTTGTTCTGTGGGGTTCTCTCGCGGTTCCCTCACAGTTCCCTCCAGTCCATACTGGGCTATATTGGTCTAGTCCATACTGGGCTATATTGGTCTGTCCCGGCTTCCTCCCACTTCTTTCCCAGTGCCTCACAGTAGGTCCCGGTTCCGTCCATGGGATGAACTGTGAGGGAACTGTGAGGGAACTGTGAGGGAACTGTGAGGGAACTGTGAGGGAACTGTGAGGGACCTGTGAGGAGGGGGGCGGCCCCCCGGGCCCCAGCCCCCCCCCCCGCCTGGGGCCAGGGCGCCGCGGCCGCCGGCCCCTTCCTCCTCTGCCCGCTCCCGTCGCAGACGGCTCGGTATGTGTCACGAGCGGCAGCCCCGTTCAGCAGCTCTCGGAGGGCGCGCGGCTGTGCCCGGCCGTGACCGGGGCCCGCAGGGGTTTCCCGCTCGCCCCGAGAAGGCGCTGGCCCCGAGCCGGCGCGTCCCGCCCCGCCCGGCCCTCGGCGCCCTCGCGAGCTGAGCGCGGCCCGGCCAGCAGGGGGCGCTGGCGCTCACCGGCTGGGCGCGGTGGCGGGGCCGGTGGGGGCCGTTCCTTCCGGCCGCCCTTTAAGGGCCGCCCCGCGGGGCTCGGGCTTCCGGTGGCGCGTGCGCGGCGCGTCGGAGTGGGGGCGGGAGCGGTGCGTGTGGAGGCCGAAGGGCCGGTGCGTGTGGCGGCCGGGTCGCGAGGCGTCCCTGTGCGGTGCCGGGGCCCCTCTGCGGCCCGGCGTGGGAAGCCCGCGGCCGGCGGAGCCTGCTGGGAGCTGGGCGGGGAGCGCCGCGGCGGTCCGGCCGCCGGCAGCCATCCCCTGCGGTGGCCGGCAGCCCCTCGGGACGCCTGGAGGCCTGGCGGTGCCCGAGCCTCGCCTGCGGCAGCCGCCTGAGAGAGCAGCGCGGCCGTGTCCGGGGGCCGGAGAGCGCTGGTGGGTGAGTTCGGGCAGCGGGGGGCGGGTGTGTGTCTCCGGGCGGGGCCGGGGGGCTCCGTGCCCCGCAGAGGAGCCCCGGTCGGGCATCGTTCGCTTCCGAACAATGCAGGTCTGTCCCTGGTTATTTTCTGTGTACAGTGTTTCGGGCCACCTGAAAGCCTTTGGCCGGGTAGGTTTGGTGCGGGGCGATGGCAGGTGTGGACCCTGAAAGATCTCGGGTGGGGGGCGTGGGAGGTATTTCTTGCCTTAAAACTCTGAGCCCACCTCGTGTGTCATGTCGTGTTATCATGTCGTGAGTCTCGTGACTGTGGCAAATGGCTGAGTCGGGCGTTTTCTGATAACTAACTTCTGAACGTGTGCGTGTGTAGGCACGGGGAGATTTGTGCAGGGTGACGGAGCCCCTTGTGCTTCTGTGCTAATGTCTACCTGTTCTAGACCTCCAGTGTTGGAAAGCCTTTGTTTAGTGCCTAGTTGTGGCTGCGTAACTGCTGTTGCGCCTGCAGCTGTGCTCGCAGGGATGCTGGGTGGCTCCGCATCAAACCGGCCGCCGGGCGGCCGGGTTGTGCCGCAGAGCATGCCGGGAGCTGTAGTCCTTGCGGCTGCCGGGCGGCCGGGTTGTGCCGCAGAGCATGCCGGGAGCTGTATGCCTGGCGCAGTGGCTGCCGGCCCTGTCACGTGGTTCGCCGGGCGTGGCGGGAGGCGCGGTCTTCCGGCGCTCGGGTGCCGGGCGGCCGTGGCGCGTACAGTACGCGAGGTGTATTTTTGGGGTTGGATTCGTGTTGATTACTGGGGGCTTGCGGGTGCGGCCGCTTCCTGAGAAGCGGTGAGTTCCCCGGGAGCTGACAGAAGGGAAGAGGGAAAGGAGGAGGACGATGACCTTTTCCCCGTGCCCAGGGCGCAGATGATGGCCGCCTCCCCGGCCCACCGGAGGTCCCGCTCAGCCTCCCCTGGCCCCCCTTGCCCCGTGCGCCTGCCCCCAGCTCCGGCACCTCCCTATAAGCGTGCTGCATAGCCTTAGGCCGCCCCCAGGCCCTGTCGTGAAGGCAGCAAGCCGTCCCTCAAGCGCACTGGATTCCCCCTTGGCGCAGGGGCCCTTAGCAGTAGCGTGGGGAGGGAGCGGTGTGTCCAGAAGCCCCTGCAGAAGGAGAGGCTTTGGCCAGGGTCGATCGACGGTAATGACGGTCGCTGTTTCTTCTTTCCCTCTCCCAGAGACCGTGCTGAGGACGTGGTTGTCTGTCCTTCCCCCGGGGATGCCGTTGCCTGCGGCCGTCTCAGGCTCGCGTGGCTTCTCTCTGCCCGTCCTCGCAGCGCAGGGCCGAAAAGGGATAGACAAAACCCTTCCCGGCTGCGGACGGGAGCTGCCTCGGCTGAAGCTGCAGACGCCAACGAAAGGTAAAGAAGAAGAAACTGAAGGTGCTCTGGCTGCCAGCTGCCTTCCTGCCGCAGGCAAGAGAGAGCCTGTCCATGCAGGTGGGGGAGGAAGGATCCCCCTTCATAGCCCGCAGCGGGCCAGGCCACCAACGTGCACCGTAGGGTCTGTACGCGTAACCTGGAGTTGGGTACGGGCGTGTAGTGCACGAGCGAGCTAGGCTACGTGCCTAGGAAGCCTCATCTGGTAAGAGCTGTAAGACACCCACGTATTCTCTTCAGGTGGAGGACGGCCTAGAGTCTGGAGCTGCAGAAGAGGCAGGGAGGAGAGGAGGGGAAAGAAGCATCTGAACGGCTAAATTGTGCCAGCAGCGCTGAGAGCGAGAGTCGCGGTGAGTCCTGGGCCACTGGGGCCCCGTTGCCTCTCTTGTGCGTCCTGGGCCCTCCCTGTCTCTCCCCCGGCCCCCTCTCTTTCCTTACCTGCTGCAAAATTTACTTTTTTTTTTTGCGGCCCCCCCCACCGCACCTTCTTTCTCCATCTCGCTCTGAGTGGCTCCTTGCCTCCCTGTCTTTTCAGTCCTCCCTCTCTCTGTCCTGTAGCCTGTGGTTCCTTTTTCTTTCTCCGCCTCTCTCTGCCTGGCTCTGGCTCCGTTTTTTTTTTTTATTCCTCCTGCTCTGTCCTGTAGCCTGTCGGTGTTTTGTTGTTCACTGGCTCTCTTGATCTGACTCCCTGTGTTACCGAAAAACGCGTTAAAATCGGAAACGACTCCTCAACACCAATTTAGTATTAAAGAGCAGGCATTCTTTATTCGCGGCGCCGGATGCACGGGGGATCGCTCCTCCTGGCGTGCGTACCTCACGCACCTTTCCCGTACAATTTGTAGATCAATGTTTTACGTATTCATACATATTCATTATTGTCCTGTCTGCTGATTGGTACAAACTTGCTCGTTCCGTATGTAAATCGCTGCGCAGGCTCGGTTGTCCTCTTCCGTTGTTCTCTTCTGTTACTTGGGTCGGTGGTGGTCTGTGAGTCGGTGGTCGCGATCTCCCCCTGCCGGAATTACCTTTTAGCTTCTCGGCTCTTACTCTTGGCAGTCTTGGCTAGTTTTCTCAGTCCGCTAAGCGAAACAGCGTTTTTTCATCCTTTTCTGACAGAAGCACGTTGTCTGTTGTTCTGTTCGCATTAATGATCGCCTACGGACTAAAATGCAGATCGACAGATACGCTGATTGGTACGCTCCATGTTCCCGTAATGGAACACCGTCTCTGGTTGATTTCATCACTTTGGTTACATTTCCCCTGTTTGGAAGTTCTGAAATAATAATTTTCTCAATACTTCCATCCTAGATCAATAATATTCCACTATGTCAGTTTAGTGTTTGCTTCATGTTCTGAAATTTTTCACTTGATTGTGGTCTCCAGGGTGTATGCAGGTCCCATTTTCTACCCAAAATTTTATTAATTTGTTGAAGTACCTCTGCAAAAAAATGTGGTGCTCTATCAGAGGACATTCCCGTTGGCACTCTAAATCTTGGTATTATTTCCTTCAGCAACGTCTTAACTACTACTCTAGCTTTGTCGGTGCAGCACGAGAAAGCTGCTGGCCATCTAGAAAATGTCAATCAGCACTGACAAATACTGCTCTATCTATTTTGTCTGGGTAACTCAGAGAACTTAATTTGCTAATAATTTCCGGGAGAATTTTTTGTTTTGTTACTCCTAAAGGTTGTTTCCTTTGGTTCAGGGGATTATTTCTAGGACAGATTGGACACTTAGCTACTATGGGTTTAACTATTCTTGTCGTGCCTACACACGCTACAGATGTTTTTAAACTCAAAACCGTAGCGCCTACACCCTAATGTGTTTGCTCATGGTTTTCTTTTGCAAGTTCTGTCATAACTTGTGGGGTGGTTGTTGTTATTACTTGTTTTTCTGGTGTTACCTACCATCTCTCTGTGTTTTGTGATGCTTCCAATTGTTCTGCTAATTGCTCATCCAATTTATTATATCTCGGTTTCAACTTTGGAATTCTGATCTGTTTTACTGGTACTAGTGCAAGGATACCTTGCTCTGCAGTCCTCTTTGCAGCTTTATCGGTCAGTCGTTTGCTTATGTTTACAGCCGTCTGGCCAAATTGATGAGCTTTGCAACGCTTTACCGCCACTTCTTTTGGTTTCTGCACGTCTTCCGGAAGTTGGAGAATTTCTTCTTTATGCTGTATTGATGATTCTTGGGCTGATGGCAGTCCTTTCTCCTTCCCAATAGCTCCATGATCGTGGATCACACCAAATGCACGTTTGGAATCAGTCTAGATATTTATCCTTTGTCCTTCTGCCATTCGCAGAGCTCGCTTCAATGCTACCAATACTGCTTTCTGTGCTGAGGTGTTTGCAGGCAGCACCCCTGACTCCATTCCCTCGGCGGCGATAACGACAGCATATCCGGCCATTCGCTTCTCTTCTCGCCCAGAGCTTCTTCCATCTGTAAACAACTCCAGATCAGGATTTTCCCAGAGGTTTGTGTCTCAGGTCTGGTCTGCTGGAATAGACTTGTTCAATAGTTAGCAAGCGATCGTGTTCTAAATTGTCCGTAAGGTTTTCTGTTGTTAAAAACATAGCAGGATTCAGTATAGCAGTAGTCTTCGATTCCACATCGTCTTGTTCTAACAGAACAACTTGATATTTCAACATTCTGCTAAGGGATAGCCAACGACCCCCCTTTTGTTCTAAAACAGTCACCGCTATGTGCGGGACATATACTGTCATCTTCTGTCCCATTGTTAACTTTGGGGCTTCCCGGATCGGCAGCGCTGTTGTTGCTACTGCCCGTAAACACCTAGGCCATCTTTTACTCGCGTGGTCAGGTTGTTTGGAGAAGTAGCCCACAGGTCTCTTCCAGGTTCCCAGTCGCTGTGTCAGCACTCCAAGGGCTAAATGTTGTCTTTCGTGGACAAACAACTCAAAAGGTTTAGCGAAATCAGGTAGGCCTAATGCAGGGGCCATCATCGAGGCTCTTTTCAGTTCTTTGAATGCCGTTTGGCATCCGGGCATCCAGGTTAAATATTTATCCTTTTGAGTCTTTCAATGCCTCAAATAATGGTTTTACATACAGTCTATAGTTCAGAATCCAGAGCTGATGCTATTTCATTGTTTTCAGAAAAGCTCTCAGTTCCTTCGGGCTGCTAGGTTCGGGAATTTGACAAATAGTTTCTTTCTTTTCACTTTCTAATTGTCTTTGTCTTTGAGATATTTCAAATCCTAAATAAATGGCTGCTTCTTTTCCTATTTGGGTTTTGTTTCTGGAAACTCCGCATCTTCCTTGGCCCAGAAAATTTAAAAATTTCAAAACATTTTTCTTTACTTTGTGCCGCTATCAGAATGTCATCCGCATTCTGTAACAAGATGCCTCTCCCTGGGTTCTGTTTTTTCTATATCTCTAATTTTTTTTTGCCAGCTGAGTCTCAAGTATCGTAGGACTATTTTTAAATCCTTGTGGAAGTACGGTCCATGGTAGCTGTGTCTTTCATTCTGTGGTGGGGCTTTCCCATTGCAAAGCAAATAGGCTTTGACTTTTTATGCCTGGAGGTATGCAAAAGAAGGCGTCCTTCAAATCTAGTACAGTAAACCATTTATGCTCCTCCTTTAAAAGAGGTCAGTAAAGTGTATGGATTAGCTACTACCGGATGTATATCTTGGACCACCTGATTTATAGCCCTTAAATCGTGAACTAGCTAATACTCTTTGCCTCTAGATTTCTTTACTGGCGACACAGGAGTACTATATTCTGATTCACATTCCACTAAAAGCTCATATTCTGAAAAATTTTATAATTAACTTCTGTAATCCTTTTCGAGCCTCTCGCTTAATAGGGTATTGTTTTTGTCTTACGGGCTTGGCTCCAGGCTTTAAGGTTACTTTTACCGGCTCTGCCCACTTAGATCGCTCCGGAGCTCCGCTCGCTCAAACCAAAGGAATTACTACGTTTTCCACTTCCTCGGGAACCCGTTCCTCCCTGGAGGAATCCTGTAACATAAACGCTCTCGCCTCTGTGGCTTTTGATTCTGGTATTAGTGATTTAATCTCTCCATCTTTAAAAGTTACTTGAGCATCTAATTGACCTAATAGATCTCGTCATAACAGAGGCAGTGGACATTCAGGCATATGCAGAAACTGGTGAGTTGCCCATTGCTTCTCCAATTTAAACTTTAATGGCTCTGAGAGGGGCTAATTTTTCTTTGCCCTGTTGCGCTAGCAACATCTACTGATTTATGATCAAATTTCTCTTCACGTGTATTCAATACCAAATAAGTGGCTCCCGTATCTACCAAAAATTCTATTTCTTCATTCCGTAGCTTCAGTGTAACCAGGTGTTCAGCTAGGGTTGATTCCCCTGGTCTCCTTCATGCCGAGCTACTTCAAGCATTTAACCCAGATCTCTGGATTCAGGTTGTTCTAGTTTCTGAAGGTTGTTTTCTCTCCCCCCGCCCCCATCTGGGGCTGATTGTCTTATGAATATAGAGACCAGCTGAATTGCTTTTTCTGGTTTTTCTGGGTTCAAATGAGTATATTTTCTGGTGGTCACCTTCAGTCTTTCCATAAAGGCTGAAGGGGACTCACTTAATTCTTGTCTCACTTCATAAATTTTGACCAATTTATTGCTTTTGGCATTGCTTGTCTTACTCCAAATAAAATCTCTCTCTGACATCTAGTCAACATTCCCCTGGGTCCTGGCTGATTAGGGTCCCACTCGGGATTTGTAGATGGACAATTCTTATTCATTGTTCTCTGTAAATTCCTGTTAGCATGTGCTCCCTGCACCTGCCTTCTGGCTGTATTCCATACTATTTTCTTGTCAGTTTCATCAAGCGAAGTATCCAGTATCACAAGTAGAGCAACACTCTTTCAAGTTCTCACCACGTTTTCCTCTTTTCAGAAACATTGCCGTAGAATCTTGTGGACATACCTCACGCTGTTTCTGCTGCTCGGGATGATTCCACGGTGTAAAGAACAAATCAACATATGCCACTTCTTCCCATTTGCCTTCCCTTTTTACAAAACAACATTAATTGCAAGATGGTACGATATTGCAATGTCTCGTGTTCTGGCCATTTGTGCCCACCTTCCAATTGATACGTTGGCCACCAATGATTGCAATATTCAATTAATGGTTTCCGAGTTAGTGGGTCACCGCCCCCGACGTCTTTCCAGTGCTTCAAAATACATCGCAAAGGTGTTCTCTGTGGGATAGGTTTCCTACTCAGTAATGCTCCCGTCTCCCAGTCGACTAGTAGTTGTGATAGTGCACTATCACAAATACTAGTCAGAGGGACTCCAACCCCCGTTAGAGGTCTCACTGGAAATCTGCCACTGGGATCTGTAGCCCCCTGCTAGATATCCCTGGAGACTTCAACCCCCTGTTGAAGACTCCCCTACCCTCGGGTCCCGCTCCACAGGCTTTCGCCTAGCAGAGACTTACCAACCGAGGCACCTCTTGGCCCCGACCCTGCGTGGCTTTCGCCGCGCCTTACGGGCAGGCCTGTGGGACTCAAACCCGCTATCCTATCCTATGTGGGAAACTAACCCCACGTATTATTCTACCTAAGTTTCTTCTTCAAAGAATGCCTTGTTTACCTCAATCCAGGGGATCTTGCTCAGAATTCTCTGGCCCGGGGATCGGAAGCTCTCCCGGAGAATTCCTCGGGGCCGGCTGCAGGTCCCACGATCCCACGGATCCGTCGAGATTCAAAAGCAGGTTCCCACCTGGGGTGCCAAAACTGTTACCGAAAAACGCGTTAAAATCGGAAACGACTCCTCAACACCAATTTAGTATTAAAGAGCAGGCATTCTATATTCACGGCGCCGGATGCACGGGGGATCGCTCCTCCTGGCGTGCGTACCTCACGCACCTTTCCTGTACAATTTGTAGATGAAAATTTTACATACTCATACATAGTCGTTATTGTCTTGTCTAGCGATGGGTACAAACTTGCTCGTTCCGTATGTCAATCACTGCGCAGGCTCGGTTGTCCTCTTCCGTTGTTCTCTTCTGAGTAGGTGGTGTTACTTGGGTCGGTGGTGGTCTGTGAGTCGGTGGTCGCGATCTCCCCCTGCCGGAATTACCTTTTAGCTTCTCGGCTCTTACTCTTGGCAGTCTTGGCTAGTTTTCTCAGTCCGCTAAGCGAAACCGCGTTTTGTCATCCTTTTCTTACAGAAGCATGTTGTCTGTTGTTCTGCTGACATTAACGATCGCCTAGGCACTAAAATGCAGATCGACAGGTGCGCTGATTGGTACGCTCCATGTTCCCGTAATGGAACACCGTCTCTGGTTGGTTGATTTCATCGCTTTGGTTACACCTGTTCCTGTTGTTCAGTTTCTTCTTTTTTGGCTTTGTGTGATTCTCTCTGTGATTCTGTTTTTCTCTGCCTCGCTTTTCGCAGCTCCCCGTCCCTCACTTTTAATGCCCGTTATCCTTCACCAGCACACTCTCCCTTGGTTCCCATCCTCGTTTCTGAATTCCTCCTGCTTTGCCACGTAGCCCGTGACTTTTTTCTTAATCTCTCTCTGTCTGCCTCAACGCTCCCCCCGTGCTTTTTAATTTGTCTTCTCTGCTCTGTACCCTGCTACTGTTCTTGCCTTTCTGAGTTCTTCTCTGTCCAGCTCCCTTTCCCTATTCATGAATTCCTGTTCTTCCTGCAGCCACCGCTGTTCCCTGTGACCTCCATCTCTCTCTGTCCAGCTCCCTGTCCCTAGGTTTTAATTCCTGCCTCTGCCCGCTGTAGCCTGTCTAGATGTTTCTCTCGGCCTCTCTCTCTGTCCGGCTCCCTCTCTCTGTGTTCTAATTCCACGTTCTCTGTCATGTGGACCCGTGCTATTTGTTTGTCCTCATCTCTCTCTGTCCAGCTCCTTGCTGCGACGTTTTATTTCCTCATTTCCTCCCTCTCTGTCTTTGTAGCCCATTGCTGTTGGTTTGTTTTTTTCTTTTTTTTCACTTGTTTCTTCATGTGTCTCTGTCTGCCTCCCAGTCCCTGATCTTTAATTCCTCCTTCCCTGTAGGCCGCTGTTCCTTTTTTCCATTCTACATTGTGTTCTCTTTGGTCTCGTGTTCTTATTCATTGATTCCCTCCTCGCTGCCCTGTGGCTTGTCCCCATTTTATTGTTGCTTCTCTCTCCCTCTCTCTGGCTTCTTGCCCCTGTTTTTAAAATTCCTCCCTCTCTTCTCTCTTCCCTGTAGGCCGTGTGATCTTTAGCCTTTCTCCATGTCTTTCTGCCCATCTCTCTGTGTCTATTCATTAATTCTTCCCTCTCTGCCCTGTAGCCTGTAGCTTCTGTCCTTTCTCCATCTTGCTGTCCCTGGCTCCCGCGTGACCCTATGCTAGAATTGTTTCTCTCTTCTCTCCGTACGCATTGCGATTCCTTTTGCTCTCTGTCTCCCTTTGGTTTTTTTCTTTTTTTTTTTCTGGCTCCCTGTCCCTAATTCTTAATTCTCTGCCTTCTCGTGCCCCATGGTTTGTTCTGTGGGGTTCTCTCGCGGTTCCCTCGCAGTTCCCTCCAGTCCATACTGGGCTATATTGGTCTAGTCCATACTGGGCTATATTGGTCTAGTCCATACTGGGCTATATTGGTCTAGTCCATACTGGGCTATATTGGTCTGTCCCGGCTTCCTCCCACTTCTTTCCCAGTGCCTCACAGTAGGTCCCGGTTCCGTCCATGGGATGAACTGTGAGGGAACTGTGAGGGAACTGTGAGGGAACTGTGAGGGAACTGTGAGGGAACTGTGAGGGAACTGTGAGGGAACTGTGAGGGAACTGTGAGGGAACTGTGAGGGAACTGTGAGGGAACTGTGAGGGAACTGTGAGGGAACTGTGAGGGAACTGTGAGGGAACTGTGAGGGAACTGTGAGGGAACTGTGAGGGAACTGTGAGGGAACTGTGAGGGAACTGTGAGGGAACTGTGAGGGAACTGTGAGGGAACTGTGAGGGAACTGTGAGGGAACTGTGAGGGAACTGTGAGGGAACTGTGAGGGAACTGTGAGGGAACTGTGAGGAGGGGGGCGGCCCCCCGGGCCCCAGCCCCCCCCCCCCGCCTGGGGCCAGGGCGCCGCGGCCGCCGGCCCCTTCCTCCTCTGCCCGCTCCCGTCGCAGACGGCTCGGTATGTGTCACGAGCGGCAGCCCCGTTCAGCAGCTCTCGGAGGGCGCGCGGCTGTGCCCGGCCGTGACCGGGGCCCGCAGGGGTTTCCCGCTCGCTCCGAGAAGGCGCTGGCCCCGAGCCGGCGCGTCCCGCCCCGCCCGGCCCTCGGCGCCCTCGCGAGCTGAGCGCGGCCCGGCCAGCAGGGGGCGCTGGCGCTCACCGGCTGGGCGCGGTGGCGGGGCCGGTGGGGGCCGTTCCTTCCGGCCGCCCTTTAAGGGCCGCCCCGCGGGGCTCGGGCTTCCGGTGGCGCGTGCGCGGCGCGTCGGAGCGGGGGCGGGAGCGGTGCGTGTGGAGGCCGAAGGGCCGGTGCGTGTGGCGGCCGGGTCGCGAGGCGTCCCTGTGCGGTGCCGGGGCCCCTCTGCGGCCCGGCGTGGGAAGCCCGCGGCCGGCGGAGCCTGCTCGGAGCTGGGCGGGGAGCGCCGCGGCGGTCCGGCCGCCGGCAGCCATGCCCTGCGGTGGCCGGCAGCCCCTCGGGACGCCTGGAGGCCTGGCGGTGCCCGAGCCTCGCCTGCGGCAGCCGCCTGAGAGAGCAGCGCGGCCGTGTCCGGGGGCCGGAGAGCGCTGGTGGGTGAGTTCGGGCAGCGGGGGGCGGGTGTGTGTCTCCGGGCGGGGCCGGGGGGCTCCGTGCCCCGCAGAGGAGCCCCGGTCGGGCATCGTTCGCTTCCGAACAATGCAGGTCTGTCCCTGGTTATTTTCTGTGTACAGTGTTTCGGGCCACCTGAAAGCCTTTGGCCGGGTAGGTTTGGTGCGGGGCGATGGCAGGTGTGGACCCTGAAAGATCTCGGGTGGGGGGCGTGGGAGGTATTTCTTGCCTTAAAACTCTGAGCCCACCTCGCGTGTCATGTCGTGTTATCATGTCGTGAGTCTCGTGACTGTGGCAAATGGCTGAGTCGGGCGTTTTCTGATAACTAACTTCTGAACGTGTGCGTGTGTAGGCACGGGGAGATTTGTGCAGGGTGACGGAGCCCCTTGTGCTTCTGTGCTAATGTCTACCTGTTCTAGACCTCCAGTGTTGGAAAGCCTTTGTTTAGTGCCTAGTTGTGGCTGCGTAACTGCTGTTGCGCCTGCAGCTGTGCTCGCAGGGATGCTGGGTGGCTCCGCATCAAACCGGCCGCCGGGCGGCCGGGTTGTGCCGCAGAGCATGCCGGGAGCTGTAGTCCTTGCGGCTGCCGGGCGGCCGGGTTGTGCCGCAGAGCATGCCGGGAGCTGTATTCCTGGCGCAGTGGCTGCCGGCCCTGTCACGTGGTTCGCCGGGCGTGGCGGGAGGCGCGGTCTTCCGGCGCTCGGGTGCCGGGCGGCCGTGGCGCGTACGGTACGCGAGGTGTATTTTTGGGGTTGGATTCGTGTTGATTACTGGGGGCTTGCGGGTGCGGCCGCTTCCTGAGAAGCGGTGAGTTCCCCGGGAGCTGACAGAAGGGAAGAGGGAAAGGAGGAGGACGATGACCTTTTCCCCGTGCCCAGGGCGCAGATGATGGCCGCCTCCCCGGCCCACCGGAGGTCCCGCTCAGCCTCCCCTGGCCCCCCTTGCCCCGTGCGCCTGCCCCCAGCTCCGGCACCTCCCCATAAGCGTGCTGCATAGCCTTAGGCCGCCCCCAGGCCCTGTCGTGAAGGCAGCAAGCCGTCCCTCAAGCGCACTGGATTCCCCCTTGGTGCAGGGGCCCTTAGCAGTAGCGTGGGGAGGGAGCGGTGTGTCCAGAAGCCCCTGCGGAAGGAGAGGCTTTGGCCAGGGTCGATCGACGGTAATGACGGTCGCTGTTTCTTCTTTCCCTCTCCCAGAGACCGTGCTGAGGACGTGGTTGTCTGTCCTTCCCCCGGGGATGCCGTTGCCTGCGGCCGTCTCAGGCTCGCGTGGCTTCTCTCTGCCCGTCCTCGCCGTCCTCGCAGCGCAGGGCCGAAAAGGGATAGACAAAGCCCTTCCCGGCTGCGGACAGGAGCTGCCTCGGCTGAAGCTGGAGACGCCAACGAAAGGTAAAGAAGAAGAAACTGAAGGTGCTCTGGCTGCCAGCTGCCTTCCTGCCGCAGGCAAGAGAGAGCCTGTCCATGCAGGTGGGGGAGGAAGGATCCCCCTTCATAGCCCGCAGCGGGCCAGGCCACCAACGTGCACCGTAGGGTCTGTACGCGTAACCCGGAGTTGGGTACGGGCGTGTAGTGCACGAGCGAGCTAGGCTACGTGCCTAGGAAGCCTCATCTGGTAAGAGCTGTAAGACACCCACGTATTCTCTTCAGGTGGAGGACGGCCTAGAGTCTGGAGCTGCAGAAGAGGCAGGGAGGAGAGGAGGGGAAAGAAGCATCTGAACGGCTAAATTGTGCCAGCAGCGCTGAGAGCGAGAGTCGCAGTGAGTCCTGGGCCACTGGGGCCCCGTTGCCTCTCTTGTGCGTCCTGGGCCCTCCCTGTCTCTCCCCCGGCCCCCTCTCTTTCCTTACCTGCTGCAAAATTATTTTTTTTTGCGGCCCCCCCCCCGCACCTTCTTTCTCCATCTCGCTCTGAGTGGCTCCCTGCCTCCCCGTCTTTTCAGTCCTCCCTCTCTCTGTCCTGTAGCCTGTGGCTCCTTTTTCTTTCTCTGCCTCTCTCTGCCTGGCTCTGGCTCCGTTTTTTTTTTTTTTTTTTTATTCCTCCTGCTCTGTCCTGTAGCCTGTCGGTGTTTTGTTGTTCTCTGGCTCTCTTGATCTGACTCCCTGTGTTACCGAAAAACGCGTTAAAATCGGAAACGACTCCTCAACACCAATTTAGTATTAAAGAGCAGGCATTCTTTATTCGTGGCGCCGGATGCACGGGGGATCGCTCCTCCTGGCATGCGTACCTCACGCACCTTTCCCGTACAATTTATAGATGAAAATTTCACATACTCATACATAGTCATTATTGTCTTGTCTAGTGATGGGTACAAACTTGCTCGTTCCCTATGTCAGTCACTGCGCAGGCTCGGTTGTCCTCCCAGTACAGTGCGGGGAACGGGGACGTACAGTGCGGGGAACGGGGACGTACCAGGATCTACTGGGTTGTACTGGGAGGGAACTGGGACGTACTGGGAGGCTCTACAATGTCCTGGGATGTCCTGGGATGTAGTGTGGAGGAACTAGGATGTACAGGCTTGTACTGGGTTGTACCGGGTGGAACTGGCAGGAATTTGGGATGTACCAGGATGTACTGGGATGTACTGGGAGGTAACTGTTATGTACTGGGAAGGAACTGGTAGGGAACTGGGATGTACTGGTATGTACTGGGAGGGAAGTGTTATGTACTGAGGGTAACTGGGACGTACTGGGATGTGCTGGGAGGGAACTGTGAAGTACTGGGATGTACTGGGAGGGAACTGGGATGTACTGGGAGGGAACTGGGATGTACTGGGATGTACTGGGATGTACTGGGATGTACTGGGAGGGCACTGGAATGTAATGGGATGTACTGGGAGGGAACTGGGGTGTACTGGGAGGCACTACAATGTGCTGGGATGTCCTGGGATGTACCGTGGAGGAAGTAGGGTGTACAGGCTTGTACTGGGTTGTACCGGGTAGAACTAGCAGGGATTTGGGATGTACCAGGATCTACTGGGATATACTGGGATGTACTGGGAGGGAAGTGTTATGTACTGAGGGGAACTGGGACGTACTGGGATGTGCTGGGAGGGAACTGTGAAGTACTGGGATGTACTTAGAGGGAACTGGGATGTACTGGGAGGGAACTGGGATGTACTGGGTGGAAAGTGTTGGGAATTGGGATTTACTGGGAGGGAACTGGGATGTAGTGGGACATACTGGGAGGGAACTGGGATGTACTGGTGTGTACTGGGAGGGGACTGTTATGTACCGAGGGGGAACTGGGATGTACTGGGAGTGAACTGTGAAGTACTGGGATGTACTTAGAGGGAAGTGGGAGGGAACTTGGATGTAGTGGGAGGGAACTGGGATTTACTTGGAGGAAAGTGGCATGTACTGGGATGTACTGGAATGGAACTGGGAGTGAACTGTGTGTGAACTGTGAGGGAACTGGGATGTACTGTGAGGGAACTGGGATGTACTGGGATGTACTGGGACAGACTGGGAGGGATCTGGGATGTACTGGGCTGCACTGGTAGGGAACTGGGATGTACTGGGAGGAAACTGGAATGTCCCAGTTGACACCCACTTCCCTCCCAGTGCCTCCCAGTATATCCCAGTCTCCTCCCAGTACATCCCAGTAAATCCCAGTTTGCTCCCAGTACATCCCAGTACATCGCAGTACATTACAGTTCCGTGCCTGTACATCCCAATACATCCCCGTTCCATGCCAGTACATCCCAGTTCCCTACCAGTTCATCCCCGTACATCCCAATTCCCTCCCGGTTCACTACCACTTTTTTCCCAGTGCCTCCCAATACATCCCAGTTCCGTCCCATTACATCCCAGTACATCCCAGGTCCCTCCCAGTACATCCCAGGTCCCTCCCAGTACATCCCAGGTCCCTCCCAGTACATCCCAGGTCCCTCCCCGTTATTCCTAGGTCCCTCCCAGTACTGGGAGGGAGCTGGGATGTACTGGGAGGCACTACAATGTGCGGGGATGCCCTGGGATGTACTGTGGAGGAACTAGGATGTACAGGCTTGTACTGGGTTGTACCGGGTGGAACTGGCATGGATTTGGGATGTACCAGGATGTACTGGGATGTACTGGTAGGGAACTGGGATGTACTGGTAGGGAACTGGGATGTACTGGGAGGGAACTGGGACGTACTGGGAGGGAACTGGGACGTACTGTGAGGACACTGGGATGTACTGTTATGTACTGGGAGGGAAGTGTTATGTACAGAGGGGAACTGGGATGTACTGGGATGGAACTGTGAAGTACTGGGACGTACTGGGAGTGAACTGGGAGGGAACTGGTATGTAGTAGGATGTACTGGGTGGGAACTGGGATGTACTGGGATGTAGTGGGAGGGTACTGGGAGGGAACTGGGATGTACTGGGAGGGAACTGGTATGTACTGGGAGGGAACTGGGATGTAGTGGGAGGGAACTGGGAGGGAACTGGGATGTACTGGGACATACTGGCAGGGAACTGGGATGTACTGGGAGGGGATTGGGATGTACTGGGAGGGAACTTGGATGTATTGGGAGGGAAGTGTTATGTACCAAGGGGGAACTGGGACGTACTGGGATGTAGTGGGAGTGAACTGTGAAGTACTGGGATGTACTGTGAGGGAACTGGGATGTACTGGGAGGGAACTTTAAAGTACTGGGATGTACTTAGAGGAAACTGGGAGGCAACTGGCATGTACTGGGATGTACTGGAATGGAACTGGGAGTGAACTGTGTGTGAACGGGGAGGGAACTGGGATGTACTGGGATGTACTGGGAGGGACTGGGAGGGATCTGGGATGTACTGGGAGGCACTGGTAGGGAACTGGGATGTACTGGGAGGACACTGGAATGTCCCAGTTGACACCCACTTCCCTCCCAGTTTCCTCCCAGTATATCCCAGTTTCCTCCCAGTATATCCCAGTAAATCCCAGTTCGCTCCCAGTACATCCCAATACATCGCCGTACATTCCAGTTCCGTTCCTGTCCATCCCAATACATCCCCGTTCCATGCCAGTACATCCCAGTTTCCTATCAGTTCATCCCCGTACATCCCAATTCCCTCCCGGTTCACTACCACTTCTTTCCCAGTTCCGTCCCATTACATCCCAGTTCCGTCCCATTACATCCCAGTACATCCCAGTTCCGTCCCAGTACATCCCAGGTCCCTCCCAGTACATCCCAGTTCCCTCCCAGTACTGGGAGGGAACTGGGATGTACTGGGAGGCACTACAATGTGCGGGGATGCCCTGGGATGTACTGTGGAGGAACTAGGATGTACAGGCTTGTACTGGGTTGTACCGGGTGGAACTGGCAGGGATTTGGGATGTACCAGGATCTACTGGGATGTACTGGGAGGTAACTGTTATGTACTGGGAAGGAACAGGGAGGTAACTGGGATGTACTGGTAGGGAACTGGGATGTACTGGGAGGGAACTGGGACGTACCGTGAGGACACTGGGATGTACTGGTATGTACTGGGAGGGAAGTGTTATGTACTGAGGGGAACTGGGACGTACTGGGATGTACTGGGAGGGAACTGTGAAGTACTGGGATGTACTGGGAGTGAACTGGGAGGGAACTGGTATGTAGTAGGATGTACTGGGTGGGAACTGGGATGTACCAGGATGTACTGGGATGTAGTGGGAGGGAACTGGGATGTACTGGGAGGGAACTGGGATGTACTGGGAGGGAACTGGGATGTACTGGGAGGGGATTGGGACGGACTGGGAGGGAACTGGGATGTACTGGGCTGCACTGGTAGGGAACTGGGATGTACTGGGAGGAAACTGGAATGTCCCAGTTGACACCCACTTCCCTCCCAATGCCTCCCAGTATATCCCAGTTTCCTCCCAGTATATCCCAGTTTCCTCCCAGTACATCCCAGTAAATCCCAGCTCGCTGCCAGTACATGCCAATACATCGCTGTACATTCCAGTTCTGTTCCTGTACATCCCAATACATCCCCGTTCCATGCCAGTACATCCCAGTTCCCTACCAGTTCATCCCCGTACATCCCAGTTCCCTCCCGGTTCACTACCACTTCTTTCCCAGTGCCTCCCAATACATCCCAGTTCCGTCCCATTACATCTCAGTACATCCCAGTTCCCTCCCAGTACGTCCCAGTTCCCTCCCAGTACATCCCAGGTCCCTCCCAGTACTGGGAGGGAACTGGGATGTACTGGGAGGCACTACAATGTGCGGGGATGCCCTGGGATGTACTGTGGAGGAACTAGGAAGTACAGGCTTGTACTGGGTTGTACCGGGTGGAACTGGCAGGGATTTGGGATGTACCAGGATCTACTGGGATGTACTGGGAGGTAACTGTTATGTACTGGGAGTGAACTGGGAGGGAACTGGGATGTACTGGGACGGACTGGGAGGGAACTGGGACGGACTGGGATGCACTGGTAGGGAACTGGGATGTACTGGGAGGAAACTGGAATGTCCCAGTTGACACCCACTTTCCTCCCAGTTTCCTCCCAGTACATCCCAGTAAATCCCAGTTTGCTCCCAGTACATCGCAGTACATTCCAGTTCCGTTCCTGTACATCCCAATACATCCCCGTTCCATGCCAGTACATCCCAGTTTCCTACCAGTTCATCCCCGTACATCCCAATTCCCTCCCGGTTCACTACCACTTCTTTCCCAGTGCCTCCCAATACATCCTAGTTCCGTCCCATTACATCCCAGTACATCCCAGGTCCCTCCCAGTACATCCCAGGTCCCTCCCAGTACATCCCAGGTCCCTCCCAGTTAATCCCAGGTCCCTCCCAGTACTGGGAGGGACCTGGGATGTACTGGGAGGCACTACAATGTGTGGGGATGCCCTGGGATGTACTGTGGAGGAACTAGGATGTGCAGGCTTGTACTGGGTTGTACCGGGTGGAACTAGCAGGGATTTGGGATGTACCAGGATCTACTGGGATGTACTGGGATGTACTGGGAGGTAACTGTTATGTACTGGGAGTGAACTGGGAGGGAACTGGGACGTACTGGTAGGGAACTGGGATGTACTGGGAGGGAACTGGGACGTACTGTGAGGACTCTGGGATGTACTGTTATGTACTGGGTGGGAAGTGTTATGTACAGAGGGGAACCGGTGCGTACTGGGATGTACTGGGATGGAACTGTGAAGTACTGGGATGTACTGGGAGTGAACTGGGAGGGAACTGGTATGTGGTAGGATGTACTGGGTGGGAACTGGGATGTACCAGGATGTACTGGGATGTACTGGGAGGGAACTGGGATGTACTGGGAGGGAACTGGTATGTACTGGGAGGGAACTGGGATGTACTGGGACATACTGGCAGGGAACTGGGATGTACTGGGAGGGGATTGGGACGGACTGGGAGGGAACTGGGATGTACTGGGCTGCACTGGTAGGGAACTGGGATGTACTGGGAGGAAACTGGAATGTCCCAGTTGACACCCACTTCCCTCCCAATGCCTCCCAGTATATCCCAGTTTCCTCCCAGTACATCCCAGTAAATCCCAGCTCGCTGCCAGTACATGCCAATACATCGCTGTACATTCCAGTTCTGTTCCTGTACATCCCAATACATCCCCGTTCCATGCCAGTACATCCCAGTTCCCTACCAGTTCATCCCCGTACATCCCAATTCCCTCCCGGTTCACTACCACTTCTTTCCCAGTTCCGTCCCATTACATCCCAGTTCCGTCCCATTACATCCCAGTACATCCCAGTTCCCTCCCAGTACATCCCAGGTCCCTCCCAGTACATCCCAGGTCCCTCCCAGTACTGGGAGGGACCTGGGATGTACTGGGAGGCACTACAATGTGCTGGGATGCCCTGGGATGTACTGTGGAGGAACTAGGATGTACAGGCTTGTACTGGGTTGTACCGGGTGGAACTGGCAGGGATTTGGGATGTACCAGGATCTACTGGGATGTACTGGGAGGTAACTGTTATGTACTGGGAAGGAACAGGGAGGTAACTGGGATGTACTGGTAGGGAACTGGGATGTACTGGGAGGGAACTGGGACGTACTGTGAGGACACTGGGATGTACTGGTATGTACTGGGAGGGAAGTGTTATGTACTGAGGGGAACTGGGACGTACTGGGATGTACTGGGAGGGAACTGTGAAGTACTGGGATGTACTGGGAGTGAACTGGGAGGGAACTGGTATGTAGTAGGATGTACTGGGTGGGAACTGGGATGTACCAGGATGTACTGGGATGTAGTGGGAGGGAACTGGTATGTACTGGGAGGGAACTGGGATGTACTGGGATGTAGTGGGAGGGAACTGGGAGGGAACTGGGATGTACTGGGAGGGAACTGGGATGTACTGGGACATACTGGCAGGGAACTGGGATGTACTGGGAGGGGATTGGGACGGACTGGGAGGGAACTGGGATGTACTGGGCTGCACTGGTAGGGAACTGGGATGTACTGGGAGGAAACTGGAATGTCCCAGTTGACACCCACTTCCCTCCCAATGCCTCCCAGTATATCCCAGTTTCCTCCCAGTACATCCCAGTAAATCCCAGCTCGCTGCCAGTACATGCCAATACATCGCTGTACATTCCAGTTCTGTTCCTGTACATCCCAATACATCCCCGTTCCATGCCAGTACATCCCAGTTCCCTACCAGTTCATCCCCGTACATACCAATTCCCTCCCGGTTCACTACCACTTCTTTCCCAGTGCCTCCCAATACATCCCAGTTCCGTCCCATTACATCCCAGTACATCCCAGGTCCCTCCCAGTACATCCCAGGTCCCTCCCAGTACTGGGAGGGAACTGGGATGTACTGGGAGGCACTACAATGTGCGGGGATGCCCTGGGATGTACCGTGGAGGAACTAGGATGTACAGGCTTGTACTGGGTTGTACCGGGTGGAACTGGCAGGGATTTGGGATGTACCAGGATCTACTGGGATGTACTGGGAGGTAACTGTTATGTACTGGGAGTGAACTGGGAGGTAACTGGGACGTACTGGTAGGGAACTGGGACGTACTGTGAGGACACTGGGATGTACTGTTATGTACTGGGAGGGAAGTGTTATGTACTGAGGGGAACTGGTGCGTACTGGGATGTACTGGGATGGAACTGTGAAGTACTGGGACGTACTGGGAGTGAACTGGGAGGGAACTGGTATGTAGTAGGATGTACTGGGTGGGAACTGGGATGTACCAGGATGTACTGGGATGTACTGGGAGGGAACTGGTACGTACTGGGAGGGAACTGGGATGTAGTGGGAGGGAACTGGGAGGGAACTGGGATGTACTGGGAGGGAACTGGTATGTACTGGGAGGGAACTGGGATGTACTGGGATGTACTGGCAGGGAACTGGGATGTACTGGGAGGGGATTGGGATGTACTGGGAGGGAACTTGGATGTATTGGGAGGGAAGTGTTATGTACCAAGGGGGAACTGGGACGTACTGGGATGTAGTGGGAGTGAACTGTGAAGTACTGGGATGTACTGTGAGGGAACTGGGATGTACTGGGAGGGAACTTTAAAGTACTGGGATGTACTTAGAGGAAACTGGGAGGCAACTGGCATGTACTGGGATGTACTGGAATGGAACTGGGAGTGAACTGTGTGTGAACGGGGAGGGAACTGGGATGTACTGTGAGGGAACTGGGATGTACTGGGATGTACTGGGAGGGACTGGGAGGGATCTGGGATGTACTGGGCTGCACTGGTAGGGAACTGGGATGTACTGGGAGGACACTGGAATGTCCCAGTTGACACCCACTTCCCTCCCAGTTTCCTCCCAGTATATCCCAGTTTCCTCCCAGTATATCCCAGTTTCCTCCCAGTATATCCCAGTAAATCCCAGTTCGCTCCCAGTACATCCCAATACATCGCCGTACATTCCAGTTCCGTTCCTGTCCATCCCAATACATCCCCGTTCCATGCCAGTACATCCCAGTTTCCTATCAGTTCATCCCCGTACATCCCAATTCCCTCCCGGTTCACTACCACTTCTTTCCCAGTTCCGTCCCATTACATCCCAGTTCCGTCCCATTACATCCCAGTACATCCCAGGTCCCTCCCAGTACATCCCAGTTCCCTCCCAGTACTGGGAGGGACCTGGGATGTACTGGGAGGCACTACAATGTGCGGGGATGCCCTGGGATGTACTGTGGAGGAACTAGGATGTACAGGCTTGTACTGGGTTGTACCGGGTGGAACTGGCAGGGATTTGGGATGTACCAGGATCTACTGGGATGTACTGGGAGGTAACTGTTATGTACTGGGAAGGAACAGGGAGGTAACTGGGATGTACTGGTAGGGAACTGGGATGTACTGGGAGGGAACTGGGACGTACTGTGAGGACACTGGGATGTACTGGTATGTACTGGGAGGGAAGTGTTATGTACTGAGGGGAACTGGGACGTACTGGGATGTACTGGGAGGGAACAGTGAAGTACTGGGATGTACTGGGAGTGAACTGGGAGGGAACTGGTATGTAGTAGGATGTACTGGGTGGGAACTGGGATGTACCAGGATGTACTGGGAGGGAACTGGGATTTACTGGGAGGGAACTGGGATGTACTGGGACATACTGGCTGGGAACTGGGATGTACTGGGAGGGGATTGGGACGGACTGGCAGGGAACTGGGATGTACTGGGAGGGAACTGGGATGTACTGGGCTGCACTGGTAGGGAACTGGGATGTACTGGGAGGAAACTGGAATGTCCCAGTTGACACCCACTTCCCTCCCAGTGCCTCCCAGTATATCCCAGTTTCCTCCCAGTACATCCCAGTAAATCCCAGTTTGCTCCCAGTACATCCCAGTACATCGCAGTACATTCCAGTTCCGTTCCTGTACATCCCAATACATCCCCATTCCATGCCAGTACATCCCAGTTCCCTACCAGTTCATCCCCGTACATCCCAATTCCCTCCCGGTTCACTACCACTTCTTTCCCAGTTCCGTCCCATTACATCCCAGTTCCGTCCCATTACATCCCAGTACATCCCAGGTCCCTCCCAGTACATCCCAGGTCCCTCCCAGTACATCCCAGGTCCCTCCCTTACTGGGAGGGAGCTGGGATGTACTGGGAGGCACTACAATGTGCGGGGATGCCCTGGGATGTACTGTGGAGGAACTAGGATGTACAGGCTTGTACTGGGTTGTACCGGGTGGAACTGGCAGGGATTTGGGATGTACCAGGATCTACTGGGATGTACTGGGAGGTAACTGTTATGTACTGGGAAGGAACAGGGAGGTAACTGGGATGTACTGGGAGGGAACTGGGACGTACTGTGAGGACACTGGGATGTACTGGTATGTACTGGGAGGGAAGTGTTATGTACTGAGGGGAACTGGGACGTACTGGGATGTACTGGGAGGGAACTGTGAAGTACTGGGATGTACTGGGAGTGAACTGGGAGGGAACTGGTATGTAGTAGGATGTACTGGGTGGGAACTGGGATGTACCAGGATGTACTGGGATGTAGTGGGAGGGAACTGGTATGTACTGGGAGGGAACTGGGATGTACTGGGATGTAGTGGGAGGGAACTGGGAGGGAACTGGGATGTACTGGGAGGGAACTGGGATGTACTGGGACATACTGGCAGGGAACTGGGATGTACTGGGAGGGGATTGGGACGGACTGGGAGGGAACTGGGATGTACTGGGCTGCACTGGTAGGGAACTGGGATGTACTGGGAGGAAACTGGAATGTCCCAGTTGACACCCACTTCCCTCCCAATGCCTCCCAGTATATCCCAGTTTCCTCCCAGTATATCCCAGTTTCCTCCCAGTACATCCCAGTAAATCCCAGCTCGCTGCCAGTACATGCCAATACATCGCTGTACATTCCAGTTCTGTTCCTGTACATCCCAATACATCCCCGTTCCATGCCAGTACATCCCAGTTCCCTACCAGTTCATCCCCGTACATCCCAGTTCCCTCCCGGTTCACTACCACTTCTTTCCCAGTGCCTCCCAATACATCCCAGTTCCGTCCCATTACATCTCAGTACATCTCAGTTCCCTCCCAGTACGTCCCAGTTCCCTCCCAGTACATCCCAGTTCCCTCCCAGTACTGGGAGGGAACTGGGATGTACTGGGAGGCACTACAATGTGCGGGGATGCCCTGGGATGTACTGTGGAGGAACTAGGAAGTACAGGCTTGTACTGGGTTGTACCGGGTGGAACTGGCAGGGATTTGGGATGTACCAGGATCTACTGGGATGTACTGGGAGGTAACTGTTGTGTACTGGGAGTGAACTGGGAGAGAACTGGGATGTACTGGGAGGGAACTGGGACGTACTGTGAGGACACTGGGATGTACTGTTATGTACTGGGAGGGAAGTGTTATGTACTGAGGGGAACTGGGACGTACTGGGATGTACTGGGAGGGAACTGGGACGTACTGTGAGGACACTGGGATGTACTGGTATGTACTGGGAGGGAAGTGTTATGTACTGAGGGGAACTGGGACGTACTGGGACGTGCTGGGAGGGAACTATGAAGTATTGGGATGTACTTAGAGGGAACTGGGATGTACTGGGAGGGAACTGGGAGGGAACTGTGAAGTACTGGGATGTACTGGGAGGGAACTGGTATGTACTGGGAGGGAACTGGGATGTACTGGGTGGAAAGTGTTGGGAATTGGGATTTACTGGGAGGGAACTGGGATGGACTGGGAGGGAACTGGGATGTAGTGGGACATACTGGGAGGGAACTGGGATGTACTGGGGTGTACTGGGAGGGAACTGTTATGTACCGAGGGGGAACTGGGATGTACTGGGAGTGAACTGTGAAGTACTGGGATGTACTTAGAGGGAAGTGGGAGGGAACTTGGATGTAGTGGGAGGGAACTGGGGTTTACTTGGAGGAAAGTGGCATGTACTGGGATGTACTGGAATGGAACTGGGAGTGAACTGTGTGTGAACTGTGAGGGAACTGGGATGTACTGTGAGGGAACTGGGATGTACTGGGATGTACTGGGACGGACTGGGAGGGAACTGGGATGTACTGGGAGGGATCTGGGATGTACTGGGCTGCACTGGTAGGGAGCTGGGATGTACTGGGAGGAAACTGGAATGTCCCAGTTGACACCCACTTCCCTCCCAGTGCCTCCCAGTATATCCCAGTTTCCTCCCAGTACATCCCAGTAAATCCCAGTTTGCTCCCAGTACATCCCAGTACATCGCAGTACATTCCAGTTCCGTTCCTGTACATCCCAATACATTCCCGTTCCATGCCAGTACATCCCAGTTCCCTACCAGTTCATCCCCGTACATCCCAATTCCCTCCCGGTTCACTACCACTTCTTTCCCAGTTCCGTCCCATTACATCCCAGTTCCGTCCCATTACATCCCAGCACATCCCAGTTCCCTCCCAGTACATCCCAGGTCCCTCCCAGTACATCCCAGGTCCCTCCCAGTACTGGGAGGGAACTGGGATGTACTGGGAGGCACTACAATGTGCGGGGATGCCCTGGGATGTACTGTGGAGGAACTAGGATGTACAGGCTTGTACTGGGTTGTACCGGGTGGAACTGGCAGGGATTTGGGATGTACCAGGATCTACTGGGATGTACTGGGAGGTAACTGTTATGTACTGGGAGTGAACTGGGAGGGAACTGGGATGTACTGGGACGGACTGGGAGGGAACTGGGACGGACTGGGATGCACTGGTAGGGAACTGGGATGTACTGGGAGGAAACTGGGATGTCCCAGTTGACACCCACTTTCCTCCCAGTTTCCTCCCAGTATATCCCAGTTTCCTCCCAGTACATCCCAGTAAATCCCAGTTTGCTCCCAGTACATCGCAGTACATTCCAGTTCCGTTCCTGTACATCCCAATACATCCCCGTTCCATGCCAGTACATCCCAGTTTCCTATCAGTTCATCCCCGTACATCCCAATTCCCTCCCGGTTCACTACCACTTCTTTCCCAGTTCCGTCCCATTACATCCCAGTACATCCCAGTACATCCCAGTTCCCTCCCAGTACATCCCAGTTCCCTCCCAGTACATACCAGTTCCCTCCCAGTACATCCCAGTACTTCACAGTTCCCTCCCAGTTCCCTCCCAGTTCCCTCCCAGTACATCCCAGTTCCCTCTAAGTACATCCCAATACTTCATAGTTCCCTCCCAGCACGTCCCAGTACGTCCCAGTTCCCCTCAGTACATAACACTTCCCTCCCAGTACATACCAGTACATCCCAGTGTCCTCACAGTACGTCCCAGTTCCCTCCCAGTACATCCCAGTACGTCCCAGTTCCCCTCAGTACATAACACTTCCCTCCCAGTACATACCAGTACATCCCAGTGTCCTCACAGTACATCCCAGTTCCCTCCCAGTACATCCCAGTACATCCCAGTAGATCCTGGTACATCCCAAATCCCTGCCAGTTCCACCCGGTACAACCCAGTACAAGCCTGTACTTCCTAGTTCCTCCACAGTACATCCCAGGGCATCCCCGCACATTGTAGTGCCTCCCAGTAAATCCCAGTTCGCTCCCAGTACATCCCAATACATCGCCGTACATTCCAGTTCCGTTCCTGTCCATCCCAATACATCCCCGTTCCATGCCAGTACATCCCAGTTTCCTACCAGTTCATCCCCGTACATCCCAATTCCCTCCCGGTTCACTACCACTTCTTTCCCAGTTCCGTCCCATTACATCCCAGTTCCGTCCCATTACATCCCAGTACATCCCAGTTCCCTCCCAGTACATCCCAGGTCCCTCCCAGTACATCCCAGGTCCCTCCCAGTACTGGGAGGGAACTGGGATGTACTGGGAGGCACTACAATGTGCGGGGATGCCCTGGGATGTACTGTGGAGGAACTAGGAAGTACAGGCTTGTACTGGGTTGTACTGGGTGGAACTGGCAGGGATTTGGGATGTACCAGGATCTACTGGGATGTACTGGGAGGTAACTGTTATGTACTGGGAAGGAACAGGGAGGTAACTGGGATGTACTGGTAGGGAACTGGGATGTACTGGGAGGGAACTGGGACGTACTGTGAGGACACTGGGATGTACTGGTATGTACTGGGAGGGAAGTGTTATGTACTGAGGGGAACTGGGACGTACTGGGATGTACTGGGAGGGAACTGTGAAGTACTGGGATGTACTGGGAGTGAACTGGGAGGGAACTGGTATGTAGTAGGATGTACTGGGTGGGAACTGGGATGTACCAGGATGTACTGGGATGTAGTGGGAGGGAACTGGTATGTACTGGGAGGGAACTGGGATGTACTGGGATGTAGTGGGAGGGAACTGGGAGGGAACTGGGATGTACTGGGAGGGAGCTGGTATGTACTGGGAGGGAACTGGGATGTACTGGGACATACTGGCAGGGAACTGGGATGTACTGGGAGGGGATTGGGACGGACTGGGAGGGAACTGGGATGTACTGGGCTGCACTGGTAGGGAACTGGGATGTACTGGGAGGAAACTGGAATGTCCCAGTTGACACCCACTTCCCTCCCAATGCCTCCCAGTATATCCCAGTTTCCTCCCAGTATATCCCAGTTTCCTCCCAGTACATCCCAGTAAATCCCAGCTCGCTGCCAGTACATGCCAATACATCGCTGTACATTCCAGTTCTGTTCCTGTACATCCCAATACATCCCCGTTCCATGCCAGTACATCCCAGTTCCCTACCAGTTCATCCCCGTACATCCCAGTTCCCTCCCGGTTCACTACCACTTCTTTCCCAGTGCCTCCCAATACATCCCAGTTCCGTCCCATTACATCTCAGTACATCTCAGTTCCCTCCCAGTACGTCCCAGTTCCCTCCCAGTACATCCCAGTTCCCTCCCAGTACTGGGAGGGAACTGGGATGTACTGGGAGGCACTACAATGTGCGGGGATGCCCTGGGATGTACTGTGGAGGAACTAGGAAGTACAGGCTTGTACTGGGTTGTACCGGGTGGAACTGGCAGGGATTTGGGATGTACCAGGATCTACTGGGATGTACTGGGAGGTAACTGTTGTGTACTGGGAGTGAACTGGGAGAGAACTGGGATGTACTGGGAGGGAACTGGGACGTACTGTGAGGACACTGGGATGTACTGTTATGTACTGGGAGGGAAGTGTTATGTACTGAGGGGAACTGGGACGTACTGGGATGTACTGGGAGGGAACTGGGACGTACTGTGAGGACACTGGGATGTACTGGTATGTACTGGGAGGGAAGTGTTATGTACTGAGGGGAACTGGGACGTACTGGGACGTGCTGGGAGGGAACTATGAAGTATTGGGATGTACTTAGAGGGAACTGGGATGTACTGGGAGGGAACTGGGAGGGAACTGGGAGGGAACTGTGAAGTACTGGGATGTACTGGGAGGGAACTGGTATGTACTGGGAGGGAACTGGGATGTACTGGGTGGAAAGTGTTGGGAATTGGGATTTACTGGGAGGGAACTGGGATGGACTGGGAGGGAACTGGGATGTAGTGGGACATACTGGGAGGGAACTGGGATGTACTGGGGTGTACTGGGAGGGAACTGTTATGTACCGAGGGGGAACTGGGATGTACTGGGAGTGAACTGTGAAGTACTGGGATGTACTTAGAGGGAAGTGGGAGGGAACTTGGATGTAGTGGGAGGGAACTGGGGTTTACTTGGAGGAAAGTGGCATGTACTGGGATGTACTGGAATGGAACTGGGAGTGAACTGTGTGTGAACTGTGAGGGAACTGGGATGTACTGTGAGGGAACTGGGATGTACTGGGATGTACTGGGACGGACTGGGAGGGAACTGGGATGTACTGGGAGGGATCTGGGATGTACTGGGCTGCACTGGTAGGGAGCTGGGATGTACTGGGAGGAAACTGGAATGTCCCAGTTGACACCCACTTCCCTCCCAGTGCCTCCCAGTATATCCCAGTTTCCTCCCAGTACATCCCAGTAAATCCCAGTTTGCTCCCAGTACATCCCAGTACATCGCAGTACATTCCAGTTCCGTTCCTGTACATCCCAATACATTCCCGTTCCATGCCAGTACATCCCAGTTCCCTACCAGTTCATCCCCGTACATCCCAATTCCCTCCCGGTTCACTACCACTTCTTTCCCAGTTCCGTCCCATTACATCCCAGTTCCGTCCCATTACATCCCAGCACATCCCAGGTCCCTCCCAGTACATCCCAGGTCCCTCCCAGTACATCCCAGGTCCCTCCCAGTACTGGGAGGGAACTGGGATGTACTGGGAGGCACTACAATGTGCGGGGATGCCCTGGGATGTACCGTGGAGGAACTAGGATGTACAGGCTTGTACTGGGTTGTACCGGGTGGAACTGGCAGGGATTTGGGATGTACCAGGATCTACTGGGATGTACTGGGAGGTAACTGTTATGTACTGGGAGTGAACTGGGAGGGAACTGGGATGTACTGGGACGGACTGGGAGGGAACTGGGACGGACTGGGATGCACTGGTAGGGAACTGGGATGTACTGGGAGGAAACTGGGATGTCCCAGTTGACACCCACTTTCCTCCCAGTTTCCTCCCAGTATATCCCAGTTTCCTCCCAGTACATCCCAGTAAATCCCAGTTTGCTCCCAGTACATCGCAGTACATTCCAGTTCCGTTCCTGTACATCCCAATACATCCCCGTTCCATGCCAGTACATCCCAGTTTCCTACCAGTTCATCCCCGTACATCCCAATTCCCTCCCGGTTCACTACCACTTCTTTCCCAGTGCCTCCCAATACATCCTAGTTCCGTCCCATTACATCCCAGTACATCCCAGGTCCCTCCCAGTACATCCCAGGTCCCTCCCAGTACATCCCAGGTCCCTCCCAGTACATCCCAGGTCCCTCCCAGTACTGGGAGGGACCTGGGATGTACTGGGAGGCACTACAATGTGCGGGGATGCCCTGGGATGTACTGTGGAGGAACTAGGATGTGCAGGCTTGTACTGGGTTGTACCGGGTGGAACTAGCAGGGATTTGGGATGTACCAGGATCTACTGGGATGTACTGGGAGGTAACTGTTATGTACTGGGAGTGAACTGGGAGAGAACTGGGATGTACTGGGAGGGAACTGGGACGTACTGTGAGGACACTGGGATGTACTGTTATGTACTGGGAGGGAAGTGTTATGTACTGAGGGGAACTGGGACGTACTGGGATGTACTGGGAGGGAACTGGGACGTACTGTGAGGACACTGGGATGTACTGGTATGTACTGGGAGGGAAGTGTTATGTACTGAGGGGAACTGGGACGTACTGGGACGTGCTGGGAGGGAACTATGAAGTATTGGGATGTACTTAGAGGGAACTGGGATGTACTGGGAGGGAACTGGGAGGGAACTGGGAGGGAACTGTGAAGTACTGGGATGTACTGGGAGGGAACTGGTATGTACTGGGAGGGAACTGGGATGTACTGGGTGGAAAGTGTTGGGAATTGGGATTTACTGGGAGGGAACTGGGATGGACTGGGAGGGAACTGGGATGTAGTGGGACATACTGGGAGGGAACTGGGATGTACTGGGGTGTACTGGGAGGGAACTGTTATGTACCGAGGGGGAACTGGGATGTACTGGGAGTGAACTGTGAAGTACTGGGATGTACTTAGAGGGAAGTGGGAGGGAACTTGGATGTAGTGGGAGGGAACTGGGGTTTACTTGGAGGAAAGTGGCATGTACTGGGATGTACTGGAATGGAACTGGGAGTGAACTGTGTGTGAACTGTGAGGGAACTGGGATGTACTGTGAGGGAACTGGGATGTACTGGGATGTACTGGGACGGACTGGGAGGGAACTGGGATGTACTGGGAGGGATCTGGGATGTACTGGGCTGCACTGGTAGGGAGCTGGGATGTACTGGGAGGAAACTGGAATGTCCCAGTTGACACCCACTTCCCTCCCAGTGCCTCCCAGTATATCCCAGTTTCCTCCCAGTACATCCCAGTAAATCCCAGTTTGCTCCCAGTACATCCCAGTACATCGCAGTACATTCCAGTTCCGTTCCTGTACATCCCAATACATTCCCGTTCCATGCCAGTACATCCCAGTTCCCTACCAGTTCATCCCCGTACATCCCAATTCCCTCCCGGTTCACTACCACTTCTTTCCCAGTTCCGTCCCATTACATCCCAGTTCCGTCCCATTACATCCCAGCACATCCCAGGTCCCTCCCAGTACATCCCAGGTCCCTCCCAGTACATCCCAGGTCCCTCCCAGTACTGGGAGGGAACTGGGATGTACTGGGAGGCACTACAATGTGCGGGGATGCCCTGGGATGTACCGTGGAGGAACTAGGATGTACAGGCTTGTACTGGGTTGTACCGGGTGGAACTGGCAGGGATTTGGGATGTACCAGGATCTACTGGGATGTACTGGGAGGTAACTGTTATGTACTGGGAGTGAACTGGGAGGGAACTGGGATGTACTGGGACGGACTGGGAGGGAACTGGGACGGACTGGGATGCACTGGTAGGGAACTGGGATGTACTGGGAGGAAACTGGGATGTCCCAGTTGACACCCACTTTCCTCCCAGTTTCCTCCCAGTATATCCCAGTTTCCTCCCAGTACATCCCAGTAAATCCCAGTTTGCTCCCAGTACATCGCAGTACATTCCAGTTCCGTTCCTGTACATCCCAATACATCCCCGTTCCATGCCAGTACATCCCAGTTTCCTACCAGTTCATCCCCGTACATCCCAATTCCCTCCCGGTTCACTACCACTTCTTTCCCAGTGCCTCCCAATACATCCTAGTTCCGTCCCATTACATCCCAGTACATCCCAGGTCCCTCCCAGTACATCCCAGGTCCCTCCCAGTACATCCCAGGTCCCTCCCAGTACATCCCAGGTCCCTCCCAGTACTGGGAGGGAGCTGGGATGTACTGGGAGGCACTACAATGTGCGGGGATGCCCTGGGATGTACTGTGGAGGAACTAGGATGTGCAGGCTTGTACTGGGTTGTACCGGGTGGAACTAGCAGGGATTTGGGATGTACCAGGATCTACTGGGATGTACTGGGAGGTAACTGTTATGTACTGGGAGTGAACTGGGAGGGAATTGGACGTACTGGTAGGGAACTGGGATGTACTGGGAGGGAACTGGGACGTACTGTGAGGACACTGGGATGTACTGTTATGTACTGGGAGGGAAGTGTTATGTACAGAGGGGAACCGGTGCGTACTGGGATGTACTGGGATGGAACTGTGAAGTACTGGGATGTACTGGGAGTGAACTGGGAGGGAACTGGTATGTGGTAGGATGTACTGGGTGGGAACTGGGATGTACCAGGATGTACTGGGATGTACTGGGAGGGAACTGGGATGTACTGGGAGGGAACTGGTATGTACTGGGAGGGAACTGGGATGTACTGGGACATACTGGCAGGGAACTGGGATGTACTGGGAGGGGATTGGGACGGACTGGGAGGGAACTGGGATGTACTGGGCTGCACCGGTAGGGAACTGGGATGTACTGGGAGGAAACTGGAATGTCCCAGTTGACACCCACTTCCCTCCCAATGCCTCCCAGTATATCCCAGTTTCCTCCCAGTACATCCCAGTAAATCCCAGTTTGCTCCCAGTACATGCCAATACATCGCTGTACATTCCAGTTCTGTTCCTGTACATCCCAATACATCCCCGTTCCATGCCAGTACATCCCAGTTCCCTACCAGTTCATCCCCGTACATCCCAATTCCCTCCCGGTTCACTACCACTTCTTTCCCAGTTCCGTCCCATTACATCCCAGTTCCGTCCCATTACATCCCAGTACATCCCAGTTCCCTCCCAGTACATCCCAGGTCCCTCCCAGTACATCCCAGGTCCCTCCCAGTACTGGGAGGGAACTGGGATGTACTGGGAGGCACTACAATGTGCGGGGATGCCCTGGGATGTACCGTGGAGGAACTAGGATGTACAGGCTTGTACTGGGTTGTACCGGGTGGAACTGGCAGGGATTTGGGATGTACCAGGATCTACTGGGATGTACTGGGAGGTAACTGTTATGTACTGGGAGTGAACTGGGAGGTAACTGGGACGTACTGGTAGGGAACTGGGACGTACTGTGAGGACACTGGGATGTACTGTTATGTACTGGGAGGGAAGTGTTATGTACTGAGGGGAACTGGTGCGTACTGGGATGTACTGGGATGGAACTGTGAAGTACTGGGACGTACTGGGAGTGAACTGGGAGGGAACTGGTATGTAGTAGGATGTACTGGGTGGGAACTGGGATGTACCAGGATGTACTGGGATGTACTGGGAGGGAACTGGTACGTACTGGGAGGGAACTGGGATGTAGTGGGAGGGAACTGGGAGGGAACTGGGATGTACTGGGAGGGAACTGGTATGTACTGGGAGGGAACTGGGATGTACTGGGATGTACTGGCAGGGAACTGGGATGTACTGGGAGGGGATTGGGATGTACTGGGAGGGAACTTGGATGTATTGGGAGGGAAGTGTTATGTACCAAGGGGGAACTGGGACGTACTGGGATGTAGTGGGAGTGAACTGTGAAGTACTGGGATGTACTGTGAGGGAACTGGGATGTACTGGGAGGGAACTTTAAAGTACTGGGATGTACTTAGAGGAAACTGGGAGGCAACTGGCATGTACTGGGATGTACTGGAATGGAACTGGGAGTGAACTGTGTGTGAACTGGGAGGGAACTGGGATGTACTGTGAGGGAACAGGGATGTACTGGGATGTACTGGGAGGGACTGGGAGGGAACTGGGATGTACTGGGCTGCACTGGTAGGGAACTGGGATGTACTGGGAGGAAACTGGAATGTCCCAGTTGACACCCACTTCCCTCCCAGTTTCCTCCCAGTATATCCCAGTTTCCTCCCAGTATATCCCAGTTTCCTCCCAGTATATCCCAGTAAATCCCAGTTCGCTCCCAGTACATCCCAATACATCGCCGTACATTCCAGTTCCGTTCCTGTCCATCCCAATACATCCCCGTTCCATGCCAGTACATCCCAGTTTCCTATCAGTTCATCCCCGTACATCCCAATTCCCTCCCGGTTCACTACCACTTCTTTCCCAGTTCCGTCCCATTACATCCCAGTTCCGTCCCATTACATCCCAGTACATCCCAGTTCCGTCCCAGTACATTCCAGGTCCCTCCCAGTACATCCCAGTTCCCTCCCAGTACTGGGAGGGACCTGGGATGTACTGGGAGGCACTACAATGTGCGGGGATGCCCTGGGATGTACTGTGGAGGAACTAGGATGTACAGGCTTGTACTGGGTTGTACCGGGTGGAACTGGCAGGGATTTGGGATGTACCAGGATCTACTGGGATGTACTGGGAGGTAACTGTTATGTACTGGGAAGGAACAGGGAGGTAACTGGGATGTACTGGTAGGGAACTGGGATGTACTGTGAGGGAACTGGGACGTACTGTGAGGACACTGGGATGTACTGTTATGTACTGGGAGGGAAGTGTTATGTACTGAGGGGAACTGGGACGTACTGGGATGTACTGGGAGGGAACTGTGAAGTACTGGGATGTACTGGGAGTGAACTGGGAGGGAACTGGTATGTAGTAGGATGTACTGGGTGGGAACTGGGATGTACCAGGATGTACTGGGATGTAGTGGGAGGGAACTGGTATGTACTGGGAGGGAACTGGGATGTACTGGGAGGGAACTGGGATGTACTGGGACATACTGGCAGGGAACTGGGATGTACTGGGAGGGGATTGGGACGGACTGGGAGGGAACTGGGATGTACTGGGCTGCACTGGTAGGGAACTGGGATGTACTGGGAGGAAACTGGAATGTCCCAGTTGACACCCACTTCCCTCCCAATGCCTCCCAGTATATCCCAGTTTCCTCCCAGTATATCCCAGTTTCCTCCCAGTACATCCCAGTAAATCCCAGCTCGCTGCCAGTACATGCCAATACATCGCTGTACATTCCAGTTCTGTTCCTGTACATCCCAATACATCCCCGTTCCATGCCAGTACATCCCAGTTCCCTACCAGTTCATCCCCGTACATCCCAGTTCCCTCCCGGTTCACTACCACTTCTTTCCCAGTGCCTCCCAATACATCCCAGTTCCGTCCCATTACATCCCAGTACATCCCAGTTCCCTCCCAGTACGTCCCAGTTCCCTCCCAGTACGTCCCAGTTCCCTCCCAGTACTTCCCAGTTCCCTCCCAGTACTGGGAGGGAACTGGGATGTACTGGGAGGCACTACAATGTGCGGGGATGCCCTGGGATGTACTGTGGAGGAACTAGGAAGTACAGGCTTGTACTGGGTTGTACCGGGTGGAACTGGCAGGGATTTGGGATGTACCAGGATCTACTGGGATGTACTGGGATGTACTGGGAGGTAACTGTTGTGTACTGGGAGTGAACTGGGAGAGAACTGGGATGTACTGGGAGGGAACTGGGATGTACTGTGAGGACACTGGGATGTACTGGTATGTACTGGGAGGGAAGTGTTATGTACTGAGGGGAACTGGGACGTACTGGGATGTACTGGGAGGGAACTGGGACGTACTGTGAGGACACTGGGATGTACTGGTATGTACTGGGAGGGAAGTGTTATGTACTGAGGGGAACTGGGACGTACTGGGACGTGCTGGGAGGGAACTATGAAGTATTGGGATGTACTTAGAGGGAACTGGGATGTACTGGGAGGGAACTGGGAGGGAACTGGGAGGGAACTGTGAAGTACTGGGATGTACTGGGAGGGAACTGGTATGTACTGGGAGGGAACTGGGATGTACTGGGTGGAAAGTGTTGGGAATTGGGATTTACTGGGAGGGAACTGGGATGGACTGGGAGGGAACTGGGATGTAGTGGGACATACTGGGAGGGAACTGGGATGTACTGGGGTGTACTGGGAGGGAACTGTTATGTACCGAGGGGGAACTGGGATGTACTGGGAGTGAACTGTGAAGTACTGGGATGTACTTAGAGGGAAGTGGGAGGGAACTTGGATGTAGTGGGAGGGAACTGGGGTTTACTTGGAGGAAAGTGGCATGTACTGGGATGTACTGGAATGGAACTGGGAGTGAACTGTGTGTGAACTGTGAGGGAACTGGGATGTACTGTGAGGGAACTGGGATGTACTGGGATGTACTGGGACGGACTGGGAGGGAACTGGGATGTACTGGGAGGGATCTGGGATGTACTGGGCTGCACTGGTAGGGAGCTGGGATGTACTGGGAGGAAACTGGAATGTCCCAGTTGACACCCACTTCCCTCCCAGTGCCTCCCAGTATATCCCAGTTTCCTCCCAGTACATCCCAGTAAATCCCAGTTTGCTCCCAGTACATCCCAGTACATCGCAGTACATTCCAGTTCCGTTCCTGTACATCCCAATACATCCCCGTTCCATGCCAGTACATCCCAGTTCCCTACCAGTTCATCCCCGTACATCCCAATTCCCTCCCGGTTCACTACCACTTCTTTCCCAGTTCCGTCCCATTACATCCCAGTTCCGTCCCATTACATCCCAGCACATCCCAGTTCCCTCCCAGTACATCCCAGGTCCCTCCCAGTACATCCCAGGTCCCTCCCAGTACTGGGAGGGAACTGGGATGTACTGGGAGGCACTACAATGTGCGGGGATGCCCTGGGATGTACTGTGGAGGAACTAGGATGTACAGGCTTGTACTGGGTTGTACCGGGTGGAACTGGCAGGGATTTGGGATGTACCAGGATCTACTGGGATGTACTGGGAGGTAACTGTTATGTACTGGGAGTGAACTGGGAGGGAACTGGGATGTACTGGGACGGACTGGGAGGGAACTGGGACGGACTGGGATGCACTGGTAGGGAACTGGGATGTACTGGGAGGAAACTGGGATGTCCCAGTTGACACCCACTTTCCTCCCAGTTTCCTCCCAGTATATCCCAGTTTCCTCCCAGTACATCCCAGTAAATCCCAGTTTGCTCCCAGTACATCGCAGTACATTCCAGTTCCGTTCCTGTACATCCCAATACATCCCCGTTCCATGCCAGTACATCCCAGTTTCCTACCAGTTCATCCCCGTACATCCCAATTCCCTCCCGGTTCACTACCACTTCTTTCCCAGTGCCTCCCAATACATCCTAGTTCCGTCCCATTACATCACAGTACATCCCAGGTCCCTCCCAGTACATCCCAGGTCCCTCCCAGTACATCCCAGGTCCCTCCCAGTTAATCCCAGGTCCCTCCCAGTACTGGGAGGGACCTGGGATGTACTGGGAGGCACTACAATGTGCGGGGATGCCCTGGGATGTACTGTGGAGGAATTAGGATGTGCAGGCTTGTACTGGGTTGTACCGGGTGGAACTAGCAGGGATTTGGGATGTACCAGGATCTACTGGGATGTACTGGGATGTACTGGGAGGTAACTGTTATGTACTGGGAGTGAACTGGGAGGGAATTGGACGTACTGGTAGGGAACTGGGATGTACTGGGAGGGAACTGGGACGTACTGTGAGGACACTGGGATGTACTGTTATGTACTGGGAGGGAAGTGTTATGTACAGAGGGGAACCGGTGCGTACTGGGATGTACTGGGATGGAACTGTGAAGTACTGGGATGTACTGGGAGTGAACTGGGAGGGAACTGGTATGTGGTAGGTTGTACTGGGTGGGAACTGGGATGTACCAGGATGTACTGGGATGTACTGGGAGGGAACTGGGATGTACTGGGAGGGAACTGGTATGTACTGGGAGGGAACTGGGATGTACTGGGACATACTGGCAGGGAACTGGGATGTACTGGGAGGGGATTGGGACGGACTGGGAGGGAACTGGGATGTACTGGGCTGCACCGGTAGGGAACTGGGATGTACTGGGAGGAAACTGGAATGTCCCAGTTGACACCCACTTCCCTCCCAATGCCTCCCAGTTGTCGTGGTTTAGCGGCAGCTCAGCCCCACACAGCCGCTCGCTCACTCCCCCACCGGTAGATGGGGGAGAGAATCACAAGGGTAACGCTCGTGGGTTGGGATAAGAACAGTTTAATAATGAAAATTAAAAGAAACAACAGTAGAAATGCAATGTAAAGGAGAACAACGAGAGGCGCAAAGCCCCGGGGGAGGGGGGAAGGGAGGGGAGGGGAGAGGGGGAACGAACCGCCGGAACAAACCGCACGCGCCGCAGCCGCTCGCCGCCCGCCGACCCGACGCCGCGCCGCCCCCGCGCTGCCACTGCCCCCCCTCAATATACTGGTCATGGTGTCACATGGTATGGAATGAACCTGCCATTGGCCAGTCGGGGTCAGCCGCCCCCACCATGGCCCTGCCCCTCCCAGCCCCCCCTGCCACGCCACGCGGCAGAGCGCGGGAAGCTGGAAAGGTAGCTGACCCCCACAGTGAGGAGAATTAACCCCTTCTCAGCCAAAACCAGCACATTCTCCACCCCTTATTCCATACCACTTACACCATGCCCAGGTCCCATATGATGCAATACAACCGTACCAACCACCACCCCTCCCCTTCCCATCCTTTAACATAATACACAGACATCATTCCCTTAGTTCATGGATCTTCCCTGTAAAATGTCCATTAAAATGTCCATTGAGTTCACGCAGTCCATGACTCTGGGCTCCATCTGTTGTATCAGTCTTTCCGGGTGGGAGAGATGGTGTGTGGCGTTGGGTTGCTGCATACCGAGTCAGTCATCGTTCCATCACTGCTGCACGGCTTGTTTCATAGTTGATCTTCCATGGGTTGGGAGGCTCGTACTCTGATATCATTGATACAACACAGAGGTGACACACAATATTATATAGCAGTTCACATTGTGCCATTCAGTTCATTGACTGTTTTCACCCAAAATCAAATCCCCTTGAGGCACACATCGGATTTCTCCATCCTCCCGCATCACCCACCAAGTGCACCCAGGTCCTCGAGCAAAAACAATCCCACGAATGGGTTTGCCTTTGCCAGAGGCAGGAAGAACCCAGACTGTTTTGCCCAGCATACTTTTTGTGTGCACTACAGGGACTCTATCCCCTTCCACAGTATGTAGGATTTCTGACTGGGCAGGGCCAGCTCGGTTGGCAGATCCCCTCGTGTTGACTAACCACGTGGCTTTTGCTAAATGTGTATCCCAGTGCTTGAATGTCCCACCCCCCATTGCTCTCAGTGTGGTTTTTAACAGTCCATTGTACCTTTCAATTTTCCCAGAGGCTGGTGCGTGATAGGGGATGTGATACACCCACTCAATGCCGTGCTCTTTGGCCCAGGTGTCTATGAGGCTATTTCGGAAATGAGTCCCATTGTCTGACTCAATCCTCTCTGGGGTGCCATGTCGCCACAGGACTTGTTTCTCAAGACCCAGGATAGTGTTCCGGGCAGTGGCGTGGGGGACAGGATATGTTTCCAGCCAGCCAGTCGTTGTTTCTACCATTGTAAGCACATGGCGCTTGCCTTGGCGGGTCTGTGGGAGTGTGATATAGTCAATTTGCCAGGCCTCCCCATATTTATATTTCAGCCATCGTCCCCCATACCACAGAGGCTTTACCCGCTTCGCTTGCTTGATTGCAGCGCATGTGTCACATTCGTGGATAACCTGTGCAATAATATCCATGGTCAAGTCCACCCCTCGATCACGAGCCCACCTGTATGTTGCATCTCTCCCTTGATGGCCTGAGGTGTCATGGGCCCACCGAGCTAGAAATAGTTCACCCTTATGCTGCCAGTCCAGATCCACCTCAGCCACTTCAATCTTGGCAGCCTGATCTACCTGCTGGTTGTTTCGATGTTCTTCAGTGGCCCGACTCTTGGGGACGTGAGCATCCACATGCCGTACCTTTACAACCAGTTTCTCTACCCGGGCAGCAATATCTTGCCACAATGTGGCAGCCCAGATGGGTTTGCCTCTGCGCTGCCAGTTGCTTTGCTTCCATTGCTGCAGCCAGCCCCACAGGGCATTTGCCACCATCCAGGAGTCAGTATAGAGATAGAGCACTGGCCACTTTTCCCGTTCAGCGATGTCTAAGGCCAGCTGGATGGCCTTTACCTCTGCAAACTGGCTCGATTCACCTTCTCCTTCAGCAGTTTCTGCTACTTGTCGTGTAGGACTCCATACAGCAGCCTTCCATCTCCGGTGCTTTCCCACAAGGCGACAGGACCCATCAGTGAACAGGGCATATTGCTTCTCATCTTCTGGCAGTTTGTTATACAGTGGGGCTTCTTCAGCACGTGTCACCTCCTCCTCTGGTGATAATCCAAAATCTTTACCTTCTGGCCAGTCCATAATCACTTCCAAGATTCCTGGGCGACTGGGGTTTCCTACTCGAGCCCGCTGGGTGATCAGTGCAACCCATTTACTCCACGTAGCATCAGTTGCATGGTGTGTAGAGGGGATGTTTCCTTTGAACATCCAGCCCAGCACTGGCAGTCGGGGTGCCAGGAGCAACTGTGCTTCAGTACCAACCACTTCTGAAGCAGCTCGAACCCCTTCATATGCTGCCAATATCTCTTTTTCAGTTGGAGTATAGCGGGCTTCAGACCCTCTGTATCCCCGACTCCAAAACCCTAGGGGTCGACCCCGGGTCTCCCCAGGTGCTTTCTGCCAGAGACTCCAGGTAGGGCCATTCTCCCCGGCTGCAGTGTAGAGCACATTTTTTACATCTTGTCCTGCCCGGACTGGCCCAAGAGCTACTGCATGGACTATTTCTCGTTTAATCTGTTCAAAGGCTTGTCGTTGCTCAGGGCCCCATTTGAAATCATTCTTTTTCCGGGTCACTTGATAGAGAGGGCTCACGATCAGACTGTAATTTGGAATATGCATTCTCCAAAAACCCACAACGCCCAAGAAAGCTTGTGTTTCCTTTTTGCTAGTTGGTGGAGACATGGCTGCTATTTTGTTGATCACATCCATTGGAATCTGACGACGACCGTCTTGCCATTTAATTCCTAAGAACTGGATTTCTCGTGCAGGTCCCTTCACCTTACTTTGTTTTATGGCAAAACCAGCTTTCAGAAGGATTTGGACTATTTTCTCACCTTTCTCAAAAACTTCTTCTGCTGTGCTGCCCCACACAATGATGTCATCAATGTATTGAAGGTGTTCTGGAGCTTCTCCCTGTTCCAGTACAGTCTGAATCAGTCCATGGCAAATGGTAGGACTGTGTTTCCACCCCTGGGGCAGTCGATTCCAGGTGTACTGGACGCCCCTCCATGTGAAAGCAAACTGTGGCCTGCACTCTGCTGCCAGAGGGATTGAGAAGAATGCATTAGCAATATCAATTGTGGCATACCACTTGGCCGCCTTTGACTCCAGTTCGTATTGAAGTTCTAGCATGTCTGGCACAGCAGCACTCAACGGTGGAGTGACTTCATTCAGGCCACGATAGTCTACTGTTAGTCTCCACTCTCCATTAGACTTCCGGACTGGCCATATGGGACTGTTAAAGGGTGAGTGGGTCTTACTGATGACTCCTTGGCTCCTCAGTTGGTGAATGAGTTTATGGATGGGGATCAGAGAGTCTCTGTTGGTGCGATATTGCCGCCGGTGCACTGTTGTGGTGGCGATTGGCACCTGTTGTTCTTTGACCTTCAGCAACCCCACCACAGAAGGGTCCTTTGAGAGACCGGGCAAGGTAGACAGCTGTTCAGTTTCCTCCGTCTCCAAGGCAGCTACACCAAAAGCCCACTTGTAACCTTTTGGGTCCTTGAAATACCCTCTCCTGAGGTAGTCTATACCAAGGATGCACGGAGCCTCTGGGCCAGTCACAATGGGGTGCTTCTGCCACTCATTGCCAGTTAGGCTCACTTCGGCCTCCAATACAGTTAGCTCTTGAGATCCCCCTGTCACTCCAGCAATGCTGATGGGTTCTGCCCCTATATAGTTTGATGGCATTAAGGTGCACTGTGCGCCGGTGTCCACTAAAGCTTTATACTCCTGTGGGTCGGACGTGCCAGGCCATCGGATCCACACAGTCCAGTAAGCCCGGTTATCCCTTTCCTCCACCCGGCTGGAGGCAGGGCCCCTCTAGTCCTGATCATGGCAGTCACAACTCACTTCCTGTAAATGTGAATCAGGAGTCCCTCTATTACACTTAGAAATAAAATCTGCGCTTCTACTCCTCTGTCTGGGGACTTGCTCGCTGGAAACTGGAGCAGCAGCTTTCCTGGAAGAGCCTCCCTGAGTGACTGTTCTTCCTTGCAGTTCATGTACTCGTGCCTGTAGGGTCGAAGTAGGCTTGCCATCCCACCTCATCATGTCCTCTCCGTGGTCACGCAGGTAGAACCATAGGGTGGCCCGTGGTGTGTATCCCCTTCTTTGAGCCAAAGGACGCTTATTCCTAACAGCTGAGACACTGCTCTGTCGAGGTGGGGAGTAGGACAGATCTTCTTTGAGTTGCTGGACCTCTTGGGATAGTTTCTCCACAGCAGAGACAAGTGAGGAAGAGATATTTGTGTCATAATCCCGGAGTCTATCTATCACCTCTGCCACCGTTGGTGTCTCGTCATCTTTCCAGGACATCACTGCCAATGAGTTTGCATGCGAAGATGGTGCGCTCCGTACAAACTTCCGCCACATGGGTCGTGTGCACTCGGCTTCATCTGGATCTTTGGATGACCGTTGATCATCCAGGTCACCATAAATCACCTCAAACACAGCTAATTCCCTGAGATACTGGATGCCTTTCTCCATAGTTGTCCATTTTCCTGGGCGATATGTAACATCTTCTTTAAAGGGATACCTTTCCTTCACTCCAGACAGGAGTCGCCTCCAGAGGCTGAGGGCTTGTGGTTTTTTTCCAATTGCTTTGTCAACGCCCCCTTCCCCAGAAAGGGATCCCAATTGTTTGGCTTCTTTTCCCTCTAGTTCCAGGCTACTGGCCCCATTATCCCAGCATCGGAGCAGCCAGGTGGCAATGTGCTCACCTGAACGACGGCTATAATCTTTTCGCATATCTCGCAACTCGCTTAAGGACAGGGATCGGGTGGTCTCTATTTCATTTATTACTTCTCCCTCCTCTCCCCGCGATGGCCCTGGTTCTTCATCATCCCGTTCTAAACGAGTTGATGTCCGCTTCCAATATTTCGTCTTATGTATGGGGGCAACTGATACTGGTACGGGTTTATTTTCTGAGCTAGCTCCGGTACTTGTTGTGGGGGTTTGAGTGGCTGCAGTGCCTGTTGTCAGAGCTGGATTGTCTACAGTGCCAGTCACTTTGCATTTCAATCCAGAGACATTCTCTTCCCCCTGGGGGCACTGAATACTGTTGAGCAGGGCTCGGTATGCATGGGCCAGACCCCAGCACGTTGCAGTTATCTGTGTCTCTCTGGAGTTCCCAGCGTAACAACATACTTTCTCCAAATATTCTACTAGTTTTTTAGGATTCTGCACTTGCTCGGGGGTGAAACTCCAAAACACTGGGGGTGCCCACTGCCCTAGGTATTTGCCCATGCTATCCCACATGCCCTGCCACTCGTAACTATCAAGCCTCGGGGCAGATTTCTGGGTGATATTCTTAAGTTGCTTAGTCAAAACCAAAACAACATGCCCAAAAACTAACAATGACTGCACCTTAACCACCCAAGGATGTTCAAGATACAAAAACGTTGTTGTAACAAAGGCACAGATATCATAGAACAAAGTTGCAAAGGTATTATTCTGTATTTCCTCCATATAAAATCTCTCCGAGGAGGAGGTATAATTGCTAATTGCCTCAACAAGGTGGTATCCGAAGTACAGTAACGGTTTCAGCAAAAACCCCAAATACCAGATAAAGCTGAAAACGAGTGTTTGTATAACAAATCTCGTAGGCAAAACATTACTAATCACAGCAGAACACAGCAGACTCAAACAACCAACACCGATTTTTAACACCCACTGCAAAAAGGACAACATGGTGCTGGGACCAGCAGCTGTTGTTATCTCCAACCCTCGAGCCCCACGTTGGGCGCCAAAAAAACTGTCGTGGTTTAGCGGCAGCTCAGCCCCACACAGCCGCTCGCTCACTCCCCCACCGGTAGATGGGGGAGAGAATCACAAGGGTAACGCTCGTGGGTTGGGATAAGAACAGTTTAATAATGAAAATTAAAAGAAACAACAGTAGAAATGCAATGTAAAGGAGAACAACGAGAGGCGCAAAGCCCCGGGGGAGGGGGGAAGGGAGGGGAGAGGGGGAACGAACCGCCGGAACAAACCGCACGCGCCGCAGCCGCTCGCCGCTCGCCGCCCCGACGCCGCGCCGCCTGCGCGCTGCCACTGCCCCCCCTCAATATACTGGTCATGGTGTCACATGGTATGGAATGAACCTGCCATTGGCCAGTCGGGGTCAGCCGCCCCCACCATGGCCCTGCCCCTCCCAGCACCCCCTGCCACGCCACGCGGCAGAGCGCGGGAAGCTGGAAAGGTAGCTGACCCCCACAGTGAGGAGAATTAACCCCTTCTCAGCCAAAACCAGCACACCAGTATATCCCAGTTTCCTCCCAGTACATCCCAGTAAATCCCAGTTTGCTCCCAGTACATGCCAATACATCGCTGTACATTCCAGTTCTGTTCCTGTACATCCCAATACATCCCCATTCCATGCCAGTACATCCCAGTTCCCTACCAGTTCATCCCCGTACATCCCAATTCCCTCCCGGTTCACTACCACTTCTTTCCCAGTTCCGTCCCATTACATCCCAGTTCCGTCGCATTACATCCCAGTACATCCCAGTTCCCTCCCAGTACATCCCAGGTCCCTCCCAGTACATCCCAGGTCCCTCCCAGTACTGGGAGGGAACTGGGATGTACTGGGAGGCACTACAATGTGCGGGGATGCCCTGGGATGTACTGTGGAGGAACTAGGATGTACAGGCTTGTACTGGGTTGTACCGGGTGGAACTGGCAGGGATTTGGGATGTACCAGGATCTACTGGGATGTACTGGGAGGTAACTGTTATGTACTGGGAAGGAACAGGGAGGTAACTGGGACGTACTGGTAGGGAACTGGGACGTACTGTGAGGACACTGGGATGTACTGTTATGTACTGGGAGGGAAGTGTTATGTACTGAGGGGAACTGGTGCGTACTGGGATGTACTGGGATGGAACTGTGAAGTACTGGGACGTACTGGGAGTGAACTGGGAGGGAACTGGTATGTAGTAGGATGTACTGGGTGGGAACTGGGATGTACCAGGATGTACTGGGATGTACTGGGAGGGAACTGGTACGTACTGGGAGGGAACTGGGATGTAGTGGGAGGGAACTGGGAGGGAACTGGGATGTACTGGGAGGGAACTGGTATGTACTGGGAGGGAACTGGGATGTACTGGGATGTACTGGCAGGGAACTGGGATGTACTGGGAGGGGATTGGGATGTACTGGGAGGGAACTTGGATGTATTGGGAGGGAAGTGTTATGTACCAAGGGGGAACTGGGACGTACTGGGATGTAGTGGGAGTGAACTGTGAAGTACTGGGATGTACTGTGAGGGAACTGGGATGTACTGGGAGGGAACTTTAAAGTACTGGGATGTACTTAGAGGAAACTGGGAGGCAACTGGCATGTACTGGGATGTACTGGAATGGAACTGGGAGTGAACTGTGTGTGAACTGGGAGGGAACTGGGATGTACTGTGAGGGAACAGGGATGTACTGGGATGTACTGGGAGGGACTGGGAGGGATCTGGGATGTACTGGGCTGCACTGGTAGGGAACTGGGATGTACTGGGAGGAAACTGGAATGTCCCAGTTGACACCCACTTCCCTCCCAGTTTCCTCCCAGTATATCCCAGTTTCCTCCCAGTATATCCCAGTTTCCTCCCAGTATATCCCAGTAAATCCCAGTTCGCTCCCAGTACATCCCAATACATCGCCGTACATTCCAGTTCCGTTCCTGTCCATCCCAATACATCCCCGTTCCATGCCAGTACATCCCAGTTTCCTATCAGTTCATCCCCGTACATCCCAATTCCCTCCCGGTTCACTACCACTTCTTTCCCAGTTCCGTCCCATTACATCCCAGTTCCGTCCCATTACATCCCAGTACATCCCAGTTCCGTCCCAGTACATTCCAGGTCCCTCCCAGTACATCCCAGTTCCCTCCCAGTACTGGGAGGGACCTGGGATGTACTGGGAGGCACTACAATGTGCGGGGATGCCCTGGGATGTACTGTGGAGGAACTAGGATGTACAGGCTTGTACTGGGTTGTACCGGGTGGAACTGGCAGGGATTTGGGATGTACCAGGATCTACTGGGATGTACTGGGAGGTAACTGTTATGTACTGGGAGTGAACTGGGAGAGAACTGGGACGTACTGGTAGGGAACTGGGATGTACTGTGAGGGAACTGGGACGTACTGTGAGGACACTGGGATGTACTGTTATGTACTGGGAGGGAAGTGTTATGTACTGAGGGGAACTGGGACGTACTGGGATGTACTGGGAGGGAACTGTGAAGTACTGGAATGTACTGGGAGTGAACTGGGAGGGAACTGGTATGTAGTAGGATGTACTGGGTGGGAACTGGGATGTACCAGGATGTACTGGGATGTAGTGGGAGGGAACTGGTATGTACTGGGAGGGAACTGGGATGTACTGGGATGTACTGGGAGGGAACTGGGATGTACTGGGAGGGAACTGGGATGTACTGGGACATACTGGCAGGGAACTGGGATGTACTGGGAGGGGATTGGGACGGACTGGGAGGGAACTGGGATGTACTGGGCTGCACTGGTAGGGAACTGGGATGTACTGGGAGGAAACTGGAATGTCCCAGTTGACACCCACTTCCCTCCCAATGCCTCCCAGTATATCCCAGTTTCCTCCCAGTATATCCCAGTTTCCTCCCAGTACATCCCAGTAAATCCCAGCTCGCTGCCAGTACATGCCAATACATCGCTGTACATTCCAGTTCTGTTCCTGTACATCCCAATACATCCCCGTTCCATGCCAGTACATCCCAGTTCCCTACCAGTTCATCCCCGTACATCCCAGTTCCCTCCCGGTTCACTACCACTTCTTTCCCAGTGCCTCCCAATACATCCCAGTTCCGTCCCATTACATCCCAGTACATCCCAGTTCCCTCCCAGTACGTCCCAGTTCCCTCCCAGTACGTCCCAGTTCCCTCCCAGTACTGGGAGGGAACTGGGATGTACTGGGAGGCACTACAATGTGCGGGGATGCCCTGGGATGTACTGTGGAGGAACTAGGAAGTACAGGCTTGTACTGGGTTGTACCGGGTGGAACTGGCAGGGATTTGGGATGTACCAGGATCTACTGGGATGTACTGGGATGTACTGGGAGGTAACTGTTGTGTACTGGGAGTGAACTGGGAGAGAACTGGGATGTACTGTGAGGGAACTGGGACGTAGTGTGAGGACACTGGGATGTACTGTTATGTACTGGGAGGGAAGTGTTATGTACTGAGGGGAACTGGGACGTACTGGGATATACTGGGAGGGAACTGGGACGTACTGTGAGGACACTGGGATGTACTGGTATGTACTGGGAGGGAAGTGTTATGTACTGAGGGGAACTGGGACGTACTGGGACGTGCTGGGAGGGAACTATGAAGTATTGGGATGTACTTAGAGGGAACTGGGATGTACTGGGAGGGAACTGGGAGGGAACTGGGAGGGAACTGTGAAGTACTGGGATGTACTGGGAGGGAACTGGTATGTACTGGGAGGGAACTGGGATGTACTGGGTGGAAAGTGTTGGGAATTGGGATTTACTGGGAGGGAACTGGGATGGACTGGGAGGGAACTGGGATGTAGTGGGACATACTGGGAGGGAACTGGGATGTACTGGGGTGTACTGGGAGGGAACTGTTATGTACCGAGGGGGAACTGGGATGTACTGGGAGTGAACTGTGAAGTACTGGGATGTACTTAGAGGGAAGTGGGAGGGAACTTGGATGTAGTGGGAGGGAACTGGGGTTTACTTGGAGGAAAGTGGCATGTACTGGGATGTACTGGAATGGAACTGGGAGTGAACTGTGTGTGAACTGTGAGGGAACTGGGATGTACTGTGAGGGAACTGGGATGTACTGGGATGTACTGGGACGGACTGGGAGGGAACTGGGATGTACTGGGAGGGATCTGGGATGTACTGGGCTGCACTGGTAGGGAGCTGGGATGTACTGGGAGGAAACTGGAATGTCCCAGTTGACACCCACTTCCCTCCCAGTGCCTCCCAGTATATCCCAGTTTCCTCCCAGTACATCCCAGTAAATCCCAGTTTGCTCCCAGTACATGCCAGTACATCGCAGTACATTCCAGTTCCGTTCCTGTACATCCCAATACATCCCCGTTCCATGCCAGTACATCCCAGTTCCCTACCAGTTCATCCCCGTACATCCCAATTCCCTCCCGGTTCACTACCACTTCTTTCCCAGTTCCGTCCCATTACATCCCAGTTCCGTCCCATTACATCCCAGCACATCCCAGTTCCCTCCCAGTACATCCCAGGTCCCTCCCAGTACATCCCAGGTCCCTCCCAGTACTGGGAGGGAACTGGGATGTACTGGGAGGCACTACAATGTGCGGGGATGCCCTGGGATGTACTGTGGAGGAACTAGGATGTACAGGCTTGTACTGGGTTGTACCGGGTGGAACTGGCAGGGATTTGGGATGTACCAGGATCTACTGGGATGTACTGGGAGGTAACTGTTATGTACTGGGAGTGAACTGGGAGGGAACTGGGATGTACTGGGACGGACTGGGAGGGAACTGGGACGGACTGGGATGCACTGATAGGGAACTGGGATGTACTGGGAGGAAACTGGAATGTCCCAGTTGACACCCAATTTCCTCCCAGTTTCCTCCCAGTATATCCCAGTTTCCTCCCAGTACATCCCAGTAAATCCCAGTTTGCTCCCAGTACATCGCAGTACATTCCAGTTCCGTTCCTGTACATCCCAATACATCCCCGTTCCATGCCAGTACATCCCAGTTTCCTACCAGTTCATCCCCGTACATCCCAATTCCCTCCCGGTTCACTACCACTTCTTTCCCAGTGCCTCCCAATACATCCTAGCTCCGTCCCATTACATCCCAGTACATCCCAGGTCCCTCCCAGTACATCCCAGGTCCCTCCCAGTACATCCCAGGTCCCTCCCAGTTAATCCCAGGTCCCTCCCAGTACTGGGAGGGACCTGGGATGTACTGGGAGGCACTACAATGTGCGGGGATGCCCTGGGATGTACTGTGGAGGAACTAGGATGTACAGGCTTGTACTGGGTTGTACCGGGTGGAACTGGCAGGGATTTGGGATGTACCAGGATCTACTGGGATGTACTGGGAGGTAACTGTTATGTACTGGGAGTGAACTGGGAGGGAACTGGGACGTACTGGTAGGGAACTGGGATGTACTGGGAGGGAACTGGGACGTACTGTGAGGACACTGGGATGTACTGTTATGTACTGGGAGGGAAGTGTTATGTACTGAGGGGAACTGGTGCGTACTGGGATGTACTGGGATGGAACTGTGAAGTACTGGGATGTACTGGGAGTGAACTGAGAGGGAACTGGTATGTAGTAGGATGTACTGGGTGGGAACTGGGATGTACCAGGATGTACTGGGATGTACTGGGAGGGAACTGGTACGTACTGGGAGGGAACTGGGATGTAGTGGGAGGGAACTGGGAGGGAACTGGGATGTACTGGGAGGGAACTGGTATGTTCTGGGAGGGAACTGGGATGTACTGGGATGTACTGGCAGGGAACTGGGATGTACTGGGAGGGGATTGGGATGTACTGGGAGGGAACTTGGATGTATTGGGAGGGAAGTGTTATGTACCAAGGGGGAACTGGGACGTACTGGGATGTAGTGGGAGTGAACTGTGAAGTACTGGGATGTACTGTGAGGGAACTGGGATGTACTGGGAGGGAACTTTAAAGTACTGGGATGTACTTAGAGGAAACTGGGAGGCAACTGGCATGTACTGGGATGTACTGGAATGGAACTGGGAGTGAACTGTGTGTGAACTGGGAGGGAACTGGGATGTACTGTGAGGGAACTGGGATGTACTGGGATGTACTGGGAGGGACTGGGAGGGATCTGGGATGTACTGGGCTGCACTGGTAGGGAACTGGGATGTACTGGGAGGAAACTGGAATGTCCCAGTTGACACCCACTTCCCTCCCAGTTTCCTCCCAGTATATCCCAGTTTCCTCCCAGTATATCCCAGTTTCCTCCCAGTATATCCCAGTAAATCCCAGTTTGCTCCCAGTACATCCCAATACATCGCCGTACATTCCAGTTCCGTTCCTGTCCATCCCAATACATCCCCGTTCCATGCCAGTACATCCCAGTTTCCTATCAGTTCATCCCCGTACATCCCAATTCCCTCCCGGTTCACTACCACTTCTTTCCCAGTTCCGTCCCATTACATCCCAGTTCCGTCCCATTACATCCCAGTACATCCCAGTTCCCTCCCAGTACATCCCAGTTCCCTCCCAGTACTGGGAGGGAACTGGGATGTACTGGGAGGCACTACAATGTGCGGGGATGCCCTGGGATGTACTGTGGAGGAACTAGGATGTACAGGCTTGTACTGGGTTGTACCGGGTGGAACTGGCAGGGATTTGGGATGTACCAGGATCTACTGGGATGTACTGGGAGGTAACTGTTATGTACTGAGAAGGAACAGGGAGGTAACTGGGATGTACTGGTAGGGAACTGGGATGTACTGGGAGGGAACTGGGACGTACTGTGAGGACACTGGGATGTACTGGTATGTACTGGGAGGGAAGTGTTATGTACTGAGGGGAACTGGGACGTACTGGGATGTACTGGGAGGGAACTGTGAAGTACTGGGATGTACTGGGAGGGAACTGGGAGGGAACTGGTATGTAGTAGGATGTACTGGGTGGGAACTGGGATGTACCAGGATGTACTGGGATGTACTGGGAGGGAACTGGTATGTACTGGGAGGGAACTGGGATGTACTGGGACATACTGGCAGGGAACTGGGATGTACTGGGAGGGGATTGGGACGGACTGGGAGGGAACTGGGATGTACTGGGCTGCACTGGTAGGGAACTGGGATGTACTGGGAGGAAACTGGAATGTCCCAGTTGACACCCACTTCCCTCCCAATGCCTCCCAGTATATCCCAGTTTCCTCCCAGTATATCCCAGTTTCCTCCCAGTACATCCCAGTAAATCCCAGCTCGCTGCCAGTACATGCCAATACATCGCTGTACATTCCAGTTCCGTTCCTGTACATCCCAATACATCCCCGTTCCATGCCAGTACATCCCAGTTTCCTACCAGTTCATCCCCGTACATCCCAGTTCCCTCCCGGTTCACTACCACTTCTTTCCCAGTGCCTCCCAATACATCCCAGTTCCGTCCCATTACATCCCAGTACATCCCAGTTCCCTCCCAGTACGTCCCAGTTCCCTCCCAGTACATCCCAGGTCCCTCCCAGTACTGGGAGGGAACTGGGATGTACTGGGAGGCACTACAATGTGCGGGGATGCCCTGGGATGTACTGTGGAGGAACTAGGAAGTACAGGCTTGTACTCGGTTGTACCGGGTGGAACTGGCAGGGATTTGGGATGTACCAGGATCTACTGGGATGTACTGGGATGTACTGGGAGGTAACTGTTGTGTACTGGGAGTGAACTGGGAGAGAACTGGGATGTACTGGGAGGGAACTGGGATGTACTGTGAGGACACTGGGATGTACTGGTATGTACTGGGAGGGAAGTGTTATGTACTGAGGGGAACTGGGACGTACTGGGATGTACTGGGAGGGAACTGGGACGTACTGTGAGGACACTGGGATGTACTGGTATGTACTGGGAGGGAAGTGTTATGTACTGAGGGGAACTGGGACGTACTGGGACGTGCTGGGAGGGAACTATGAAGTATTGGGATGTACTTAGAGGGAACTGGGATGTACTGGGAGGGAACTGGGAGTGAACTGGGAGGGAACTGTGAAGTACTGGGATGTACTGGGAGGGAACTGGTATGTACTGGGAGGGAACTGGGATGTACTGGGTGGAAAGTGTTGGGAATTGGGATTTACTGGGAGGGAACTGGGATGGACTGGGAGGGAACTGGGATGTAGTGGGACATACTGGGAGGGAACTGGGATGTACTGGGGTGTACTGGGAGGGAACTGTTATGTACCGAGGGGGAACTGGGATGTACTGGGAGTGAACTGTGAAGTACTGGGATGTACTTAGAGGGAAGTGGGAGGGAACTTGGATGTAGTGGGAGGGAACTGGGGTTTACTTGGAGGAAAGTGGCATGTACTGGGATGTACTGGAATGGAACTGGGAGTGAACTGTGTGTGAACTGTGAGGGAACTGGGATGTACTGTGAGGGAACTGGGATGTACTGGGATGTACTGGGACGGACTGGGAGGGAACTGGGATGTACTGGGAGGGATCTGGGATGTACTGGGCTGCACTGGTAGGGAGCTGGGATGTACTGGGAGGAAACTGGAATGTCCCAGTTGACACCCACTTCCCTCCCAGTGCCTCCCAGTATATCCCAGTTTCCTCCCAGTACATCCCAGTAAATCCCAGTTTGCTCCCAGTACATCCCAGTACATCGCAGTACATTCCAGTTCCGTTCCTGTACATCCCAATACATCCCCGTTCCATGCCAGTACATCCCAGTTCCCTACCAGTTCATCCCCGTACATCCCAATTCCCTCCCGGTTCACTACCACTTCTTTCCCAGTTCCGTCCCATTACATCCCAGTTCCGTCCCATTACATCCCAGCACATCCCAGTTCCCTCCCAGTACATCCCAGGTCCCTCCCAGTACATCCCAGGTCCCTCCCAGTACTGGGAGGGAACTGGGATGTACTGGGAGGCACTACAATGTGCGGGGATGCCCTGGGATGTACTGTGGAGGAACTAGGATGTACAGGCTTGTACTGGGTTGTACCGGGTGGAACTGGCAGGGATTTGGGATGTACCAGGATCTACTGGGATGTACTGGGAGGTAACTGTTATGTACTGGGAGTGAACTGGGAGGGAACTGGGATGTACTGGGACGGACTGGTAGGGAACTGGGACGGACTGGGATGCACTGATAGGGAACTGGGATGTACTGGGAGGAAACTGGAATGTCCCAGTTGACACCCACTTTCCTCCCAGTTTCCTCCCAGTATATCCCAGTTTCCTCCCAGTACATCCCAGTAAATCCCAGTTTGCTCCCAGTACATCGCAGTACATTCCAGTTCCGTTCCTGTCCATCCCAATACATCCCCGTTCCATGCCAGTACATCCCAGTTTCCTACCAGTTCATCCCCGTACATCCCAATTCCCTCCCGGTTCACTACCACTTCTTTCCCAGTGCCTCCCAATACATCCTAGTTCCGTCCCATTACATCCCAGTACATCCCAGGTCCCTCCCAGTACATCCCAGGTCCCTCCCAGTACATCCCAGGTCCCTCCCAGTACTGGGAGGGAACTGGGATGTACTGGGAGGCACTACAATGTGCTGGGATGCCCTGGGATGTACCGTGGAGGAACTAGGATGTACAGGCTTGTACTGGGTTGTACCGGGTGGAACTGGCAGGGATTTGGGATGTACCAGGATCTACTGGGATGTACTGGGATGTACTGGGAGGGAACTGGGATGTACTGGGAGGGAACTGGTATGTACTGGGAGGGAACTGGGATGTACTGGGACATACTGGCAGGGAACTGGGATGTACTGGGAGGGGATTGGGACGGACTGGGAGGGAACTGGGATGTACTGGGCTGCACCGGTAGGGAACTGGGATGTACTGGGAGGAAACTGGAATGTCCCAGTTGACACCCACTTCCCTCCCAATGCCTCCCAGTATATCCCAGTTTCCTCCCAGTATATCCCAGTTTCCTCCCAGTACATCCCAGTAAATCCCAGCTCGCTGCCAGTACATGCCAATACATCGCTGTACATTCCAGTTCTGTTCCTGTACATCCCAATACATCCCCGTTCCATGCCAGTACATCCCAGTTCCCTACCAGTTCATCCCCGTACATCCCAGTTCCCTCCCGGTTCACTACCACTTCTTTCCCAGTGCCTCCCAATACATCCCAGTTCCGTCCCATTACATCCCAGTACATCCCAGTTCCCTCCCAGTACGTCCCAGTTCCCTCCCAGTACGTCCCAGTTCCCTCCCAGTACTGGGAGGGAACTGGGATGTACTGGGAGGCACTACAATGTGCGGGGATGCCCTGGGATGTACTGTGGAGGAACTAGGAAGTACAGGCTTGTACTGGGTTGTACCGGGTGGAACTGGCAGGGATTTGGGATGTACCAGGATCTACTGGGATGTACTGGGATGTACTGGGAGGTAACTGTTGTGTACTGGGAGTGAACTGGGAGAGAACTGGGATGTACTGTGAGGGAACTGGGACGTAGTGTGAGGACACTGGGATGTACTGTTATGTACTGGGAGGGAAGTGTTATGTACTGAGGGGAACTGGGACGTACTGGGATATACTGGGAGGGAACTGGGACGTACTGTGAGGACACTGGGATGTACTGGTATGTACTGGGAGGGAAGTGTTATGTACTGAGGGGAACTGGGACGTACTGGGACGTGCTGGGAGGGAACTATGAAGTATTGGGATGTACTTAGAGGGAACTGGGATGTACTGGGAGGGAACTGGGAGGGAACTGGGAGGGAACTGTGAAGTACTGGGATGTACTGGGAGGGAACTGGTATGTACTGGGAGGGAACTGGGATGTACTGGGTGGAAAGTGTTGGGAATTGGGATTTACTGGGAGGGAACTGGGATGGACTGGGAGGGAACTGGGATGTAGTGGGACATACTGGGAGGGAACTGGGATGTACTGGGGTGTACTGGGAGGGAACTGTTATGTACCGAGGGGGAACTGGGATGTACTGGGAGTGAACTGTGAAGTACTGGGATGTACTTAGAGGGAAGTGGGAGGGAACTTGGATGTAGTGGGAGGGAACTGGGGTTTACTTGGAGGAAAGTGGCATGTACTGGGATGTACTGGAATGGAACTGGGAGTGAACTGTGTGTGAACTGTGAGGGAACTGGGATGTACTGTGAGGGAACTGGGATGTACTGGGATGTACTGGGACGGACTGGGAGGGAACTGGGATGTACTGGGAGGGATCTGGGATGTACTGGGCTGCACTGGTAGGGAGCTGGGATGTACTGGGAGGAAACTGGAATGTCCCAGTTGACACCCACTTCCCTCCCAGTGCCTCCCAGTATATCCCAGTTTCCTCCCAGTACATCCCAGTAAATCCCAGTTTGCTCCCAGTACATGCCAGTACATCGCAGTACATTCCAGTTCCGTTCCTGTACATCCCAATACATCCCCGTTCCATGCCAGTACATCCCAGTTCCCTACCAGTTCATCCCCGTACATCCCAATTCCCTCCCGGTTCACTACCACTTCTTTCCCAGTTCCGTCCCATTACATCCCAGTTCCGTCCCATTACATCCCAGCACATCCCAGTTCCCTCCCAGTACATCCCAGGTCCCTCCCAGTACATCCCAGGTCCCTCCCAGTACTGGGAGGGACCTGGGATGTACTGGGAGGCACTACAATGTGCGGGGATGCCCTGGGATGTACTGTGGAGGAACTAGGATGTACAGGCTTGTACTGGGTTGTACCGGGTGGAACTGGCAGGGATTTGGGATGTACCAGGATCTACTGGGATGTACTGGGAGGTAACTGTTATGTACTGGGAGTGAACTGGGAGGGAACTGGGATGTACTGGGACGGACTGGGAGGGAACTGGGACGGACTGGGATGCACTGATAGGGAACTGGGATGTACTGGGAGGAAACTGGAATGTCCCAGTTGA